>NC_086319.1:17412656-18012656 GCF_036172605.1 Pelobates fuscus | reverse complement strand
CATTGACGTTGTGGCAGGCTTATGCAATATATGATTATTTACTGTAACTAAACCACCATTAGTTTTGTCAAGGTTAGGGGTCTTTTTAAATAAAACTATTACATTCTGTGAGCCTTGAAATTGCTGTTTAGTGAATGAGTGAGTGCGCTGGATCTTGTATGATAAATGTATATCTTACCTCTCTATATATTTCACATCGATGTGTAAAAAGGAGCTAAATTTGTCTTGAATGAGTTTCTGTATAAAGGTGGGATGCATGTTTACAGTTCGGTTCCTCCGCTCCATTCATTTTCTTTACCCATAATTTTATTGTCCGCCTGAGACCGCCGAATTACTATTTTTAAGAATGGTATCACTGACTTTCTGACCTTTTCAATCAAAGTTTGCAGTGGATTTCTGCCCTAATTGCAGATTGAATTTCTCAGTGTTATGGGTGCGCACACAATATCCACGCAATGAATTTTCATAGTTTAACTAAAAGCTTCAGCTGCCAAGTAGAACCGTTCAGTCATTTGTTGGTCTTCTCCACATTATGTCATCAAATTCTGTTTTTTAAAGAAGCTACACTGTCTTCTTTGTATTTTAGATATTTTATTTTACCTTAAAGGGACATATCAGGCTTGCGTTGACTCCATCTTCTTAATGCATTATATAGTAAATATATAGATAGTAAATATGTAAAAACAATAAATTGGAAAAAAAAATCCAACTGTCTCAATGAGCTGGCATTAAATCAGAAAGTAACTCAACATCTTATAGTTTTGTTAAGTCAGCATTACCGGTGCTTTATGGCCACAGCAAGTGATTCTGGGAGTTTTAGTTCCATTGTCATCTTTCTGCTGTAGAATGAGCTAGACGTCTACCACACACTAAAAGAGAAAAGTGACTCTTTGTAAATTAGATAAGTTAAATAAAAAAATGTTGTCTCTCTCTTGACTCCATTAAACCAGAAGAGGTCCAATGTGTGGCTTCAGTGCCAACCCTTCACAGTGTTCTGCACCGAGCTTTCAAGATGGGGAGACCTTTATAAAGCTTTTTCCTGTCTTAAATGCTCAATCTGCATGATGTCCTCTAGTCCAGCTTGAAGAAGGCTTACTATTTTTGGTGTATTTGTGGGATGAAGACAGAAGAATGAAGTATAAAAATTGAAGAAGAAATATCTCCAATCAAGTCTTTTACATGTAAGTTACCCCTCTATGAGGTTCATAAGCCCTCTATGAGGTTAGTTACCCCTCTATGAGGTTAGTTACCCCTCTATAAGGTTAAATGGTGGGTGGAGACTGGGCATTTCCTGGCCCCTCAGTAATTAACTACTTGTAATTAACCGCTTAGAGCAAAAAGACTGGGCATCTCCTGGTCAGAGTAATTAATGATTTATCCTATGTACCGTTACACTCAACCCCACAGAGAAAGAGGAGAGTACATTTACCATCTATTGGGATCCAGAACACCCCACTTTTTAATTCGAGAGAGTCTATTTTCTTTCTCTTTAATTATACGCTTAGCATGTATTTCCAATTTACACGATGTGTTGCTCAGTGTGTGAAAGGGTTACATTTACCTGGTGTAACTAGGCATAGCATTCTATCACAGGAAAAGTTTTTTCGGAGCCTGTAAATCTATGAAACCATTTACTAAATAGCAAATAACTTTACAGTTTCTATGTTTTCCTATGGAGAGCCTTTATTAATTGACATCACAGCAACAAGTTATGGGAGTTGGTGAATAGAATTTTTCACTTCTTATGACCACATCACCCAGGCAGCCAATACTGGTGCCGGGCTGATGTTTGGCACCTTCACTCTGCATGGAGTTGTCAAAAGCATTCAGTCAATTCATTTCTATGAGGAGATGCGGATTGGCGCGGCCTGGCGATTGCCACACATGCGCATTGGTCTCCCAGTGTTTCCCCATGGGAAAGCATTGGATTGGCTAAGACTATCAGTAATGATAATCTTTGCACGGGGGCAGGTGCAGCAGTGAGACCGGCTCCTGCATAACTAAAGGTAAATATTTTTTTATTGAATTGTTTTGAGGTCATGAATCCAAATAGGGGGGTCGGGGGGGACATTCTTCTATTAGCATTTCACTTTTGTATTACTAATCTTAGGGAGTTCCTCTAGACTTTGTTTGTCTTATACATTTTTAAACAATTTACCAGACAAATGAGCTTGGATCCAGTTGTTATTAATCTGGTTGTATTAAATAATCCTCTATAACGTTCCCGAAATAAAATTATACTACCCGATGCTTTCTTTTTCTAACCTTAGTATCAGGATTTTCTATTTTTTTCCACCTGTTCTTTATGCTGTACAATTATACGACGAATGATAGAATTCAAGCTGACCTTGCAAGGGGATTGCAGCTGCAACCTCGGGGTCATAGTCTTGCCACCGGCACAAGCCTTTGGGAGATGAACTTTCTCCTGCGTTTCACAATCTACAGTATATCATCTCTTTCTAAAGGTATTTTTGTCCTTCGTAAGATATTCCATTCCCCTTCATGAACCTCGCAAATTAGTGCTGGGACATTCTAAGGAAGGAATTAATGCACATATTTCATATGCAGATTTTATCATCAAACATTCTTCGTCTTATAGCATTAAAATATTTTACCAGAAGACTTCATGGCGCCTTGTGCTGCTTTATAGCTTCTTTTTCTAAAAGGTGAAAGGATATCACTGTTAACAAAGCCCTTTGTGACTTTCTTGTCACTAATCAGCACGGGTACCTATTGTGTTATTCCCAGAACTTCGCAAACCATCCTAACAGATACATAACATATGCTCTTACTCTCCAATGTCATTCCTCGTCTCTGGGTCTGTTGCAGATAGTGGCTACCAGAACATCATTAGTGTATTGTAAAGCATTAGGGAATTAACAGATCCTTCTGCCACTATAAATCTCATATTTTCTCGGAGCAGATGTGCAGTGTAGAAAGTAGATGTCATTCAAACATCAGGAATTATCTCCTCGCTGTCAGTTTTAATCCTGTTAGTATTAAAATTGGAAATAATTAATGCACTAGACAACACAAGGAATAATGAGAATATCTAACATATCTAGCTTAATAGATTTTATGTAGTGATTCATGAAATTAATTTTCAGGTATATAAAGAAAAGAAAAACGGGAGAATTACAAGCCATGTTCTCCGAGATCAAATAGAATAGAAATAAAATCAAAATTAAAGGGAAATTGCCATTTCTCAGGATTTTAAACATTATTTATTGATTTATTTATAAAATATTTTAAAATATTTTACCAGGAAGGATATATTGCGATATTTCTCGTTTTCAGGCCCAAAAACATTGCATTTTTTACACTAGGGTAAAATACAATATTTTAATATACAAAATAATATTAAAATACACATATATACATTTAACACAGAACAGGTAAGAAATATAATCAACCATGATTACAGGTGCATTCTGTATTGAGATATGTTGATAAAGTATTTTAAATTGGAGAAACACTGCTGTTTAATTTTTGCACAGAATTGACATCAGGCAGCAGGGAGAATAGTTCCAGGCTTCATAGTCACATAGTAGCTCCTGGCACCATAGTGCAAATATCTCTGTATGCTCAATGTTTCACGCAGAAACACTGTATATACACATTCGTATCACCAACACCACTTCTAAAAGAGGAATTAGTCATAGTGGCTGGAGTAACCCTTTAACAATAGTCTGCCTTAGCCTAAACTAAGTTCACTTCCTCATTAATAGTTCAAAATACTTGTAGACTGTGCTGACACAGTTCAATAAGTGCCTGTGAGCTGTGCCGTATACTAGGATACCGCCATGCTTGTAACAGAGCTCCTGTACCCAGATTGGTACCCCCGTTGTAGGTCTCTCTCAAATTCCGCAAGGTAAATAGTGAATATAGCTCTCGCTTGCCCAAACATCAGTTAAAACTTGATGAAGGGTAAAACAACTGGTTTTAATGGAAAAGGACACAGGTTTATATACACAGAAACCCAGCATTAGGTCTCCATTCAACATACAGTAAGCCTGCCCAGGCACCTCTTGGTCTGGGAGATAATTTAACCAGCTCTCGGTTAAACTAATTATCTCCCAGATACAGAGCGCAACACATAATAACCCCAAAACATTCATAAAACAACATTGTGCCGCGTCATATTATATATCCCCAGATAGGTCTGACCCAAATGCCCATTCTGTGTAAGCATTCGGATCCACGGGGGTATTGTCCAAACACCACCAGTTTAAAGTTTTGGTCGGCCGCTAAAAAATCTCTGGGCGAAAATAGTTCCATGCGGCTGGTGGTCTTTTAACGGGAGCTCTAGCTGCTCGAGGCAGGGGAGCTCCCTTCTACTCATAGGGAGCTATTGGTCACCCTGATGGATGGCGCACTCCTAGTCCATTGGGAATGGGTTGAAAACCAGGGGACAATATGATCGGGTTGAGGTGCTGAGTGTATTTGTGCTCTGTACACTAATTGTATTATGTGCTGTGTTTGTGTGTAATTGTGCTCTGTACACTAATTGTATCATGTGCTGTTTTTGTGTGTATTTGTGCACTGTACACTAATTGTATTATGTGCTGTGTTCGTGTGTATTTGTGCTCTGTACACTAATAGTATTATGTGCTGTGTTTGTGTGTAATTGTGCTCTGTACACTAATTGTATCATGTGCTGTTTTTGTGTGTATTTGTGCTCTGTACACTAATAGTATTATGTGCTGTGTTTGTGTTTATTTGTGCTCTCTACATGAATTGTATTATGTGCTGTTTTTGTGCGTATTTGTGCTCTGTACATGAATTGTATTATGTGCTGTTTTTATGTGTATTTGTGCACTGTACACTAATTGTATTATGTGCTGTGTTCGTGTGTATTTGTGCACTGTACACTAATTGTATTATGTGCTGTGTTCGATGCGTGTGTGGCATTGTCTGGTGAAGCACAGGATGCGTGTGTGACAATGTCCGGTGAAGCACAGGACGCATGTGTGGCAATGTCCGGTGAGGCACAGGATGCGTGTGTGGCAATGTCCGGTGAAGCACAGGATGCATGTGTGATAGCGCAAATGTAAGTGTGATTTTTAAAAATATATATATTAAGGAGGAAGAGCCTCTAGTGGCTGTCAGTCTTTCTCAGAATGTTTTCCGTTGTCTGAAAAAAGGGCATAGTTTTTGCACCAAAATAATTTTATTAAGATGAAGTGGTTTTGGTGCTTAGAGTGTCACTTTAATCTGAAGAACATATGAGCACAGTCAATTTATTATAGTTTGACATGGCATTGTCATACTGCGTTTTAGAAGTTGCTTAGTGACTTAGTGTGATTTGGTTAGTCGAGTTCAAGTGTACGTTTGCTGCATTTGATTGACTGTTTCCCTTTGATTTTGCCAATTCGCATGTAACAAGCTGACATATCTCTGTGCGAGGTGTTTTTCATGACTTCTGCCAGTTACGCATGAGATGCCTATATCTCCCATTAGTACGAAGTGTGAGACAGGCTAGTGGAGTCTTCTGAATCTATTCAAGTGTAAGCCCCTAATTGACTTATGTTGCGTTCTACCCTGAATTATTATATTGATCGTGTTTGGTGATTTTATACAAACACAAATTTCTGATTAATGTTTATTATCAAACTATTTTGAATAGGTTTTTTTTTGGCAGAATACCCTATCGGCCCTTTTTATCATTGCCAAGTCTATCATATCGGAATGGCGTATGCTCTCCCAAATAAGAAGATTTCATCCTGCGATACAGTGTAATTCAGAATTGTTGCTGACTTACCCGAATATTATGATTTATCGTTGCTTAAAGTCTAAAGCTAAAATAAAAGGTGCTACCACAGAGAGATAAATAAAGACAGCTATTTTAGGAGACAATGTGATTAAAGAACAGGCAAGTCTTTTATCTTCATTTTGATACTTCTTGCAAAATGGTACAACTCAAATCATGCTGCTACAAAAAAAAAAAGCATTCAACATCAGCTTCTAGCTGGAGCTGGACATCCCTAAGGGCAACGAGACAAAATTACTTAAAGGAAAAGAAACTTATTAAACATAAAGAACCTTTTTCCCTTATCCAATTTTCTTTGATGTCTTTACACTGAATCAGCAGCTGTCTCCGATGTCTGTGAGTGAAATTTATAGTCTTGGTTTTCTGCTTTGTATTAATAGGTAAAGCGAGCCAATCACCTCTTGCTCGAAATACAACTCAAGAGTCACACCACCCGGGTGGCTCGGTGATTAGGCTTCTGGGACAAATAATCTTTCACCTGCAGTTTGCCACATCTTTTGTTGAAGTATGTATTACAAATCAATGTCGCTTTGTCCGGGATTGTTTGGAGACGCGATGAGTCCCCTTTACATTTGTTGAGAATATAATATATCAAGTGGTTTATTCTGCCATAGACACCAACGGATAAAATAGAAATTCAAAATTTTATGTTAAAATATTTTTATTCTTAACCAGTTAAGTTTCTTCTTTTTTGCCCTGCCTCTTTGTCGCAAAATTTTCTACTCCATCATGTCCTCTCTCTCTCGGAAACTGTATCTTTTTCTCATTTATCCTGTAAGGTAAGCAGTGGTTATCTTTTGTTTATCTTCCATGCTTTCATGTAAGCGTCATTGATTCTTTTATCGGATGTTCCGGAGTGCATAGTGCAGATTTACATCTGTTTCATCACTGAGAACTGGAAGCCTTTCATCTTGAAGAATTGCGCCTATTATCCCGCAGCAACCAGTCCAGAACTTGCATGATGGCATTCTAAGAAGGACTGACACTCTCTAAGAGTAAATAGCAGATCCTTATTATGTATCTTTATGAATATTCTGTCGAGTTTTTCTATTATGTATTCATCCTACGATCCCCCAGAGAGAAAGTCTAAAAGACTATAAGTGCCCCTTAAACTACCTGTGCTTTTCTTTAAATGTGGGCAAGGCATCGCTACAATGGCATAAGTAAAAAACTAAAAATAATTTATCTAAAAAGTGGGTGGAAGTCACCTAAGGTCGAAAGGACATTCTCTAAAGTGGACAGAGCTACCACTATGTTATGACAGTAACACTCGAGCTATCCATTTGACTTATAGGGAAAACAATTCTCTGCATCTAATTGAAATTACTACTTGACAACTAGTGACTATCTCTATAGGTGACACATATCGCAATTCATGCTCCTGGGATGAACCACGTTGGAGTGCAGTTCCATAGGTGACACATGTCGCAATTTCGCATATCGCAAATCATGCTCCTCCGTTGAACCACCTTGCAGTTAGAACCACCTTGTAGTGCAGTTCCTTGTGTCTGCCTCATCTTCCTTAACAGGCAGTTTTTACCTGCATTATTTAATTTATGCCTCTATCTATAGTTCACATTGTCTTTGTATATTAATGTTTTGAGAAAGACAAACAAACATAGACACCCCAAACAGACATAGACAGGCAGAAAGACAAATAGGCAGACAGACAGACAAGCAGATAAATAAATAGAAACCCTTTGAACAAATAGCCACTAAAATATACTACTTCTAAATATGAGTCCTGAATATGTATTTTTAATGTTTTAATAATTATGTGCTTGTAGTGTATTATTTGACTCTCTGAGAGTTGAAGATTTGTATAAATGAAAGAAATGAAAATAAAGAAAGCTGTATAAAATGAGGCCGTGTAGATCCTGTGGCCCACGGAATATATTTTGGATTTGCAATCAATATACTTACTAGATTGATATTTTGTAATACACTTCTTAGCCCACTCAGTCACTCTGACGTGCAGCTATTAATTAGAAAGATGGTCGTGGCAGACAGAGGCCCCATCGACATAAAATCACTCACTTCTGAATAGGTGATTAATGGTTGTCTGCCGCAGCGCTAACATTGCATATTTCTGTGTAAATAATGCGTCTTTGTCGTTTACTTCTCGAATGGTGTGTCAGCTTGCAGGAAAAGTTATAAATGAAAATTGAGTTTAGCTAATTAATGACAAAGCTCAAATTGTATGCCTTGCTGGCAATTAGTAAAATGTTGGCCATGACTCAAGACAGAACCTTTTTTTTTTCTTTATCAATTTCAACAACACTTCAATGGCACAACAAACAGTTGGAGGTGATTTTTAATAGTGACAGAAAATGTATGGATTCAAGGTCAAGACTTGCCAGAATGAGGTTGTGACAAACGCTGGAGGAGTGTGGGAGCTAGCCTCCTGCCCACCGGCTATGGGCCATATTCATACTGCCAAATCACTGATTTCCTTCCTGTTCTCCAGACAGTTTCATCCTGGTTTGTTTTTATAGTTTCCCAAACAGAAACACTTTCCCTGCTTTCAGTAGATAAATCTACTGAACACCGACCACACCCCCTGGCTCATTAACTACAAAGAAACCACAGATTTAAGTGCTATCTCTGTGTGGCTGCCATTCGTATAACCGAACGCCACGTGCTGGAGAAAATGGTGACCATCTTGTCACACAAACGCAGACAGTGGGACTTGGTTGTCGAATGTCTGGAACTCTAAGTCGGACACTTGACCTTGCGAACACCGGTAAAATCATAGGGATGCCTGCTTCTTTCCGCGACAAGCCAGGAGAGCACTATTCGTTAGGTTTGTTCTCATGAACAATGCGAACAAACGCTACCTATGAGCCAGGGGAACCATTCGACAGCTTGTTCGTATGGAACTCCCGAAAGTGACCGACCACTACCTCTGAATCTCTGGAACTGATTTGGTCAGATGCCTGATTTGGTTGCGGTCAATGGCAATTCAGCTGTGTTAGTGGGGGTTCCTATATGTCATATATGTATTTTAATAGTTTATGTATGTTATGTCTTTATGCTGAGTCATTCTGACTCAGAAATTCATGGGTATGTTGTGGGAGTGTTCTGGACGTGTTTTACTGTGTCCTTGCTGTGTATAAAAGTGGGCCATCTGGCCATAATAAAGTCAGTCTTCTACCCTTCATCAAGTCTAGGCTGATGTTTGGGTATACCAGAGCTATAATCACTGCTTCACTTGGGACTTGAGATAACTACAGCGGATATACCTAGATGGAGTATAGGGGGTCCGTTACAGAGGTGCAGTAGTTTATAGGGATAGACGGCCATTCTACAGGAACCTGCCCACTTAATCCTTCTCTCCACAGCATGCTCACAAGTTTTATCATTTTTGTTCTTATTTTATCATTTTGGTTTTTTTTTCTGGGCTTAAAACTGAAATTCACTTTGAGTTCACAGCAAATCCTCACTTTATTAAATAACTCTGCTAGTGACATTGGGTGTAGTGTTTGCTCCAAAAGAACTGTCCATTTTAGCTTCCGAAAACAACATCACCGTCTAGTAAATATGAAATGGCGTCAAGATGCTATTAAAGTCTTTAGACATTATTTATAAAGATCAATATTAGAGTAAATATCTAAAATTGGATCAATCAAAATGGAAACCAATAATATGATTACATATTGAAATTTGTCCCCAGAAGTGTTCTTTATACATATTTCTGGCTTGAAGTCATTGACCAATGAATAGACTTTACTAGTCATGTCCGTTGGATATTGTGTTCTGGCCTCTTACCTTTGATACAGTAAGTTTGACCTTACGTAATTACAAGAAACCATATAGTGCCAACATATTAAGCATCGATAAAGCATAGATAAACCAAGACAAATAGTTTTAACAAAACTAGTGTGACATAATGTTGTCTTATTTGTATAAAACTAGGTCAAGCTGATCTTCTTTAACTAGTTTAATGAAGTAATATCTGCTTCCGGTTTATTAAAAGATTAACGAGACCAAAAAAAATACAACATGCTTCGGGATTAATATCCCCAGTTACGGTAAAAATCACAAACAATACAAAGTCAAATAACAAAGCATTATATTTGAAATGAATGACTGTGTATTGAATCAGATGGTATTAGAGAAGGGCAAACTGTACATTTGTTCCATATTTCTTTGGAATAGATAGAAAGATATGTTTATAAAGCCATAAATATTAATACGTAATGAAACACTATAAATTAACTTCTCCATATCCACAGCCTTGTTATACGGTTCTGAATGAAATTACAATATAACTGCTAATAGAAATGAATTTCATCGGCGTGTCGTTTGACTGTCTAATGGTTATTCTTTGTCGCAGAAATGGGCTTACCTCAAATTTATGGCTTGACATGCGCGATGTTTGTCATAATATAGAGGGCATTACAATATAAAGAAATGTATTCACTTTTCAATGCGGGAGGTGATAAAAGAAATTAGGCTTGCACACTCTCCTTGAACTTGGCCTCAATAACATAGAAACAAGATATAAAAATGTCAATTAATAAAATATATGTTAAAGATTTTCTGCTATATGGTTTAATTCTGTCATTTTCAGTAAATATAACTATCTTTGTTTTTTTTTTATCACCTTACAGTGTTTTAACTCAATGACTCACACATTTTTCTTTTGTCATTAAGCAGTGAAAATGAATGGTCACATGTTGTTTTTAGTCTTTAAAGCGTTATTATTTTAATTATTATAATTATTAAATAATCTTATGTGGGGGGGGGGGGGGCATGGCTGACCACGAGCAACATGGCCCCATATAACTTTGCTCTGGTATTGAGCTCCCTAAAAACTCACACAAAAAAACTGCAAACATGCAAAAGCTGAGCTGCAAAAGGCCTACCCGAGCACTGAGGCGAATATGTCTCACCACAATGCCAAAAAAGCGGCAACAAAGGCAGAGAAGATTAATTTCTTCGGACATAAGACTCCTGCGGCACCTTTAGGACCGATGTCGAGCTCACAAGATGGTGATGGTGATGGAGATGGAGACTCAGACTCGAGTGCTCTGACGCCAACAGCAGAACAGCCAATTCTATTCACATCCGACAACATTACCAAACATTTCCTGACACAAGCCCTGGACGCACTGACAAACAAGCTGATAGCCGCCTGGCAACCTACTGCGGATGCTCTCCGCAAGGATGTGAAAGAACTGGACACCCGCACAGCACATGTGGAACAAAAAAATATTGAATATGCTTCTACCCACAACGACATGGCTTTGGAAAGTAAGGTTGGGCTTCTGGAAGCTAAGATGGCGGAATCTGAAGACAGAAGCCGCAGAAATAACCTTAGACTTCGGGGTGTACCAGAGTCTGTCCTGCAGGACGATTTACAGGCCTACGCAAGAGGATTCCTGAAGGCCAATCCTCTGGATGTACCAGCCGACATGCTGCTACTTGATCGAGTGCACCGCGTCCCAAAACCAAAATACCTGCCCGCGACCCAAGACAACTCCCGCTCAGCATCCGAGGGTAGACCCGGAATGGCGAAAGGTCATCCGTAAATTGAAAAATCCATGAACGTAGTATAAGTCGCAAGTATCCTGCCACAGTGTGGCCCTCAAACAAACATTGCTTTATCTTCTTTAGGCTGGCACCTTAAAGTTCAATTCTCACCATGACATGGACGTTTGTCACTGAGTTTCCTCCCTCCCACCTAAGCACTGGTCCCTACACCACATAGTTTAAATATAATGTCTACCACTAAGATTTATATGCCACAGCTGCTCTCCCGCCACAAGCAATTCTCTATGGGCAATGGATGGGGTTGTCTGTTATGTTATACATATGTTCATGCCAAGTTTATGTTGTATTGAATGCTCAATCTGAAGATGGAGCTGGGGATCTTGGTGCACACACCTGCATCCATCAAGCTTGCTACACAGAAGCCATCCTGAATGTGGCAGGGGCTTGCATACACTTCCATCGCTAGATTATAACACTGAAAAGTAGAGAACACGAAAAAAGGGAGAGGGGAAGGGGGAGGGGGTTGAGGGAGACCTCGCTTACAACGCTAGCCGGTGGTTCTGGGGTGCACTAGGAAACCTATCACACTAGACCGTGCCGTAATAGTGTCTCTGGAACTCACTGATCCAAGGAGGGATACTGCGGGCATGTTATTACACACTCTTTTCCCCCACTGCTCTTGTTGAATATGTTATATTTAAGTTTTTGTTACCCTTTACCCAGCACACAACCATTTTGCAGCCTTCATGTTATAGGCATTCCATAATGCAGCAGCTTAAGAGACAAGCGTCCTCTGGAGTTCTACAGCCACTACTTTTGTAGGAGTATGTTTTCTTTTCCCAACTCCATGGTGTAGATTGTCCACACCAACTCCCCTTTGGGGAACTTTCAGTTCAATCTCTCCAAGGTTTTACCCCCCCCCCACCCGATTTCCACCACCCAATCCCTCCAACTTGACATGCTCTGCCTCAACACCGGCAAAGTGCCTACCACCAGCACGTATGCTAAATCGCCTGCCGACTCCAACGCTATGTCTCGAAGCACCATCACTAAGATCTTACCAACCTCCCGATGGCTATAAAAATATTAAACGAGGGGATTGAACCACCCTCACAAAAGGTGCATCCTCTTAGAGGAAGCAAAAAGAGACACAATAGATATCCTTTGTGTCCAGGGCGGCATGGGCCTACCGAACATTAGAGGCTATTACAAGGCAGCCATATTAAGCCCCCTATTGTCGGCAAGTGGCCACACTAATCCACTGCACTAGCTTGATATTGAAGCAACCTACATGATGGCCTACAGGACTTAGCCCTCATGACGCTAGCATGGATACCCAAACATTTAAGAACAAAAAAATACAGACATGCTCCTAACAACCATGTATGGGACCACTTTCAGACAACACATGACTTACAAAGGGTAACTCACTTGCACTACCATTAGCCGTCCTACCCTCTATAACCCCAGACTTTAACCACAAAATCTGGCATAGGCATGGAATCACACACCTCCACCACCTATTCCAAAGATCTTAACTTGAGAATTTTCCCGAACTGCAAAAACAATATAGACTACCTAACACAGCTATATTTTCCCATACACAGTTACTCTCCTGGTCCAATAAACAAACCATTCTGTCGTTTGACTCAGTAAATGGCCTACAGCTGACGGATGTTGACAAAATCTGTCTTTGCCTAAAACCACCCACCAAATTGATCTCTATCATATATGCACAAAACTCTCAATTCACAAACCCCAAAACCTTCACCTTTGTCTAAGCATGGGAAAAGGACCTCAACTGCTCGCAAAGTGACCCTCAGTGGTGCAAAATTGTAAGGGCTCATAAACCACTCTCTTTATGCATCTCACACACAGAGCTGGCCAGGAAGACAGTATATAAATGGTACCTGGTGCCTACATGACTAATACATGCTAAGTTGGGTGTATCAGAAAATTGCTAGAGCTGTCTGTCAGCAACGGGCACAATGCACCACATATGTCCAGGCATAGAGCCATTCTGGTCAGATATCGAACAGCTTACACTCAAATGCTCAGGGATAGCAATACCGAAGCAACCCAAAGTTTTTCTACTGCACCTCTTCCCGAATGCCCTCCCGAATGACCTCCCGAAGGCCAGTAGATATCTAATATACCATATATAGTCATCAGCAGACTATGGCACTCACACAACACTCCAACTGTCAGGCAATGTATCCAAACATTGGACACAACAAGGCGCTATGAAAATATGGCACAGAAAAATTCCCCCCCAAACTGTTTGCAACACTAGCCTGGAAAGCACGGGAATCCTACCTATCACAGCACCCAGGCCAAACTCATAGCGTGCAGGGTTTTGGTGGCATGGATGCCACTCTCACATAGACACTAACTAGGAAATTACCACACTTAGTTGTGGTGTGTAATTGTATTTGTAAATACTGCTACGTATTTATAGATGTGTGTGAATGCAAACATTTTGTGTTATACCAATGTGTGACATTATGTGTGTGAACACAGGGTTATATCATCTGGAGTACATGTGCCTTAACTGTATTCTTGTATGCTACTGATTGGAAGGGAAGGACACAAATTGAGCTATACACCTTTTGTTCGGTTAACAATAATACAGCTATTTAAGCCAAAAGCCATAACACGCATAATGTTGTTTTGGTGCTTGGTTGTCTTTTTAATGAATTCACTTGTCTGTACGTCAGAAGCTGAGAAAAGACAATTCATTTAACCTGCTTTACAATTTACTATGTAATGTAACATAGACAAAGTATACCTGTCAACAGTTTTACAATGAACATTGTCACTTGAATAGAAAGTTATATTTAACAATCTACCAAACGTGGAAATACTGTATATTTCTATTTGGATAACTCTTTAAAGATATTTATGAAAAAACAAAAACCTTCCTCCATACATGTATTTTCTTCACAATGTCCATAATATCAGATAAAATAAAGCACTGAGCTACATTATCTTGCTTGATTCCAGCAGGAAGTAGTCAGAGTCTCAGTCCATGTGGCGAAGCCAGACTATCACAAACAAAGATTATGTAGCAATGTATAGGAGCGAAGACGTGGATTGGTGAAGCTGAGAAAAAGATATTGGATAACAACAACACTCGATCTAATACTATAAACACCAGAGCAACCAATGTGAAGTTAGGACCTAAAAGAGTGATGTTTACATCCCAAACACCCACATTAAGTATGAAACCCCTTTTTCTTTTAGTAAAAAGTATTTATTGAAGAATTATTGTCCTGTTTGAAGAAACATTAGTAGGCCAAGACTTTGTCCTGTAGAGATCAGCATGTTCTCTGAAATTACTCATGTGCCTTAGGTTGGTATGAAAACGTGCAATTATGAGACATCATCTAATCTTAAATTATTAAATTTAAAATCTAATATTACTAATATCCCTGCTAAACCAGTGAATTATTTAGAAGTCTGTCCATCATAAAGCTATCTGTCTCTCTATTAATCATCTATCTATTAGTAGAGGGTCGCTCATAGGGGCACTAGGGGCAGAGCCCGATCAGTTTTCCATTTATTTGCAGTAGTTAGGAAACACTAAAAGTCGTTTTCTGTGAGGCATGGGGGTAAGGCCAACAAACAAATTAAACCAATTAGTGTCTCTTTAATCCTGTAATAGGCATCAGTTCTTCAAGGCACTATCCCCCTGAGTAGTAGCTGTTTGGAGAAACTTTCTTGAGAACATCTAGGGATGCCAAAAAACTGGGTCTGGTTTGAAATATGCCCTGTCTCAGCAGGTTTTGCCCATGCTTAGGATAGAAAGTTGATATCTACGTATAGAATAAGACCGTGTATAGAAAGCAATAAAACTGGAAGAATATAGGGATTCACCAGAAACCTAGAAAAACAGTAATAAATAAAATAATAAATAATAAAAACATAAAAACATGTTTTACTAAAATGACACACTCTAGTGTTGAAATGAATAAACATGATTATAACATTTATATAGATGTCTTAAATATCTGGTATAAAAATAGTTTATAGAGATATCTGTATGGCATGGGTGTCCTTAACTCTGGAAAATGGAGTACCCCGGAGTAAATGCTACCTCTTGCCAATTATTATACTTCCAATAGAGTGAGAGATACAATAGCCAGATAGCATAACAATGCTCAGATAACACTGACTATTATAAAGCAAGTCTGATACTTGCTAAAATTAAGCAAAACCAATACCATACACTGGTTGCTGTAGGCAATATGAAAATATCGCTGGAAACAACTGAGAGTATAATAAGTCAAATTTATTCCAAAGTAATTAAAAATAAAATTAAATTAAAAATAAGTCCACGGTCACAGTACCAGTCTATTGAAGGGTACTCCATTTTCCAGATTTAAGGACACCCATGCCATACAGATATATCTGTACAACTTCAATAGACTGGTACTGTGACCGTGGACATATTTTTAATTTCATTTTATTTTTAATTACTTTGGAATAAATTTGACTTTTTATACTCTCAGTTGTTTCCAGCGATATTTTCATATTGCCTACAGCCACCTCAGCAGAAATAAGCAAGAAGCCAACTTGGAAGTAACACAACAGCAGCTCCTGGTCCCTGGGCAAATAAAAGTGTATAATAGTATCTCTTTCTCTCCCCCCAAAAAACCCATGATGGCTGATTAAGCAAGGGAATTTACTCAGAAATATAATTAATATTTATAAAGTCAGGGATCTCAGGGAAGCTCAGAAAGGGACATTTCTAACACCGAGCACTGTGCTGTCACTAAATAGTTTTAATAACTACTACTGCACAAACCCACCATCTTCTTTAAAATGATCAGTAACTCTACAGCTGGGACCTGAGACACTGGTTGAAAAGTTGCAAAGCTCCAAACTGCAGGACTGGGGCTGTGACTCTGAGGACTGACCTGATTCTGATTTCAATCTGTTTTCATCTGTAATGATTGTTGATTTTGTCAACCATGTCAGCTACTTCTTGGTTCCATATTACCACTGCCGATTGATTATATTGTCAGTTGCAACCCTGTGTACACTGTGTGTAATGAGGAGTCTATCAGTATCCTGTCTATCGGTATGCTTTAACCCTGTGTACACTGTGTGCTGAGAGCAAATAGTGAGTCAGGAGTCATGGTTGAGGTCTTAACAGTATCTTGATGCGTTAACCATATGCACAATGTGTGCTGAGAGCTAATGGCGTAGTTGACATGTTTTATACCAGCAGCAATATTTAATAGAAATCTAAAGTTATCATATCAGGAGCACTACTGTGGATAAGATCATGTTAGGGAGAGATAAGAGAGGGCTAGGAAGATAGACAGACAGAGAGCTGGATCATTATACAGAGACACATACTGTGTGGGGATCTCTGTATTGCAGCTCTGTCTAATACATCAATGATCCTGCTGTGTGGGATAGTTATGTTATCACCTTATTATTATCTCTCTGTTTTTTACTTAGATCTATTTGTTGTATGGTAATCTCTGTAGTATACCCAGCTCTGTGTATTGTATAAGTATCATTGTATTGTACCCGGCTCTGTGTATTGTATAGGTATCTTTGTATGGTACCCAGCTCTGTGTATTGTATAGGTATCTTTGTATTGTACCCAGCTCTGTGTATTATATAGGTATCTTTGTATGGTACCCAGCTCTGTGTATTGTATTGGTATCTTTGTATTGTAACCAGCTCTGTGTATTGTATAGGTATCTTTGTATGGTACCCAGCTCTGTGTATTGTATAGGTATCTGTGTATTGTACCCAGCTCTGTGTATTGTATAGGTATCTTTGTATTGTAACCAGCTCTGTGTATTGTACATGTATCTTTGTATTGTGCCCAGCTCTGTGTATTGTATAGGTATCTTTGTATTGTACCCAGCTCTGTGTATTGTATAGGTATCTTTATATTGTACCCAGCTCTGTGTATTGTATAGGTATCATTGTATTGTACCCAGCTCTGTGTATTGTATAGGTATCTGTGTATTGTACCCAGCTCTGTGTATTGTATAGGTATCTTTGTACTGTAACCAGCTCTGTGTATTGTACATGTATCTTTGTATTGTACCCAGCTCTGTGTATTGTATAGGTATCTTTATATTGTGACCAGCTCTGTGTATTGTATATGTATCTTTGTATGGTATTCAGCTCTGTGTATTGTATAGGTATCTGTGTATTGTACCCAGCTCTGTGTACTGTATAGGTATCTGTGTATTGTACCCAGCTCTGTGTATTGTATAGGTATCTGTGTATTGTACCCAGCTCTGTGTATTGTATAGGTATCTTTGTATTGTGTCCAGCTCTGTGTATTATATATGTATCTTTGTATTGTAACCAGCTCTGTGTATTGTATAGGTATATTTGTATTGTACCCAGCTCTGTGTATTATATAGGTATCTTTGTATTGTAACCAGCTCTGTGTATTGTATAGGTATCATTGTATTTTACCCAGCCCTGTGTATTGTATAGGTATATTTGTATTGTAACCAGCTCTGTGTATTGTATAGGTATCTTTGTATTGTAACCAGCTTTGTGTATTGTATAGGTATCTTTATATTGTACCCAGCTCTGTGTATTGTATAGGTATCTGTGTATTGTACCCAGCTCTGTGTATTGTATAGGTATCTTTGTATTGTGTCCAGCTCTGTGTATTGTATATGTATCTTTGTATTGTAACCAGCTCTGTGTATTGTATAGGTATATTTGTATTGTACCCAGCTCTGTGTATTATATAGGTATCTTTGTATTGTAACCAGCTCTGTGTATTGTATGGTATATTTGTATTGTACCCAGCTCTGTGTATTGTATAGGTATCATTGTATTTTACCCAGCCCTGTGTATTGTATAGGTATATTTGTATTGTAACCAGCTCTGTGTATTGTATAGGTATCTTTGTATTGTAACCAGCTTTGTGTATTGTATAGGTATCTTTATATTGTACCCAGCTCTGTGTATTGTATAGGTATCTTTATATTGTACCCAGCTCTGTGTATTGTATAGGTAGCATTGTATTGTGTCCAGCTCTGTGTATTACATCTCTATATTTTCTCAGCTCTATTTATGGTATTGTTATCTCTGTATTGCAAACAGCTCTGTGGATTTTATAGATAGCTCTATATTGTACTCAGCTTGTTTTATTGTATGAGCGTCTCTGTACTATGATCAGCTCTGTCTGTTGTATGAGTATCCCTTTACTGTACAGGGATGAGTACAATCCCGGGTGGAGTCAGGTACCCTACTGTCTTAAAACTTCACCAACCGCCATTGCTGTCTGTCTGTCTTTGCATGTCTGTCTGTCTATGTGTCTCTCTTGTCTGTCTGTCTGTTCTCATTATAAACCAGTGGCTAACCATTAGTGCCGAACTTTTATCAACCTCACAACACACCAGAAATGGATGTTTGCCACAAATAACTCGTAGTGGAGCAATCCTGAACCAATGTTCCGTTCTTTCATCTAAAAAAAAAAATCCTGGAATAGCGCTTTCTTGCAAGACCTCGCTGTCTGTTCTTTTTCTGACCGGTATTTTTTAAATCTTTTTTTTGTTTGTTTTTAATTAGAAGTTACTGTGTGAGAGCTCAAAAATATATTGAAAGGGAAAGCAGGAGACAGATATTTTCTACATTAATTTAACTTCACTAACCAAGATAGTCCTTCAGAAGACATGACAGTTAACTAGAAAGAACAAACACCTTGTCATCTCAGAGGGCAATTATTTTATTTTAGCGGCTCTTCTATTTTTGCCGATATGGATTACAATTAACTTTGCCCTTCTCCAAAAGTACATAAAAGGTAATGCTACACATTATGATGCAAAGTGCACGGCTCTATGTAATGTCAACAGACTATTGATTCAGTGTAGGATATAAATTTAAAGGAAAGTCTTACGAAAACCCAGTGGCTAATCGTGATAGCCAGCAAGAGTCCTGTTCAGAACAAAAATGAAAAAAGATTGCAGATTACGAAAAGTCTAGTATGCGGTTTGCATTCTAAATCGTGCGAAAAATTCCACAGACGGAAAATTGTTTATAGAACAAGGATGAGAGGCGGAGGGAGATACCAGAACAGAAAAATACTAACTTATCCGTTTGCAATCAGAGAATTCTCCTGATTCCTGAGACTGTTCGTATCTACTGCTCTCTTCGTAATTATTCAGACTGATTTGCACAATGCGGCTGATTGAATAAAGACTGATCATGTGCAAAGCTTTGCATTGATATAAACGACCACATAAAAACACTGAGCTTGGAATATAAGGACAAAATAATAAAGACAAAAATGCAGATCCCTAGATGTTGCAGAACTACAACACCCATGATGCTTTGCATGCACTAAGAAGGCTTTTAGAATGATAAAGCATCATGGAAGTTGTAGTTTTAAAATATCTGGGGATCTACCTTTTGGGCTCCTACCTAAAGCCCTTTACAATTCATGCAACCAGAACACTATAATTAAATAGATGGGGGATGTATATTCAGATAACCTGAACAAAAGGAATGAGCTTTGCTCATGGGATTCAATTTCCTGCAAGCTACTGTGCAAGAAGGAATGTGAGCTTGCAGTCTAGAGGATAATTATTTTATTACATCAAATATGTTTAGTGACCAAATTATTCATTACACGTTCTGTCACACACATAGACTGACTAGAACACATTTTGAGCGCCAGTAAATAAATTTGGTGCCCAGACATTGAACGCCCTTGCAATCCATGCTCAAAAAAATAATCTTTTTTTTGTTTTTTAAACTTTTCATTTCTGGGTAAAAAAATATTCACATTTTAAATATTTTTATTTTTTTTAAACTTTGACACTAAAGTGACGATTCAAAGTGAATTTAAAATTTAAGGCCAGGGTGGTTAAATTTGCAGCGTAGCTTACTTAGAGAATGTTTACAGTTTGACTATTTATAACTTAAATTTGAAATTAATTTTGAATTCAAGGTGAATTCTCACTTTAGTGAATAAAACGTAATTTTTTTTTTCATGTATTCGTCATCAGTGTGTTGGTTTTATTACAACTTGGTAGCAAAAAGGTCATCTTAGCGCTTAGATTTTTTTAAAATAAATCTCAACAAATGAAAACAATAAAATAGAAATTAAAGTACAAGTAAAGTTTTTTTAAGAAGAAAAGTGAAAGGAAAATTGAAAGCATGTTGCACATCAACAGTAACATAATAAACTGAGTTCTCATGAGTTCATCATTTTTGGAAGAAAATAACCTTATAATAAGATTTATGCAAGAGAGAGAAAAAGGGAGACACACGTGAGTTTCTTGAGAGAATTCATGTTGGAAGAAATACAAGAACAAACATGCAGAATTCATACTCACTGTGATCCGAGCTAATGACCATAGTCTTGAGTATGTAACTTGAAAAACCAAGGATGTGGGTGCGCAAGGGATATTTAAGTGTCAGTGCAATCAGAGTTATATATACAATATAAACCTGTCCCAGAGATACATATTTTGTATAGGATATGTGAGTAAATATTTAAAACACACTGTGAACAAAACCTAAATTCATATATAGTGCCAAATTGATGATATACTTGCACTCTTTAGGAGATCAGTCCCAATGATCTAAAATACATAAACAATAAACAAAACTAGTGCAATATAGCCAAATAATAATATGTCAAAATAAGTGCTCTTAGGAATTGCACTCACAATTCTGGAGTGGTTATAGTACCACTCCGGACTCTCAGGCACAGGGAGGATCAGACCCTTGGGAACGTTGGATGTATGAGTATGTAACTTGTTTTAATTTGTTTATTCTTCTTACTCAGATGCACTTAGAATGTTCAAGAGTGGGAATAGAGGTCAGTCAAGGACGTAGCATAAACAGGTACATATTAATACAACTGCCAAACTACTTCCATAAATGTTGGAGGACATAGGGAATCACCCAACACAATATACAGTCAACATGAACTCTAATTATCATGAATGTTAATACACATAAACACATATTTTTAGTTCAATGAAACTAAAGATTTTGTTAACAAATCAGGTTTTTGGAAGAGCGTGCTTATTATTAACTGATAGAAGCCTGTCACTGAGTGACACATTACAGCCCACTGTTATCGGATAAATCGCATTGTGTTTATAATAATTACTGTAACATTGATTTAGCTTTATTCATCAGAAACAATATGGCAGCACACATTCAGTGAAGGAGACACAATCCTTGTAATACGATTCCTATTTAGTTAGACAGCCTGGTTCCTCCCAGATAATTCCAATAATAAGATCAATACTGTGAGGTTCCAAATTTTTGGTTATTATCTTGATACCTCCCTTGGTGTCCTTTAATTAAGTGTGAGTTAAAGTAAATTTCTTTTTCCAATTTGTGCATAGTAACTGGGACAGATCTCAACTTAAAAACCAACAGCCTAGTGACGGGGTACCTCTAGCCCACAATACCACCTTATCCCTTCTTAAACACAGGACCCACTGATGGTAACAGTGGAGAAAACACAAACCCAATAAGGACCATACCGCGCGACTCGAGACACAGGGCTCTATCAGAGGCCCGACGACAGGGACCAAAAGAGAGGCCTACGTACCCAGGCTCATACATGGAACGAACCACTACTACATTGTGCGACCTGACAAGATAACAGGGGAACACCGACACATAGACGGAACTCAAACACAATAGTTGGAACACAACGAATACACCAAAGTTCCTACACAAATAAATGATACAGAGAGCGGAGCACACTCCACAAACACCGACACCCGGTAAAAGGCTCCCTACCCTAGACTAAAAACGGTTGCCGCGCATATAGTTCACCCTGTTTATAAAATGTACACTAACTAATATTACCGGAAATGCATACCATCAGAAAATGGGGACCTGTGAGTCCTCCCATGATGTGGGCCTGCGAGCCCGACCCGATATTATTTGTAAAACCATGCTATGGAGACCTGCGTGTCTCCCTAAACCTTGATACAAGCAAAACGAAAGACTAAAAATTATATTCACAAAAAAAAAAACAACAGCTGTGATACCAGTCCTGGTATTTCCTATACTTATAATTAAGGAGGCAGGAGATACATTCATTCCTTTTGTCGATTGAAAGAGAGTAAACCAGCGAAAATTAAACAGATAAGAAAACACGGAGTGTTACAGCCAGCCATAGCAGCCTACCGTCTGGTTTCAGTCAATCTATATATGCACAAATACACAGGTTTTAACCTCTAGTATGAAAGGGTCCCTCATTTCTGATATCGACCTCCGTACTGGACCATTGTCCATGGTTCCTTGACCAAGTTTTTGGAACTATGCGTTGTGTTGCTAAATATATAGTACATATATCTTATTAATGTGAGCAAAGTTCACAATACTCCGGGAATTCATGATCCAAAAGAAATGTGTTTGAAAACCATCTGTAATGCACCAAGACTTTACAACCTAAACAATTCTATTTATTATATATTATAGTAAGCATGCCCTTAATTCAGTGAAGATTATAATTGGCACTGCAATTGGGCTGGATTCCTGGATCCAAACGATGCCCAGAAACAACACATTCTTCATGACTTCTTAGACATCTTTTGAGCAGAGAAGTTAAAACTGCAACACAGGTCGGTCCAGTCCGGTCCGTCCGTCCATCTCTGTCTGTCTATCTATATTATTCTATTATCTAATTTTTACAAGGATCCATTAGACAAAGCACACATGTTCTTCGAGGGAACACCCATGGCACTTCTGCATTAGTATATTAAATAGCACCACCTATAGAAGCATGCAAGGCACTGCTTGAGATATTGCAAAGAGAAATATAAATCTTAAATAAATTATAATTAATTATCCACTAAATAATATCATATTAATATTATCAATATCCCTTTAATTTCAATAACACTGGCTTGTCTAATTTTATCCAAATGTCCCCAGTGTCATCAATAGTGGTTCAGAATTACTGCAGCACAAATCCTATGGCTCCAGCTTTGCTAATTTGTAACTGGCCAAGTTTTTTTAACCACTGCATATAGAATTCTTACAAGGCCTGTCAGCAGTATAATTTATATTTAACCAACATAAGGTTTATTGTTAAAATGCTTTGCATATACTGGCGTTAAGGAGAAGATAATTTGCCTGTTGGCACGCAAGTAGTCAGCTTACAGCTGCATTTCCCCAATGGAGTTTCAGAAATTATGAAACAAACAAAAATAACCTAATTGTGTGTCGGAGCAGTAGTTACAGTTATTTTTGTAAAGAATAATGCTCGTGATCACACAAAAGTTTTACACATATTAGAGTTTCAAATTTGCTCTGTAGAATTTATCACCCTAGGGACTTTTGATTAAAAAGTGTAATTTTCAAAAGCCGGGGACATTTTAGAAAATTTTCCACTGTTCATGTATGTCATTAATATTTCTCATCGCGCATGTAAGTTTGAATTAATGCAGAGTGCCCTCTTTTATTCCTTGAGGAATAATTGTAATTACGAACTTTGGGGCTCCAACTGAGGTTAGAACAGATGAATCAACTGAGACAATGTTATTATTACAGATTCTCAGCTACAGACTTCAACGTCGCACCATTAGACATTCAAAGAAATAGCTCATCTGGGCTGTCCAGAGGAGCGTCTAGTGATTTATACTCAAGATAAATTGCAGTTTCTTAGCCATCGTTAATTAAAACCATTGCTGCAATTCTCTTTCTCAGCTGCAAATCAAAGACCCCTCGTTATGTGATAAGTGTGACTTTATAACTCAAGCACTTGATGATCACAAAGGATTTTGTGCAATTGTCTTGACATTACGAAATTAGAATTATATCGGGACCACAGGATACCTCCTGATCTTATCTGTCCGGCTGTATTTGTTTCATAGTTTGTGTAGCCATATACCAATTAGAGAATGATTACTTGGCTATCACCCTTTAGGGACGAATTGAAAAATGTAATTTTTAATTATTATTATTTTTACATTTTTTATGAATCCAATGCATTCTAATTAATTAAATTAATTAAAAAAAACTATACAAAGGTCAGTTCTTTTAAATACGGGCAAATATACAGATCTTTTAAAGTGATAACAGTTTTATATGATGTGTTGTAAAATCTAGACATAAATTACAAAAGGAGAGGCAATCATTTTACTTTTAGTAATTACTAGTATTAATAAGCAATATATATATATAATACTACAATAAAATCAAGTAGATGCTAAATAAGTACTAACAATACAATCCAAATCTCTGTATACATTAAAGACTGCAGGGGCACTATATATATATATATATATATTTTTTTTTACAAGTCTATTATTTATTGAAGTTTGGAGTGGCATTTTCTCATTTTAGGGGTAAAATGAAACCAACAATACAAAACTATTTTAATGGTACCTAAAAATAATCTTTATTCATTTTTAGATGCTGACAGCAACACATCAGAATAAAATTAGGCCAATCAGAATGCATTTCAAGAATACAATAATCTTGCCATCTTTAATAAAAATCGATAATATAGCTATTAGACCGAGTTAGGAAAAAACAGTAACTGTTCACTGTATATTGTACTTTGGAAATATCAAAAAAAAATATGATTATGTTAGGTGCACCATTTTTCTTTTTTTTAAGATTCTTTATTTATGATGTTTTTTGTTTTATACAGTAAATTAATTGGGATGGGGTTACAGAAGAAAAATAAGGGAGGGGTGGGGGAGGGAATAATACACAGTCGTATAGTAATATTTTACATTCTGGTTTTCTAGCCGTTTGAGTTATACAATTGCCCAACATATAAACATTGATCAGACAAGTCTGAGCTGTATCTTGTTCCACATAACCTTGGTGAGGAAGTAGACAGGAGTCCAGGGGAGGGGGAAAGGAAGAAAGAAGCAGAAGGAAGACCTGGTTTGCACCGGTTTGTGCATGCTTTCTGCTGCGGGCCCGTTTGGCGTGTATTGTCGAGGTAGGCCCAGTGGGGTCCTTTCCTAGATCCCAGGTTTGATCATCCCGCTCCCCCCCCCTCGTTCCCCCCGTGATCACCGGTGAAGGTACTGTCGTTCGTCAGTTGCCTATTGCTATGGTGACCTTTTGGTTACGTCATGTGGCCAGATGTAGGCTATGGTCTCAGTCTTTCTTTGTAGCATGGTTTGGCGTGTGTTTAGGGCGTATGTATTTCGATAAGGAAACTAGCCGGTTCTTGTGTATCCTGTGCGTGGGTAAGGTTGCAGTGCCTTGGTAAGGGGATGGGTCGTGAGATGGTTCCCCCGATAAGGGGGGCCACTCCGGTGAGCGGGTAAGGTAGTTTGCGACACGGAGTCCCAGCCTCGCGATTCCGGTGGGGTCAGGTAGTGGTTGGGTTTGAGGGGATCTTTATGTTGTATTTAGCGGGTTCCATCTGTGCATGTGCTGTAGGGGGTCCTTATCTGAGGGGTGTTAGTTCCCGTATTTAGTATATCTGGGTTTACCAGGGTATGGAGGTATCTCCCTCGATCCATGGGTCCCATATCTTATGAAAGCGCTTAGGCGTGTCGTGGAGTAGGGATGTGAGCTTATCCATTTGTATGTGGTCTTGTATTTTTTTTGTGATAGATGTCTGTGACGGTATTCTGTTTGTCGACCAAAGTTCCGCTATCGCTCGCCTAGTTGCTAAGGCGATACGGGCGCTGAGTTTGTTTTCTGATCTAGTGAGGTCTTCTAGGGGTTTTGAAAGTAGTAGTGCCCATGGGTCTAATGGATATGGTTTGTGTAGGATTTTAGTCAATAGAGCAGTGACCTTGAGCCAAAGGGGTTTGATTTTGGGGCAAGTCCACCAGCAGTGGAGGAACGTCCCTTGTTCTCCGCACAATTTCCAGCAAGTGTTGGGTGTTTTGTGTATGATTGCTAGGCGTTGGGGTGTGAGGTACCAACGGAAATGCATCTTATATGCTTGTTCCGTGTGTGTTACACAGATCGATATCGAAGCCGTAGCTTCCCATATGTCTGCCCAATCTGTGGAGTCCTCTGGGGGTCCCAGGTCCTTCTCCCAGGCTGCTATGTACGGTAGTGTGACTTGAGTGGGGTGAGTTGCCAGGGTTGTGTATAAATCCGATATTTGTCCTCTTCTAGTTGGGCATTGTGTGCATTCTTTTTCGAATCGGGAGAGTGTGGCTGTGCCTGCTTGTCGGATTATTGGAGTTGAGGCAAAGCTGCGTATTTGAATATATCTAAAGTGGTCAAACGTTGTTAGTGTGTCGGCTTCCTTGATTTCTGAGTATTGTATCACTTTGTCATCTTGGTATAGGTGACCAAGTCTTACTATGTCTCTTTGATCGAAGCTGGCGAAATGGGCTGGCGTAAGACCTGGTGGGAATAGTTTGTTCCTCCAGATCGGGGTCATTGGGGAGAGGAATGAAGATAGCTCATATTTGTTCTGCAGTTTGTCCCATAAGTCTATAGAGTGAGTGATGGCTGGGGGGGTTGGGGGGGTAGGGGTCGGTGTGGTTTAGGGACCCACATGTAGAGGGAAGGGTGGTCTCTTCCGAAGATAGTATGTTCAATATCTACCCATCTTTTAGTTTGTGGGGGAACGTGCCACTGTTGGATTTGGGTCAATTGTGCCGCTGCGTGATAGTGCGAGAAGTTTGGGAGCCCCAGTCCTCCCTGCTTTTTGGGGACATAGAGGGTGGTTCTGCTGACTCTGGGTTTGCGACCGTTCCATATGAACCTATCAACCGCCGTTTGTAAGGTCTTGAGGTCTGCTTTGTGGGGAGACATGGGCAGTGTTTGAAAGAGATATAGTAGTCGGGGGAGTAAGTTCATTTTCACGGACGCTATTCGGCCGAGCCATGAGACTCCCAGAGTCGCCCATTTTTGGAGGTCGGTGTGGGCTCTTCTCAGGAGCGGCTTGTAGTTTTTGTCGTATATGGTGGTTAGGTCGACTGGTAGCTGGATTCCCAGGTACGTTATGTCCGTGGGGCATATTCGAAATGGGTATTTGTTTTTTAGGTCAATAAGTTGTGAGTCTGAGAGTTGTATTGGCAGAATTTCCGATTTCGCAATGTTCAATTTGTATCCTGCTACCATTGCGTATTCTTGTATAGTGGTCAACAGGGATTCTATGGATTGGTCTGGGTTGGTGAGTGTGAGGAGTATATCATCTGCATAGGCAGACACTGTGTATGGTTCTCCTCTAATGGTCACTGGAGGAGGGGCTCCAGTGAGATCGCAAACATGAGGGGCGAAAGTGGGCAGCCCTGCCGTGTTCCGTTAGATATTGGTGTAACGGACTGTTTCAGCATAAAAGGGGAAAAATCCGTTTAGGCGATAATCCCCTTTTCTAGAGACAGGCACAGCTACTGCAGAACACCAAACTCCCGAGCTGGATACGAAATAACACTCCGAACTGGAACAGCGGAACAAGAAAAGCATACAATCGGCTTACACTCTTGGCAGTCAGCTTACAATCCAATCCCCCCCAAGAACGAGACGGCACTTCATTTTGAGGGTTAAGCAGGAACTCAAGACTGGGACACCCAGTCTGGCTTTTATTACCAACAAGTACATACAGGACACTCCCAGGGGGAGGATGAAATTAACCAATCACATGGATGTACCTCCCACACATTTCCTCCCCTTAGATTAACACTTAACACAATTATACTGTACACCTTTTTCCCCAATTCCTGGATGTACCCCAAATACATATGCTACACCTCCAAAACAGGTATCCCCTGATAGCCCTTATTCAGGGGGACAACATATGCAAGAATCAGCCCATTCGGATAAATGGTTCAGGAGTTATGGGACTTTAAAGTATTGACCGACCGCATGGGTAAAGTATCCGAAAACAGTTCCATGCATTTTGGCCCTGCGGTCGGTCACAAACAGGTGAATGAAAACAGGCGAATTGCCTGTGTTATAGAGCCTGGAGAGGGTTTGAATGAATTCCCTTGTTTATGGGGTTCTTTCTACCGAACGGCGGGTCATTCGGTAGTTTCCATACGAATTTCTGGAAGTATGGAGGTCTCAGCGGTGTTTGCCTAGTCAAGTGTCCGATTTTAGTTCCAGACACTCGACGGCAAAACACCGCTGTTCGGTAGTTTAAGATGGCCGCCGCCACGTGTTTGTTTCCTGAATGGCGGCCACCCAGAGGACAAAGACCACACTGCACTGATTGCCGATTACCCGTTTGCAACATTGTTGCAAACGGTAATTGGAGGCACACTTAGTCCTGGGTGGTCTGGTTGTTCGGTAGTTTCCTCAATACAAGGAATGGAGTGATTCTACCGAACAATCAGATGAAGGCTGCATATATATATAACCCAGGTTAACTGCATACATAAATACATATACAATATACAGGCAGTACAATAGGATATGCTTCACAGTCTTAAAGGGACAGTAGTCCCAAAATGTCCATCGCTGATTTTAAAGGGCCAGTAGCAGCAATATAAATTAGTACATGCCCAAATATAGTCTTTAAAGTGCAATATGTCCAGGGGCCATAGTCAGCGGGCAGGAGGCTAGCAGCCAGGCTTCTCCAGCCCACAGTGGCGAAGTTGGTTTCGCCACAATTGGGAATCTGGGTGGAGAGATGTTGGGAAGCAGTAAGGCTCCTTGAGGGGAGTGGTAAGTTGCCTGCAGGAATGCTATGAACGGGTTCGGGAAATTCATGTGTTCTAATGTGCGATATAGGAAAGGCCACAGGAGGCGGTCAAATGCCTTTTCGGCGTCTAGTGAGATTACGGTGGTGGGGATTTTACGGTGTTGGGTTAGCCATATAAGGTCGATGTTTCTACGTGTGTTGTCTAGTGCTTGCCTGTTGGGGATAAAGCCTACTTGGTCTGGGTGTATTAATTTGTCTAAGTATGGGTTAAGTCTGTTGGCCATCATTTTGCTCATAATTTTGAGGTCCACGTTGAGTAGGGAGATTGGTCTGTAGTGTTCGGGTTCGGTGAGATCCTTATTAGGTTTGGGGAGTAAGCATATGTTTGCTGTCGTCATGTCAGTCGGAAGGTGTTCTCCTCTCAGGGTAGCGTTAAATACCGCGCAGAGGTGTTTAAGGAGTAAGGGGCTAAACTCTTTATAATAAAGAGCAGTGTAGCCGTCTGGTCCTGGGCTTTTGTTGGGCTTACAGGCCCCGAGAGCTGTTGCCATTTCTTCTACTGTTGCTTCTGCTGCTAAGGCTTGTTTGGCCGCCTCGGTTAGGGTGGGTAATGTAATGCGTTGGAGGTAGTTGTCTAGTTGTTCCCGGTATGTCGTGGTCTCTTGGTCAAGGTGTGGGGAATGGTTGTACAGGGATTTGAAGTAGTGTTGGAATGTGTCGCCTATCTGTTCGGGTAGTTCGCTAATGGTGCCTGTCTTTGTGCGTATAGATGAGATTTTTTTGGCCTCTATGCGTTTTTTGAGCCGTCGGGCCAGCATGGTGTCGGCTTTGTTGCCAGTTTCATAGTATTTCTGCTTTAGCCACATCATTGCTTTGGTCGTGTCTGTGTGCGTGAGTCGCTTGAGAAGGTCTCTGGTGGCGGTGAGGTCGCGCAGTGTTCGTGGCTGTGGGTCGCGTTTGTGGCTTGTTTCAAGTTTTCGCAGCTTGGTTAATGTTTCCGTTAGTTGTTGTATTTTTCTCTTTTTGTGGGCAGTGGCTAGGCTAATGAGGGTTCCTCTGATCACCGGTTTGTGAGCAGCCCACAGTGTTATTGGGGAAGCTACCGAGTGCGTGTTAGTGTCGAAATATTCTTTAATAGTTTGGGCAATTGAGAGCCTAATTTGGGTATCGTGAAGGAGTAGTGGGTTCAGCCTCCACGACCAAGGTCGCTTTAGGTCCGGTATGCGAATGGTAAGTGTTATGTCGGCGTGATCCGACCATGAGATGGTCCCTATGGATGTATGAGATACCTGAGATGTCAAGTTCGGTGATATGAGGAAGTGGTCTATGCGTGAATACGTGGTATGCGGGTGCGAGTAGAAGGTATAGTCGCGGGTGGACGGGTGTTGTGCCCTCCATATGTCGACTAAGTCTTGTGTAGCTAGAAATTGTGCGAAATATGTGTCATTCCTGGGTGGTTGCGTTGCTTCCCGTGTTGACCTGTCAATGGCGGGGATATGCGTGGCGTTGCAGTCTCCACCTACTATAAGGCGTTTACCTGTGTAAGCCTGTAGATGCGACGCGTATTGTTGCCAAAATGTGTTGTGTGGGATGGTCGGGGCGTATACCGAACTTATGGCATAAGAGTTTACGCCTATTTTCCCTTCTATTGTAACATATCGCCCTTGCGGATCAATGGTACTCTTGATGTCTGTTAGGGGGCATGTGGATTTGAGGAGGATTGCGACACCTTTCGTCTTAGTATCTGGGGAGTGGGCCATGTAGCTCTGTTTGTAGTATCGGTTGGTGAGGGGGAACGATCTTGTGGTTGTGAAGTGCGTTTCCTGTAGGAGTAGGATATCTATGTGTTGTCTGTGTGCCCATCGTAGTAAGCCGTGTCTTTTGGCTGGTGTGTTGAGGCCCTTGGCGTTAATGGAAACGCATTTTAAAGACAGGGGCATTGTGGTGGCTGCTGCCCCGAGTTGGGTTTAATGCCTGCCTTGGTGCGTGGTGTGTTAATGGGTAGTGGGTAAGGCGGTAGGTAGCTCAGGGAGCGGGCTGGGGCTCCGTGCCGCGGCTTTGGAAAAGGGGGGCAGGAGGGGAGGGGGCAAGGGATGTGAGGTTCAACAATAACAATAACGGCCCGAGGGGCCAAGCTACTGGTCTTACTCGTTGCCAGCAGGTGGTGGGGTGGTTCGCCTAACCGCTCCTTGAGGTGCGGAGGTGAAGGTATGTAGTGTGGTGGTCTATAGTGGCGGATAGCCAGAATCGCAGTCTGGCCCTTTGATCGAGTCTATGCAATGCCTGTGCGAAGTGTCGTCCGATTATACCATGTGTTATGTCCTGGTGCCCGCGGTACCGCCCTCCCCCCCCCCCCCAAAGGAGGAGGGGGGCCGGAGAGAGGCCCCGCGCGCCCCGTGCCCAAAAGGTGTATGGTCATAGTGCGTACTATACCCAGAGTCAGTTGTCCTTGGAGGGGTATGGAGTATACCAGGGGGGTGGTGTGTCCTGTTGTGGATGTCTCCCATTGTGTCGGTCGCTATAGCTGGTCGGGGGGCCCAGGGATCTGTGCTTTATTTATGGATTTGTATACCTGTTCAAGATGTATGGAAAGAGAAAGAAAGATAAACATACATGCAACGGCATATAACAGAAGATTTTCCGGGTCTTAATGGTAGTAAAACATTACTTTGTGTATCTCAATTACTGTAATACACCTTTCACCATTGTAGTCCTGTTGCGCATACAATCTCATAGTGAGTACATTCTCTTTATAATCGCTTTTCTGATGAAGTACATTTTCTATCACCTGGGCATATCTAGTAACGTCTTTCTGTCAAGCTAAGAGCTGCTAGCTAGCTAGTCGTTGTCATATCTTGTGCAGCCCTTATTCTATGGTGTTTTGTTGTTCCGTAACATGTTCCCATATGTTTGTCACATTTAAGTGTTCCTCATTGTGATAGGTGTTTCTCTTGTTTCCCCCCCTCCCTTTTTATTATTTTTTATTTATTTATTTTTTATTTTTTTTGTGTTTGTTTATTAATAGCAATAATTGGTTATGTGCAATGTAATTATTTATCCATATGTTTAATTTTTGTATAGATATTATCCCTCCCCCCTTTTTTTTTTCTTTTTTTTTTTTTTTTTCCCCCTCATAACAATATTCGGTTACGTGCAATGTAATTATTTATTCATATGTTTCGTTTGTATATAGGTATTCTTTCCTTCTTTTTTTTTTTTTTTGTTATTATTATTTTATTATTTTTTTTTTTTCTGTTTTTTTTTTTTTTGTTCTATTATTAATATTATAACAATATTTGGTTGTGTGTAATTCCCATTGCTTTGGGGTTGTGAAGGGTGTGGAAGGTGTGCGGTGTTTATGTGTGCTCATGCTATGAAATTATGGGTACATGCAGTTCAGTAATGCAAGCCTAGAAAAGTACATGTGCTGATAGTGCTGTGTGGTATATCTTATCTGCCATGTTGACGGTGGTTATGTAGCAGGTCGTCGGAATGTCTTTTCTGGGAGAGTCTTGGGAGGTCTTGCGTCGGGGTCCTGGGGTATAGGAACGGGTGCAGTCCATGGTATGTTGTCGGAGATACGGTGCTTTCGTCGTGTGGCATCCTTTTGTCGACCTGTGGTGGTTAGGCCTGATTGTCTCCAGCGGGTGAAAGGCGTCGTTGATGGTTGGCTTCTTCTCTTCGGGTAGGCGGTGTTCGGGCCGCACTGGGCCCCGCTCCGTTGTTGGCATCCAGGGGGGGTAGTCCCAGTCGCTCCGCAAAGCTGTTCACGTCTGCTATGTCGTGTAGGGTGTAGGTTTGGTCGTTTTTGCGCACTGTAAGTTTAAAGGGATGCCCCCATGCATACCGCATCCGTCGTCGCGTGAGTTCCAGGGTAAGTGGTCGCAGTTCTCTGCGCTTCCTCAGGGTACTGGGAGCCAGATCTTGGAAAAATTGCACCTGGTGGCCTTCTATCTGAAGGGGGTTGTCCCGTGCGGCTCTCATTATGGCCTCTTTAATGTGGTAGTAATGGAGCCGCACTATCACATCTCGCGGCCGGCTCATTCCGGGCGTGGGGGCCCGCAGTGCCCTGTGGGCTCGATCTAAGAGGAGCTCGGCTGGGGGTGCTTCTGGAAGCAGGCTGCAGAAGGTCTCTCTTATGGTGGATGCGAGGGATTCCATGTCTACCGTCTCGGGTAGGCCCCTTATTCTTATATTATTTCTCCTCGACCTGTTGTTGAGGTCTTCTTGGGCATCCTCCAGTTGTTTCACCTGGTCTCTGAGGCCTTTTATGGCCTGCTCTTGTGCGTCTGCTCTGGAGGTAGCGCCCTCCATTTTGTCTTCTAAGGAGTTGGTGCGTTGCACGAGGTCTGTGAGGCCTGCCCGTAACGGCGCCAGGTGCTTGGTAAATTCCGCAGCCATGTTTAGTTTGATGTCGTGTAGGAGACTACGAAGGTCGTCTTTTGTGATGGGGTTAGTGTTTTGGTGACTTATGTCACTCGCAGCAGAGTCGGAGTCATATTCTCTTTGCTCTTCGGCTCTTTGCTCGTCCTCCGGCTTGCGGCTACGGAAGATTGGAGCCACGGCCGTCCCTTGTTTAGACTTGCGTCCGCCGCCCATCCTCTCGGTGGTACCGCTGTTTGATGGTACTGATACAGGTTTTTGGGGCGATTTTGGGTCAGGATTGCAGCTGATATTAGCTTAAGATTGGCCAGATTTTGCGGAGCTCTAGCAAGTTGCCGCCATTCGCACCGGAAGTCAGGCGCCGCCCCAGGTGCACAATTTTAAACTTCAATGTATTGGTTTTTTAGAGAAACAGGTGGGGTCTACAAAGGGTTGGGCATATTACATGATAAAATTTTATCTTAAAGAAGTTAGTATAGTGCCCTAGATCTGCTCTCTTTGTCCTTTCTTCCATTATGTACATTTCACTTAATTGTTGGCTTGAAACCGCGGCTTCTAGCGAAGCCCTTCAAATCCTCTGAGACAGAGAATAGGGAATCGTACCGAGCCATATCGGATATCAGCATGCCTTGTTTGCGGACTTTGAATGACTTACAATCTTTGCTCGTCAAGAACGGGCACATGCAAGTGTAATGCATAGTACGCAATTTAATAGGTAAGCTAAGATGTCAGCTTGCTGCTCGTGAACGTGGAACGTGTATCTCACGTGCATTGTGTGCAAAGCTTCTCTGTGAGAAGTATCTGATTGGCAGGTCATAGTGGGTTGCCACGCATGTCCCTTAGGTCCATAATGCTTTTCTATGAGAAGGATTGGATTGGACCAATGTCATCACACTTGATAACTTCAAAGGGGTCAAGATGGAATGCTGTGTGGGACGACTATAGGCACTGGAAATAAGGTGAGTAAATGTTTAGCTTTATAAACCTTTGTCATGTGAGTGGGGTGCAATAGATACAAATAATTAAACGGACACAGAAGAGGTAGCAAAATGAAAATTTGTTTATATAGTACAGTGTTCCTTTAATAGAGCCACATTTAACAACAATTAAGGGAGAAATAAGTAACAGAACACTGGAACATTTTGCCAGTTGTGCATGTAAAGTTAAGTGATGTATGAACACACATTATCTATTATAATGAATATGCAATACTCTTATGAATGTTCCTCAACAAATATAGTGGAGTGCCAAAACCTTGCTAGCTTTAGAACATTTCCACGTATCTAGGTAACAGGTATTTAATGAATGCTTAGTCTGAGAGCCTGTATGCAAGAGATTTAAATTAAGCAATAAAGCTTACAATAGTGGCACTTATAACAAACAGAAACATTTACTGAAAGAACAACAAAAGGACCATGAGAACATTATTGGGAGATAGTCTACTGAAACCTCGGTTGGCACAGATACTGGGAATGGTTATTTTATCGGTACAAAACGTAACTCTTAAGAATTTCTTAGTAAAACACAAGCGATTAAAATTAAATGATTTTTAACAGCAGAAATGGTATATTATTGGAGATTCTCAAACTGCCACCAGAACACAATCATTATGACTGTATGTGGGTATAATGCATTGATGTACATACAGGGTTTTTAATTAAAGTGTAAATTACTGGCAATTCAATTTACATTTTTAAGTCAGATTAGCCAAAGTGTAAAAAGTCTCCAAGTCAGCTATATTTTTACTTCACACTTCACTTTCAATTTCCACTTTAGGGGAATACGTCTGCAAATAACGCTCATTAACTAAAGCCGGCCATCGGAATCGGAAGTTGCATGGTTATTGCAGACTGCTAATATGTCGAGCAACGTCATGCTCTTGCCACAGGAGTATAATCAGACAGCAATTCATAGCACACAAGGTACAGCAATAACCCCGCCCACGAGGGGATACCGGTCACAACGGCTGGTGGTATGTAGTTATAAGTTCTAATCTTAATGGGCAGCAATGGATTAGATCCACAATCAAAACCACTTTCAGAGAAATTGTCCTTAAAATGCTTTATTTTAATAATGCATTCATATTAGAAAGCAAGGAAATATTATATAAGTAAACACAAATGATGGGCTTTAAAAGAAGAAACGCAGACACAAAGCTGGGGTGCATATTGTGTCAGTAACAAACTCTGACATGAAATGCACGGACAGGTTTATTTTTTGGGGTGGCATTTTGTGTTCATTTATGCTATGCTCTCTTGACAAGTTATTTTTGTACCTTCATTTTAAACATGTTTGAAAAAAAGCTTTTTAAAATGTTTTTTTTTTTTACAATTATCACTAAGTGGTTTCGATCTAGTCTAAAAAAATCCTGCCAATATGTCCTAAAATAAGTATGTGCCCTCTCTAGATCTTACTTCCCACTGGCTATTATTCAGAGGTGATGCACAGACTGAGCCATGCTGACTCCTGCACTGTGCGAGAAAGGGGACATTATTAAAAGAAGAAAAACTACCACAACAAGAGGACATAGTCTTAAATTAGAGGGGCAAAGGTTTAAAAATAATATCAGGAAGTATTACTTTACTGAGAGGGTAGTGGATGCATGGTATAGCCTTCCAGCTGAAGTGGTAGAGGTTAACACAGTGAGGGAGTTTAAGCATGCGTGGGATAGGCATAAGGCTATCCTAACTATAAGATAATGCCAGGGACTAATGAAAGTATTTAGAATGTTGGGCAGACTAGATGGGCCGAATGGTTCTTATCTGCCGTCACATTCTATGTTTCTATTACGGTCCCTTAGCACAACTTGAATAACCCTCATATCCATCATTTCTCCTTTCGATTGAGGACCGTTGTAGGATCAAAGGAAATATTAAGTCTGTTTTCAGAGGGTCGTTAGAATTGAAAAAAGTTCAAGGATTACTCCAAGCACCACTTCAGAACCAGGTAAGAGGGCAACGCATTGCAAACCAGTGTGCCCAGGTACTCCTACCATCATAACCTCCACAGCTGGCTGTAGTAGTTATGGTGATTGGAGTCAACCTTTGAGCTGTTATTCCGGAACTATTATTTAGGCTTATTTAAAGTTAAATAGTAACTTTTGTTTAAAAAAAAAAAAAATGTAAGAAAATTAAAGATTATTACAGTTTTTCTTGTCAGTTAGTGTTAGTGAGAAGCAAGGAATACAAAATTGTGTCAGTCTTTGATATACTTTATCATCCGCGTGTCCTTATAACTTTAAGTTTTGATGTGTCAAAGTCAGACCCCCCAGTAAGATTCCAGCTTTTATTCTATTTTAGATTTCTCTTTACTTAAAGCATTTCCACAGTCCTTCCAGGAATACACAGGTTCACACGAGGTAAGTAAAAAAAAAAAACTAATAAATTATACGTTGATGGGGAAGATGCGATATTTTACAGATAAATTATTTCCTTCGCTGTTCTTTTCATATTCATTTTTAAAAGACTTTCATGTTACTTGAAAGCTACAATTTAGTCAGAAAGTATCTATCCTGAATCATTAGTGCAGGGCAGAGATAAGACGTGTAATGCTTTGTGTCACCCAGAGCAATGAACGAAACATCTCCCGTTCCTATTTTATTCCGGTGTAGAAAGAAATTAGGTTACAAAATGAAGTGCTATGTGCCAGATGTTTATCTGGATTCTACAAGGCAGTGAGGCAGCGAATTTGACAGTAAAGGGGAACTTTAACCTGCTGATATATTTCTACGAGGGATTCCCTTCTTAAAGTTGACTTTATACCCTAAAATTAAGTTGTCTTTTCACCCAAGTCCAAATTGCAGTGAACATAAATTCAAATTGGAATTGCTGTGATTAGCCAAGCTGTGATAACTAGCATTTTTCTAGATTGATAAAAGAGACGCTGTAGTTACCAAAATCACTTCATCTCAATAAAGTGGCGTGAGTGTCCTTTCCCTGTCATTTTAACTCTGTAATGTAAAACACTGCATTTTTTTTTATAAGCTTTCCTGTGGGGAAATTGGAATGCGCCCTTGACACTTGCCGCGCATGCTCATTAGGTCCCCAATGCTCCTCTAAAGGAGCATTGGATTGGACAATGGTGGAGGAGGCCATGTAACCTCCATGATGGCGTGGGAGACAGAGAGGTAAGCAGCGCCAAGGGAGCCTCAGCGTTGGAAAAGAGTAAGTCAAACTTTATTTAATTTTATTGCAAATGGGGAGTGGTGGGAACAATTTCTGACAAGGTACACGGACACTATAGCGTTAGGAATTCAGCTTTGTATTTCTATCACTATAATGTTCCTTTAAGACGTCCTTTCTCCTTTTTTTAATGGTTCACTTGGATATTATTTGGTGTTTAATGAGTAGATCTACCAGTCAGTCCACTATAGTTAAATATGTATTATATTTTATTAATCAACAATCCAAACATCACATCAAGACCCAGCCACCAAACCAGGACACACCTACTACTGCAAAATACAAAAAAAGTCTTCAAAAGGGAAGTAGCTTCTACATTGCCACATTACAGAATACACAAAGAAACATCTCTAAACAGATCATGAGAAGACAATAAAACAGATAAATCACGACGTACAGGAATTGAAATACGATTTAACAGAAACTAAAGTAAATACACATCACACTCAGATATTTATATTACAAAAATACAGACATTGTGCAAACTGTGCCTTTGGTGAAGCTTTCAAAATATAAATTCCACAAATGTATTTCATTTTACATGATTGTGTCCCAAATACATTGAATACATCATATATCACAGAGATACACAATGTATTCAGTGTAAAACTTTGAGGTATACTTACCTTACGACACTGCGATTTCCTCAATATTGTTAGTGTGACAACCACCACCTGTCCACCTGATCTTCTTTTAGGGACTGCTTTCCAAAGCAGGGCAACCATTGTGGGGAGTGTGAAGAACAGACAGATCAATTCTGCTCTCCTTTGTAAGTGATTTCTGCGGCATGGAGTCTATTATTATGTATAAACTTTGGATATTTTAGGCTCCGGCAGATCCACAACTGAATCAACAATTAAATCATGCATTGTTTTGGGTGTGCGATAAATGTTTCTGATCAGCTTCATCACTTATTGACTTCTTCAGGGAGGTCATCTACGCAAATACACAACAATTTCCTGATGTGCTTTTTTATGTTTGATGTTGTCATTTTACACTATTGTAATATGTACCGCTGTTTTTTTTTGTTTTTTTTTAAACTAATCCTTTTATGATCTACATCATCAAAAAAATTAAAACTCTTTGCATTTATCTTCATTACTTTCAAAAATCCTTATCCAGACACCACTTTGTTCTTTTTCTTACGGAGAATGATTTGCAACAATCGTTTTGGCCATGAACACGTATCGGATTTAAACATGTCAGTGTGACTTGGTATTATTTATGATAACCACACTGTAATCAAATTGTTCAGCACTGTGATAACGGTTATTATAATAGTTGGGTTTAATGGACCCAGTTGAATGAAGCCCCGTATTGCCACATTACAAGGTACAATGCTTGGGATTGTGAAATAATTACTTTTGCTGTTGACATTTCAGAACATGGAAAGGTCCCTAAATAAAGCAACAGCATATTTAAACCAATCAATAAGTGCTATCAGTGGGTTAAGCGATTATAGTTTACAACCAATTAGAAATGATGATATATTGATTTGCAGATTAACTCTAGATGTGTGTCTTCAGACTATAATTTTTTGCAAAAGCTGACAGAACAAATCATTCAGTCGTTTTATATCATTACCAGCTCTTCTTACAAGAACACAGACTTTTCTTTTCTTTTAGCAAGGTGTAACAAAAACAATTATTGGATATATATATACCACTGACAGAATAAGGTTAAATGGAATCTTGTGTAATGCATATACTTATACTGTGTAAGTTTAAAGAGACACTTTAAGTTCCGTAACCACTAAGGCATGCTGTAGTGATTATGGTGCAAGGAGTCCCCTTCCTCTGTTTATAAATGGTTTGACAATTATTTGGATCTATAGCTTACCCGGGGTCAATCAGGACCTCATTGAGAAACTAACGCAGAAGTTCATTCTACTGACTTTTTTAGCCAATGATTAATGTCCAGAGTTGCACAAAATTGATATTACTAATGTAGAAATGGACCCATAGGATTATGGTCACCTAAAGGAAAAAGATAACTGTTCATAAATGATTTAATGCCAACAATGGTAGTGGTGATTACATTATCCCTTTTAATTTGTCTAGAAGTACTATTGTAAGTTGAATAATATAGACCCAAATAATGCTTCAACACATAGTTTAAATGTTGAGATACACGTTTATTCAATCCAATGGTGACTAGCGATGCTTTAAGGCCAGTAGCATATTTACACAGTAAGAACATACAAAAAAGCCATGTATGTTGTGAGGTAAAACCACTCACATATGATCGAGCCTGATATGATTGCTCTGATTTTTTTTTACCTCTGTGCTATTAAGGTAGCACACGCCAACTAAAAAAAGCCTTAGGGTGAAATGCGGTTTGGGATGCTGCTAAAAATGCGCGCACCACAATTGCAGTTATTACAGCGTGTACTGGATTTATTGAAGGGCCATCTAGGTGGGAAAGATTGTCCCCAGCAAACGCTTGCCTTGGTGAGACCAGATTTCTGATTGAACTTTTAATGGCCACCTTACAGAGTATGTCATGAAACACATAAATGGCAGTGGCGTAACCTCTACTGGAGCCATCGCATAATAAGTCAATAAAGACTGTTAGGATTCTGAGATCTTACCAAAAGGTCACTAATGGAACAACTTAAAGGCATCACACATTTCAGCATGTGTCGCATTTAGGTATTTTCTTTGTTTGCTTTTTTCTATAGTTATACATAGTTACATTCAGCAACTAAATAACAGTTCATTAAAATATGCAGATACATCATATATGTTGAGTTTTTGCTTACATATTTACATAGAACTATAAACTGTTTTTTTTTGCTAAAGGAAAAACTGAAAAACAAACAAACAAAAATGAATATATTTTGTTTCTTTTCCTAATGTCTGGGGCACTAGAAGGCTGAAAAGCTGATTGTGGGATTTTGCCAGTTGGTTTCTGGATTTTTCAGTTCCGCAGTCTCAAAAAGTTAAACTAAATGGTCAGCGTAAAGCGTTAAGATGTTTTCAGTGTGGGTGTGTGTTTCCATTATTCTGTAAAGAAAGGGATACTGTAAGAGCTGGGCACTGTACTAAATATGCTGTGTTTATTGTCAGCTCAGTAAATCAAGATTTTTCAAAAGAAGGTCAAAAATGGCGTACTTCATTAACTATTTTTCAGGTAAATGATCCCCAAAGCACCTGGGAGATAAGATCTATTCATCTTAAGGTTTATCTAGAGCAGAGTCAGATCCCGACAGGAGAAGCAGATCTCCAAGTACCAGCAGTGTAATTTATCAAGACTAAAGGTTGACAAAATGTGATCATTTTGTTGTGCATCAATTTATATAACAAGCTAGCATTCCGTTCCCGAGCACTTGTGTCAAAAGCTGATCAATTAACCCACTTCTACATCAATCTACACAGCACAAAATGGCAGAAACTCTCTTCGTTATGCGCCACACGTTTTGTAGTCAATAAGCTTCAGACCGTGTCAGGGAAGAGAATCAGATAATCACTTTTTTTTCCAGGTTACCCAGTGATATATGAAAAGTAGAAAGCACAATGGTGTTTCTATGTTTCTATTACGCTTCTGGCAACTTGAAAAGGACAATATAATTGCACGATGTGTTTTAACTTTTCTAATTAACATTTAATGGTGTATCGTGGCTTTAACAACAGACAAACATACAAACTGGCAATTTAATAATGTTATTTTCGTCTTTGTATTGCCTATTATTTATTAATTTATTTATTGTACTCCTATCTCCATTATAATTCCATGCGATTGCAGTATTTTGTACATTGCAATATAATGTAGCAAGGTATGTATATGCAGGGCTGTACTTGGAATAAAAAGCAGCCCTGGACAATTTTGATACCCACCCTATCATTAATTGTGCCAGCTGGGACAGATATACAGATGTATATATAGGAATGCATTGGATTGGCTGATGACCTCAGCCAAGGAGGCGTGGTGGGGCCAAATGCCACCCTAGCCAATCAGCATCGCCTTGGCACACACACTGGCATGTAGTCACTGATGCCCACACATACACACACTCATTAAAAGACACCGGCGCACAAACTCACTAATGCTGTATTCCATACAAACACAATCACTAATGCATATATACTCACTGTGACCCATACAAACGCAATGGCACACATTCATCCATGCTGACACACACAATGACCAATATAAACACTGGTATATACGCAAACACACTTGGGGTTGGGTTCCCTAAATTAAAATGGGGGGACCTATTGTCCTGCCCCCACCAATAAGCGGCGGGTGGGGGCCCTAAATTAAAATGTGGGGGGGGGCTATTGTCCGCCCCCTGTCCCCCACCCCTGAGTGGCGGGTGGGGGCCCTAAATGACAATAACGGGGGGAGACCTGTTATCCTCCCTCCGGCCCCCACCCCTGAGCAGAGGGGTGGGGGCCCTAAATTACCATAAGGGGGGCTATTTTCCTCCCTCCCAGCCACCACCCCTGAGCGGTGGGTGGGGGCCCTAAATGAAAATGGGGGGGGTGGACCTTGTGTCCTCCCCTCCAGCCCCCACCGCTGAGCGGCGGGTGGGGGCCCTAAATTACAATAAGGGGGGGACCTATTGACCTCCCCCCACCAGCCCCCACCCATGAGCGGTGGTGCCCTAATTGAAAATAGGGGGGGGACCTATTGTCCTTCAGATGGGCGACGGGTGGGGGCTAGGTGTAAATACCCCCCCAGGTGACTAGGGGGTCCCCAAGCCCCTAGTTACCCCCCCCCACCCAAATTTTATTTTTAATAGAGACCTACCTACCCCCTCACCCTACAAATAGTGAGGGGGGACAATAAAACTAAATCCCTGTAAGTAAAAAATAACTTACCATTTAGTGTCTTCTTTTTACTAAAATCTTCGTTTTCAGCCCCAAAAAAGGCCAAATAAAAATCTATAATATCCGTCGAACTTTAAAAATAAAATAAAAAAAATCTGCAGACATTTTAATCTCTCTTATGCTAATATCGGGGTCATATTGACCCCCATAGAGTGAGGGAGGATATGGGGGGCTTAGGAAGTGGCAAGGAGCACTGCTCCCTGCCGCTTCTACTTTTACATATTGCAAGGAGGGAGCTGCGCGCCGGTAGCTCCCTTGTAATAAAACGAACGAACGATGCAGTCTTCGTTCATTTGTTTGAAATTTCTATTCCTTTATTCGTCTTTTCTGACTAATTAATGAATAGATGAAGTGTTTAACTGGGCATGCGCGGGAATTTCACAGCGCTATATAGTGTGGGCAGATGACATGTCCCACAGGGCCTTCATCTACCCACACAAAGATGGCGGCGCCCAGGATCTAGGTCCGGGAACAAAATAAAGATAAAAAAATAGGTAATATGGGGAACTTGGGGGGCGACTAGGGGGACAATTAGATGTAGTGGAGTTGGGAGGGGGGTAAAAAAAACGGGATTTGGCCATGACAGTGCCGCTTTAATGTTAAATCCAAGGAGAACTCAAAGCCACCTAGACTCCACATAGGGTTTCATAACAATGGAGATGGTTACGTATACAGCCAAACATACTATGTACTTATACAGTAAGTAACAATATCCTTATACATATACAAGGTATTGTACAATGAAATCTCACGGTGCCTAGAGGGATATTGGCTATACCTCACTGATGATACCTTAGAAGGTTAAACGATCATCTGGGGTTGCTGTATCTCTCATGCAGAGGGAACTTGCTGGCATTCAGATCTAAACTGCCCGTACGGGTGGGACCAGTCTGATATGCTTCAGATATGTTCTCTCTGTAATGGCACAAGATGAGCTAAAACCAGCTTGAGATCTGAGCGGGGACCCACCATAGGGCAGACTAATTGAGCTGTTGTCCGTTCTCACCTCTTTTTCTGCTTGTTTTTCTCTCCAATTAAATCTCTATCATTTAAAATTATGAAAACCAGTCAAACTTCCCCTTTAATGGATACAAAAAAATCATTAATGCAGTTCACCATTACAGAGAGAGAAAGTTTAATACAAGTATCTAAAAAAAAAAAGCATCTTAATTAGCTATGTAATTAAAACATTGGTTAGATTCCATGCAGCATGGCAAATTAAGCCATTGTTGAACCATATGAACTCATCTGAAATTAGACTATAAACAGAAGGAACAACCTTGGACCAGTTTTGAAAAGCAAAAGGATTTGTCAAGTGCAAGCCACCTCTTTACCTCTCCCTCACCCCCACTCCCCCCAAATGGCAAGGTTCTGTATTTCACTCATTTGCAGCCTCGAAAGATCCTAATGGCCCATAAAATTTAGCAACCTTCAGATGAGCTGTTGGTTAATGAAAAATCGGTTAAATTGTTCACAGATCAGTGGAATGCCGCAGAGACGTTGCCCCCTGAATCGGTGTATGAATTATTTGCCAAAGGTTACATTAACAAACTCTAGCAGCTAAGCACAAGAATATTTTTGCTTCTTTTCTTAGACAGTTAAACATACACAAAGTAATGGGTCACCAGGAGAGGGTCAAATCCCTTCTTCTAGTTCAAATGCAAACTGATTTTCATTTTACAGCTGTGACAATATTTTCATGAGAAAAATAATGCAAGACACAGATCTAAAGGAGAACCGTCTGAATGAAATATTTAAACACTGCACCATTCATCTGCCCGTGGAAATAAAACAAGCTCATATATAAGAATATTAGTCATACATTGAAATCTTTTAATCATTGTTAATTGGTACCTTGATGCTGTTGGAAAAAGTTACAAGTCAACAGTAACAATTTATACCAAGTTGAACTGGCAGTGAAATATGAGCAAAAATTATAATTATAATATTTTGGTTAGCACTTCACAGATTTTCTTTAGTCTGACAGCCAGGGAGAGTTATATATATATATTTTTTTCATTAAAGAGTTACAATTGTTGTGTAGACTGAGAAAGTTACTGATTAGGCTTGGAATGATAAATCAATTAGCACACACACAAACAGTCACACACACACACACACACACACACACACAAACAAGCATAAACACACGTACACATCAAAATAAATATCATTCAAAGTAAACAAAATATAAAAAAAAAATATTAATGAATATATGAAGGCTGGCTTACAATGTATCTTTTAATATATTTGGGTTTTTATATAGGTAGAAATATGAACACATGTTTATACTCATAAACAAATATGGTGTATGAGTAGTGATGTACCGAACTGTCCGCCGGCGAACAGTTCCTGGCGAAATTAGCGTGTTCGCGTTCGCCGCGGCGGGCGGACACATGCGCAGTTCGATCCGCCCCCTATTCGTCATCATTGGGCAAACTTTGACCCTGTGCCTCTCGGTCAGCAGACACATTCCAGCCAATCAGCAGCACTCCCTCCCTTCCACACCCTCCAACCTCCCTCCCAGCATCCATTTTCGATTCATTCGGAAGATGCATGCTTAGTGAGAGGAGGGAAAGTTTAGCTGCTGCTGATTAGATAGGGAAATTGATAGCTAGGCTAGGGTATTCAGTGTCCACTACAATCCTGAAGGACTCATCTGATCTCTGCTGTAAGGACAGCACCCCAAAAAGCCCTTTTTAGGGCTATAACATCAGGCTGCTTTTTTTTTTTTTCCTGTGTAATGTAATTGCAGGTGCCTGCCTGCCAGCTTCTGTGTGAGGTTCACATTGGATACTGTGCCTACTTGCCCAGTGCCACCACTCATATCTGTTTTAACAATAGGTTAAGCTTTACATTTAAAATAAATATTTTTTTTTCACTGTAATAGAAGAGCAGTTGCCTGCCTGCCAGCTTCTGTGTGAGGTTCACATTGGATACTGTGCCCACTTGCCCAGTGCCACCACTCATATCTGTTTTAACAATTGGTTAAGCTTTAGATTTAAAATAAATATTTTTTTTTCACTGTAATAGAAGAGCAGTTGCCTGCCTGCCAGCTTCTGTGTCAGGTTGGATGCCTTGCCCATTTGCACAGTCAGTGCCACCACTCATATCTGTTTTAACAATTGGTTAAGCTTTAGATTTTAAATAAATCATTTTTTTCACTGTAATAGAAGAGCAGTTGCCTGCCTGCCAGCTTCTGTGTGAGCTTCACATTGGATACTGTGCCCACTTGCCCAGTGCCACCACTCATATCTGTTTTAACAATTGGTTAAGCTTTAGATTTAAAATAAATACATTTTTTTCACTGTAATCGAAGAGCAGTTGCCTGCCTGCCAGCTTCTGTGTCAGGTTGGATGCCTTGCCCATTTGCACAGTCAGTGCCACCACTCATATCTGTTTTAACAATAGCTTAAGCTTTAGATTTTAAAGAAATCATTTTTTTTCACTGTAATAGAAGATCAGTTAGTTGTCTGCAAGCGTCTGGGTGTCAGGCCTACTTCAGCGTGTGCTCTGCAGACCTGTGCCAGCGTGCTTTGACAGTTGCCAATCATATCTGGTGTCTCTTTAGCGTGCTTTTACAAAGAAAAAAGGTTTCCAGTGTAAGCTAATAGCAGACAGTCAGTGTCCTTCAAGCGGCTCTGTCAGGCCTTCCTTCAGCGTGTGCCCTGCACAACCCTGCCAGCGTACTTTGACAGTTGCCACTCATATCTGGTGTCTCTATAGCGTGCTTTTACAACCAAAATTTTGTTTCCACTGTAATAGAAGAGCAGTTGCCTGCCTGCCAGCTTCTGTGTGAGGTTCACATTGGATACTGTGCCTACTTGCCCAGTGCCACCACTCATATCTGTTTTAACAATTGGTTAAGCTTTACATTTAAAATAAATATTTTTTTTTCACTGTATTAGAAGAGCAGTTAGTTGTCTGCAAGCGTCTGGGTGTCAGGCCTACTTCAGCGTGTGCTCTGCAGACCTGTGCCAGCGTGCTTTGACAGTTGCCACTCATATCTGGTGTCTCTATAGCGTGCTTTTACAACCAAAATTTTGTTTCCACTGTAATAGAAGAGCAGTTGCCTGCCTGCCAGCTTCTGTGTGAGGTTCACATTGGATACTGTGCCTACTTGCCCAGTGCCACCACTCATATCTGTTTTAACAATTGGTTAAGCTTTACATTTAAAATAAATATTTTTTTCACTGTAATAGAAGAGCAGTTGCCTGCCTGCCAGCTTCTGTGTGAGGTTCACATTGGATACTGTGCCTACTTGCCCAGTGCCACCACTCATATCTGTTTTAACAATTGGTTAAGCTTTACATTTAAAATAAATATTATTTTTTCACTGTAATAGAAGAGCAGTTGCCTGCCTGCTGTCAGGGTACCTGCGGTCTCTACCTCCGAAAGAGGTAGAAACTTAGCTGTTCCTCCATCCAGACGGCCTGATGGCTCCCTTTCCCATGGTCTATCCGGTCATGCTAGGCCGGCCGCGAGGGAGTGACTGCCTTTTACAGCATCTAGGCAGGAAGTTGTCATCAGGAAACTCCTCCGGAACGACCTGTCACTCAATTGCTGCAGGACCAATCAGGACGCCTCGGAGGCGTGGTTACTGCTCTGAACAGGGTATTTAACAGAGCTTCTTTCATTAGCTCATTGCCCTGTCGTGGTTCTAGCTTGTTCTAATCACTCAGTGCTTGTGTATTCTATTATCCCTTTTGGTTTTGACCCGGCTTGTTTACCTTACTCTGCTTATCTCTGTTACCCTTGATTCGGCTTGTCTCTCGTTTACCTGTCTTCTGTTACCCTCGACCTCGGCTTGTCTTTGACCATTCTATACTGTACTACTTACGTTAGTCCGGCCATTCTAAGGTCCGGTATACGTATCTGGCTACTGTTTGTACTCTGCGTGTTGGATCCCTGTCCCGATCCTGACATTACGACAGGGCCAATGGATCCTGCGAGTACAAACAGTCAGCTTGCCTCTCCTGATCCTAGGTTTGAAGCCATGGATCACAGAATGGATCAGATGGCGCTTGCGCTACAGGCTCTATTATCTCGTGCCTATAACCCACCAGAGGAGATAAGTAATACCCCTGTTTCTCCTGTCGGTTCAGGTCTAGAGGTAGCCACAGTGGGTGCTTCTTCTCGCATTACCCCCCCCAGTACGCTATGGTGGGGCTCCTGAGAAGTGTTGTGGTTTCTTAAACCAAATTAGTATCCATTTTGAATTGCAACCTCGCTCTTATCCTACAGATAGGGCAAAGGTAGGATTTATTATCACCCTACTTATTGAGAAAGCTCTGAGAAGGGCCAACCCATTATGGGAGAACGATAACCCATTAGTTTATAACTATAACGCCTTTGTAGCTGCTTTTAGAAGAACATTTGACCCTCCAGGTAGAAAGGTTAATGCAGCCAGATTACTGTTGCGTCTGAGACAGGAGAACCAAACACTGGTGGATTATGCACTAGAGTTCAGGTCTCTGGCGTCAGAGGTCAAGTGAAATGAGCAGGCGTATATGGATGTATTTTTGAATGGCTTATCTGAAGTAATCCTTGATGAGGTTGCTACCAGAGAACTCCCTGAGAATTTAGAGGATTTAATTTCGTTCATCTCTCGTATAGATGAACGTTTAAGAGAGAGACAGAACACTCGAGAGAGGAACCGGAGACCTTCTTTTAGGTTAGCCCCCGCTTTTCCAAGTCCTGACTCCACGGTATCTTTGCTTCCTAAACCTATGCAGATAGGGTATACCCGCCTCTCTGAGGAGGAAAGACAGTACAGGAGAAGAGAGGGTTTGTGTATGTATTGTGGAGCTAAGGGTCATTTACTCTCGAACTGTTCTAACCGCCCGGGAAACGCTCGCACCTAAGTCTCTCTAGAGGACAGGCCTTGGGTGTTTCTATTTTGTCCTCTACTCCTAATTATAGAGATCACAGGCTTCTGCTACCAGTTTCCTTAACTTGCGGGAGGGAAGTAGTAAGGGCTATGGCTTTGATAGATTCCGGTGCTGCTGAGAATTTTATCAACCAAGCCTTTGCTAGTAAAAACAATTTCCCATCCCAGCTAAGGGAGACACCCTTGGCCGTTGAGGCCATAGATGGTAGACCACTACTAGACCCTGTTATCTTTCGTGAGACCATACCCATTGAGTTAAATGTTGGTATCCTACACGTGGAGAATTTATCTCTTCTGCTCATTTCGTCTCCTTCCGTTCCCATAGTTCTGGGGTACCCATGGTTGAAAGAACATAACCCTATTATTGATTGGGAGTTAGGGGAGATACTCTCGTGGGGCCAGGGCTGCCAGGATCGGTGTTTGTGCAAGGTTTCTCCATTAGCTAATATTAACATACAGGAGAATCCTACTCAGTCCACAGAAAGACAAATACCAGACCTTTACCTAGACTTAAGGGCAGTGTTTGACAAGAAGAATGCCGATTCTTTGCTGCCACACAGGTCATTTGACTGTAAAATTAAGCTTCTACCCGGGACTATGCCTCCGAGGGGCCATGTATATCCTTTGTCTGTTCAGGAAAACTCGGTTCTAGAGGAGTATATTCAGGAGAATTTAGAAAAGGGATTCATCAGGAGGTCTTCTTCTCCGGCCGGGGCGGGGTTCTTTTTCATTAAGAAAAAGGATGGCACGCTGAGACCTTGTATCGATTACCGAGGCTTGAATAAAATAACGGTCAGAAATGCCTATCCTATCCCACTGATTACCGAGTTATTTGATCGTCTTAAGGGCTCCAAAATCTTCACCAAGTTAGATCTCAGAGGGGCTTACAATTTGGTGAGAATCCAGCAAGGTCACGAGTGGATGACGGCATTCAATACTCGGTATGGCCATTACGAATACACTGTTATGCCATTTGGACTATGCAATGCTCCTGCAGTATTTCAAGAGTTGATTAATGAGGTACTTAGGGAGTTTCAGCATGATTGTGTTATTGTTTACCTGGACGACATACTAATACACTCTAAGGAGATTGAGACTCACCATAGACAGGTCAGAAAGGTGTTACACAAACTTCTGCAACATGGTCTATACTGCAAATTGGAAAAGTGCAGTTTTGATCAGTCTCAGGTAGACTTTCTTGGGTACGTGATTTCTGGGGAAGGTTTTAAAATGAATCCTGGTAAACTCCAATCTATTTTAGACTGGCCTTTGCCCAAAGGACTCAAGGCTATCCAAAGGTTTATTGGTTTTTCCAACTACTATAGGCGCTTCATTAAGGGTTACTCCTCTATCATTGCGCCTATTACCAATATGACCAAACAAGGGGCTGATACTAAGTTCTGGTCTGAGCAAGCTCTTGGTGCTTTTAAGACTCTCAAGGAACTTTTTGCCTCAGCTCCCATTCTAGTTCATCCTGATACGACTCTGCCTTTCTTGCTCGAGGTCGATGCTTCTGAGACAGGAGTTGGGGCTGTTCTGTCTCAAAGGTTAGGGGTGGATAAACCGTTACACCCTTGTGGTTTCTTCTCTAAAAAAATTTCTGGGCCTGAGAGCAGATATGACATCGGGGAGAGGGAACTGTTAGCGGTCATTAAGGCTTTAAAGGAGTGGAGACATTTACTGGAAGGGACACTACACCCTGTTACTATCCTAACGGATCATAAGAACTTGTCTTATATTGGGGAGGCTAAGCGCTTGTCCGCCAGGCAGGCTCGCTGGGCTTTGTTCCTCACTCACTTTAATTATGTACTTACGTATAGACCTGGTTCTAAGAACTCTAAAGCCAATGCTTTGTCTCGTCAATATGAACCATCCATTATAACTGAACCACTTCTGTCCTCCATAGTTCCTAAGGGGAATATCATCGCGAACACGAATCTCAGGATTCACTCTCCATTGCTTTCTGAGATCATGAAGTTTCAGCATTTGGCACGCAAACAGACTCCTGGGGATCGACACTTCGTTCCTGCCGCTCTCCAACTGGAGGTGCTACGCTGTCTCCATAACAGCAAGGTGGCTGGGCATCCTGGCATCCGCAAGACTTATGCGCTGGTCTCTAAAGATTTTTGGTGGCCTGACTTACGCAAGGATATTAAAGAATTCATTGGGGCATGTGAAGTTTGTACCAAGACCAAGCTACCCCATTCGCTTCCTTGCGGATTTCTGTACCCTTTAGAGGTTCCTGAAAAGCCTTGGTCCTGCCTGGCAATGGACTTCATTGTTGATTTGCCTATCTCTAAAAAGCAGACTGTCATCCTCACTGTGGTAGACAGATTTACTAAAATGGCTCACTTCATTCCCCTACCTAAACTCCCATCTTCGCCCGAATTAGCGGAGATATTCGCCAGGGAGATTTTCCGTTTGCATGGGATACCTTCCCAAATTGTCTCTGATAGAGGCTCCTAATTTGTTTCCCGTTTTTGGAGATCATTCTGCTCCCAACTAGGCATCAAATTGAATTTCTCCTCTGCCTATCATCCTCAGTCCAATGGAGCTGCTGAACGCACTAACCAAAAAGTTGAACAATATTTACGTTGTTTCGTTTCAGAACACCAGGACGATTGGGTCGGTTTGATTCCTTGGGCGGAGTTTGCACATAACAATCTCATTTGTGATTCTACGCATTCTAGCCCTTTTTTCTTGAATTATGGCTTTCATCCTTCCATCCTTCCTTCGGAGTCTTCTTCTCAAGGGATACCGTCGGTGGATGTTCATGTTGCCAATTTAAGAGAGTTGTGGGATCAAACTCGACAAATTCTTTTGCACAATTCTACGCTGGTTAAAAAACACGCTGACAAACGTAGAAGGGCAGCACCGGTGTTTGTTCCAGGTGATAGAGTATGGTTAAGTACTAGAAACATTCGGTTAAAAGTGCCGTCCATGAAGTTTGCTCCTCGATATATTGGACCTTACAGGGTACTGTCTCAAATTAACCCAGTTGCGTATCGTTTAGCGTTGCCTAATGCCTTACGCATTCCTAATTCATTTCATGTTTCCTTGCTAAAACCATTAATATGTAACAGGTTCTCCTCCACGATCGCCCCTCCCCGCTCAGTTCAAGTGGAGGGTCAGGAGGAGTATGAGGTCAATTCCATCGTTGATTCTCGAATCTCCCGGGGGAAACTGCAATATCTGGTCGATTGGAAGGGTTATGGTCCTGAGGAGAGAAGTTGGGTACCTCAGGAGGAGGTGCATGCTCCCCGTCTCCGCAGGGCGTTTCACTCTCGATTCCCTTCTCGCCCTGGTGTATTCCGCCCGGTGGGCGTATCTGAGAGGGGGGGTACTGTCAGGGTACCTGCGGTCTCTACCTCCGAAAGAGGTAGAGACTTAGCTGTTCCTCCATCCAGACGGCCTGATGGCTCCCTTTCCCACGGTCTATCCGGTCATGCTAGGCCGGCCGCGAGGGAGTGACTGCCTTTTACAGCATCTAGGCAGGAAGTTGTCATCAGGAAACTCCTCCGGAACGACCTGTCACTCAATTGCTGCAGGACCAATCAGGACGCCTCGGAGGCGTGGTTACTGCTCTGAACAGGGTATTTAACAGAGCTTCTTTCATTAGCTCATTGCCCTGTCGTGGTTCTAGCTTGTTCTAGTCACTCAGTGCTTGTGTATTCTATTATCCCTTTTGGTTTTGACCCGGCTTGTTTACCTTACTCTGCTTATCTCTGTTACCCTTGATTCGGCTTGTCTCTCGTTTACCTGTCTTCTGTTACCCTCGACCTCGGCTTGTCTTTGACCATTCTATACTGTACTACTTACGTTAGTCCGGCCATTCTAAGGTCCGGTATACGTATCTGGCTACTGTTTGTACTCTGCGTGTTGGATCCCTGTCCCGATCCTGACATTACGACAGGGCCAATGGATCCTGCGAGTACAAACAGTCAGCTTGCCTCTCCTGATCCTAGGTTTGAAGCCATGGATCACAGAATGGATCAGATGGCGCTTGCGCTACAGGCTCTATTATCTCGTGCCTATAACCCACCAGAGGAGATAAGTAATACCCCTGTTTCTCCTGTCGGTTCAGGTCTAGAGGTAGCCACAGTGGGTGCTTCTTCTCGCATTACCCCCCCCAGTACGCTATGGTGGGGCTCCTGAGAAGTGTTGTGGTTTCTTAAACCAAATTAGTATCCATTTTGAATTGCAACCTCGCTCTTATCCTACAGATAGGGCAAAGGTAGGATTTATTATCACCCTACTTATTGAGAAAGCTCTGAGAAGGGCCAACCCATTATGGGAGAACGATAACCCATTAGTTTATAACTATAACGCCTTTGTAGCTGCTTTTAGAAGAACATTTGACCCTCCAGGTAGAAAGGTTAATGCAGCCAGATTACTGTTGCGTCTGAGACAGGAGAACCAAACACTGGTGGATTATGCACTAGAGTTCAGGTCTCTGGCGTCAGAGGTCAAGTGAAATGAGCAGGCGTATATGGATGTATTTTTGAATGGCTTATCTGAAGTAATCCTTGATGAGGTTGCTACCAGAGAACTCCCTGAGAATTTAGAGGATTTAATTTCGTTCATCTCTCGTATAGATGAACGTTTAAGAGAGAGACAGAACACTCGAGAGAGGAACCGGAGACCTTCTTTTAGGTTAGCCCCCGCTTTTCCAAGTCCTGACTCCACGGTATCTTTGCTTCCTAAACCTATGCAGATAGGGTATACCCGCCTCTCTGAGGAGGAAAGACAGTACAGGAGAAGAGAGGGTTTGTGTATGTATTGTGGAGCTAAGGGTCATTTACTCTCGAACTGTTCTAACCGCCCGGGAAACGCTCGCACCTAAGTCTCTCTAGAGGACAGGCCTTGGGTGTTTCTATTTTGTCCTCTACTCCTAATTATAGAGATCACAGGCTTCTGCTACCAGTTTCCTTAACTTGCGGGAGGGAAGTAGTAAGGGCTATGGCTTTGATAGATTCCGGTGCTGCTGAGAATTTTATCAACCAAGCCTTTGCTAGTAAAAACAATTTCCCATCCCAGCTAAGGGAGACACCCTTGGCCGTTGAGGCCATAGATGGTAGACCACTACTAGACCCTGTTATCTTTCGTGAGACCATACCCATTGAGTTAAATGTTGGTATCCTACACGTGGAGAATTTATCTCTTCTGCTCATTTCGTCTCCTTCCGTTCCCATAGTTCTGGGGTACCCATGGTTGAAAGAACATAACCCTATTATTGATTGGGAGTTAGGGGAGATACTCTCGTGGGGCCAGGGCTGCCAGGATCGGTGTTTGTGCAAGGTTTCTCCATTAGCTAATATTAACATACAGGAGAATCCTACTCAGTCCACAGAAAGACAAATACCAGACCTTTACCTAGACTTAAGGGCAGTGTTTGACAAGAAGAATGCCGATTCTTTGCTGCCACACAGGTCATTTGACTGTAAAATTAAGCTTCTACCCGGGACTATGCCTCCGAGGGGCCATGTATATCCTTTGTCTGTTCAGGAAAACTCGGTTCTAGAGGAGTATATTCAGGAGAATTTAGAAAAGGGATTCATCAGGAGGTCTTCTTCTCCGGCCGGGGCGGGGTTCTTTTTCATTAAGAAAAAGGATGGCACGCTGAGACCTTGTATCGATTACCGAGGCTTGAATAAAATAACGGTCAGAAATGCCTATCCTATCCCACTGATTACCGAGTTATTTGATCGTCTTAAGGGCTCCAAAATCTTCACCAAGTTAGATCTCAGAGGGGCTTACAATTTGGTGAGAATCCAGCAAGGTCACGAGTGGATGACGGCATTCAATACTCGGTATGGCCATTACGAATACACTGTTATGCCATTTGGACTATGCAATGCTCCTGCAGTATTTCAAGAGTTGATTAATGAGGTACTTAGGGAGTTTCAGCATGATTGTGTTATTGTTTACCTGGACGACATACTAATACACTCTAAGGAGATTGAGACTCACCATAGACAGGTCAGAAAGGTGTTACACAAACTTCTGCAACATGGTCTATACTGCAAATTGGAAAAGTGCAGTTTTGATCAGTCTCAGGTAGACTTTCTTGGGTACGTGATTTCTGGGGAAGGTTTTAAAATGAATCCTGGTAAACTCCAATCTATTTTAGACTGGCCTTTGCCCAAAGGACTCAAGGCTATCCAAAGGTTTATTGGTTTTTCCAACTACTATAGGCGCTTCATTAAGGGTTACTCCTCTATCATTGCGCCTATTACCAATATGACCAAACAAGGGGCTGATACTAAGTTCTGGTCTGAGCAAGCTCTTGGTGCTTTTAAGACTCTCAAGGAACTTTTTGCCTCAGCTCCCATTCTAGTTCATCCTGATACGACTCTGCCTTTCTTGCTCGAGGTCGATGCTTCTGAGACAGGAGTTGGGGCTGTTCTGTCTCAAAGGTTAGGGGTGGATAAACCGTTACACCCTTGTGGTTTCTTCTCTAAAAAAATTTCTGGGCCTGAGAGCAGATATGACATCGGGGAGAGGGAACTGTTAGCGGTCATTAAGGCTTTAAAGGAGTGGAGACATTTACTGGAAGGGACACTACACCCTGTTACTATCCTAACGGATCATAAGAACTTGTCTTATATTGGGGAGGCTAAGCGCTTGTCCGCCAGGCAGGCTCGCTGGGCTTTGTTCCTCACTCACTTTAATTATGTACTTACGTATAGACCTGGTTCTAAGAACTCTAAAGCCAATGCTTTGTCTCGTCAATATGAACCATCCATTATAACTGAACCACTTCTGTCCTCCATAGTTCCTAAGGGGAATATCATCGCGAACACGAATCTCAGGATTCACTCTCCATTGCTTTCTGAGATCATGAAGTTTCAGCATTTGGCACGCAAACAGACTCCTGGGGATCGACACTTCGTTCCTGCCGCTCTCCAACTGGAGGTGCTACGCTGTCTCCATAACAGCAAGGTGGCTGGGCATCCTGGCATCCGCAAGACTTATGCGCTGGTCTCTAAAGATTTTTGGTGGCCTGACTTACGCAAGGATATTAAAGAATTCATTGGGGCATGTGAAGTTTGTACCAAGACCAAGCTACCCCATTCGCTTCCTTGCGGATTTCTGTACCCTTTAGAGGTTCCTGAAAAGCCTTGGTCCTGCCTGGCAATGGACTTCATTGTTGATTTGCCTATCTCTAAAAAGCAGACTGTCATCCTCACTGTGGTAGACAGATTTACTAAAATGGCTCACTTCATTCCCCTACCTAAACTCCCATCTTCGCCCGAATTAGCGGAGATATTCGCCAGGGAGATTTTCCGTTTGCATGGGATACCTTCCCAAATTGTCTCTGATAGAGGCTCCTAATTTGTTTCCCGTTTTTGGAGATCATTCTGCTCCCAACTAGGCATCAAATTGAATTTCTCCTCTGCCTATCATCCTCAGTCCAATGGAGCTGCTGAACGCACTAACCAAAAAGTTGAACAATATTTACGTTGTTTCGTTTCAGAACACCAGGACGATTGGGTCGGTTTGATTCCTTGGGCGGAGTTTGCACATAACAATCTCATTTGTGATTCTACGCATTCTAGCCCTTTTTTCTTGAATTATGGCTTTCATCCTTCCATCCTTCCTTCGGAGTCTTCTTCTCAAGGGATACCGTCGGTGGATGTTCATGTTGCCAATTTAAGAGAGTTGTGGGATCAAACTCGACAAATTCTTTTGCACAATTCTACGCTGGTTAAAAAACACGCTGACAAACGTAGAAGGGCAGCACCGGTGTTTGTTCCAGGTGATAGAGTATGGTTAAGTACTAGAAACATTCGGTTAAAAGTGCCGTCCATGAAGTTTGCTCCTCGATATATTGGACCTTACAGGGTACTGTCTCAAATTAACCCAGTTGCGTATCGTTTAGCGTTGCCTAATGCCTTACGCATTCCTAATTCATTTCATGTTTCCTTGCTAAAACCATTAATATGTAACAGGTTCTCCTCCACGATCGCCCCTCCCCGCTCAGTTCAAGTGGAGGGTCAGGAGGAGTATGAGGTCAATTCCATCGTTGATTCTCGAATCTCCCGGGGGAAACTGCAATATCTGGTCGATTGGAAGGGTTATGGTCCTGAGGAGAGAAGTTGGGTACCTCAGGAGGAGGTGCATGCTCCCCGTCTCCGCAGGGCGTTTCACTCTCGATTCCCTTCTCGCCCTGGTGTATTCCGCCCGGTGGGCGTATCTGAGAGGGGGGGTACTGTCAGGGTACCTGCGGTCTCTACCTCCGAAAGAGGTAGAGACTTAGCTGTTCCTCCATCCAGACGGCCTGATGGCTCCCTTTCCCACGGTCTATCCGGTCATGCTAGGCCGGCCGCGAGGGAGTGACTGCCTTTTACAGCATCTAGGCAGGAAGTTGTCATCAGGAAACTCCTCCGGAACGACCTGTCACTCAATTGCTGCAGGACCAATCAGGACGCCTCGGAGGCGTGGTTACTGCTCTGAACAGGGTATTTAACAGAGCTTCTTTCATTAGCTCATTGCCCTGTCGTGGTTCTAGCTTGTTCTAGTCACTCAGTGCTTGTGTATTCTATTATCCCTTTTGGTTTTGACCCGGCTTGTTTACCTTACTCTGCTTATCTCTGTTACCCTTGATTCGGCTTGTCTCTCGTTTACCTGTCTTCTGTTACCCTCGACCTCGGCTTGTCTTTGACCATTCTATACTGTACTACTTACGTTAGTCCGGCCATTCTAAGGTCCGGTATACGTATCTGGCTACTGTTTGTACTCTGCGTGTTGGATCCCTGTCCCGATCCTGACACCTGCCAGCTTCTGTGTGAGGTTCACATTGGATACTGTGCCTACTTGCCCAGTGCCACCACTCATATCTGTTTTAACAATTGGTTAAGCTTTACATTTAAAATAAATATTTTTTTTTCACTGTAATAGAAGAGCAGTTGCCTGCCTGCCAGCTTCTGTGTGAGGTTCAAATTGGATACTGTGCCTACTTGCCCAGTGCCACCACTCATATCTGTTTTAACAATTGGTTAAGCTTTACATTTAAAATAAATATTTTTTTTTCACTGTGATAGAAGAGCAGTTGCCTGCCTGCCAGCTTCTGTGTGAGGTTCACATTGGATACTGTGCCTACTTGCCCAGTGCCACCACTCATATCTGTTTTAACAATTGATTAAGCTTTACATTTAAAATAAATATTTTTTTTTCACTGTAATAGAAGAGCAGTTAGTTGTCTGCAAGCGTCTGGGTGTCAGGCCTACTTCAGCATGTGCTCTGCAGACCTGTGCCAGCGTGCTTTGACAGTTGCCAATCATATCTGGTGTCTCTTTAGCGTGCTTTTACAAAGAAAAAAGGTTTCCAGTGTAAGCTAATAGCAGACAGTCAGTGTCCTTCAAGCGGCTCTGTCAGGCCTTCCTTCAGCGTGTGCCCTGCACAACCCTGCCAGTGTACTTTGACAGTTGCCTCTCATATCTGGTGTCTCTATAGCGTGCTTTTACAACCAAAATTTTGTTTCCACTGTAATAGAAGAGCAGTTGCCTGCCTGCCAGCTTCTGTGTGAGGTTCACATTGGATACTGTGCCTACTTGCCCAGTGCCACCACTCATATCTGTTTTAACAATTGGTTAAGCTTTACATTTAAAATAAATATTTTTTTTCACTGTAATAGAAGAGCAGTTGCCTGCCTGCCAGCTTCTGTGTGAGGTTCACATTGGATACTGTGCCTACTTGCCCAGTGCCACCACTCATATCTGTTTTAACAATTGGTTAAGCTTTACATTTAAAATAAATATTTTTTTTCACTGTAATAGAAGAGCAGTTGCCTGCCTGCCAGCTTCTGTGTCAGGTTGGATGCCTTGCCCATTTGCAAAGTCAGTGCCACCACTCATATCTGTTTTAACAATAGCTTAAGCTTTAGATTTTAAAGAAATCATTTTTTTTCACTGTAATAGAAGATCAGTTAGTTGTCTGCAAGCGTCTGGGTGTCAGGCCTACTTCAGCGTGTGCTCTGTAGACCTGTTCCAGCGTGCTTTGACAGTTGCCAATCATATTTGGTGTCTCTATAGCGTGCTTTTAAAACCAAAATTTGTTTTTCACTGTTATAGATTGAGTAGCAGTTACTTGTCTTCAAGCGGGTGTCTCAGGCCTACAGTGTGTGCTCTGCAGAACTGTTCCAGTGCACATTGCCAATCATATCTGGTGTCTCTATAGCGTGCTTTTAAAACCACAATTTATTTTTCACTGTTATAGATTGAATAGCATTACTTGTCTTCAAGCGGGTGTCTCAGGCCTACAGTGTGTGCTCTGCAGAACTGTTACAGTTCACATTGCCAATCATATCTGGTCTCACAGTAGCTTGCACGCATAGTACCACTAATCCCCCAAAAAATGACAGGCAGAGGCAGGCCACCCCGCAGGGGCCGTCGTGGTCGTGGTGCTGTGATTCCCTTTTGCCCTAGAATAATGCCCAGTTTTCAGAAGCCACATACCCTGAACTTGAAAAGTTCTGAGGACTTAGTTGACTGGCTAACACAGGACACCCAATCTTGTACAGCCTCCGCTCGGAACCTTGACGCACCATCCTCCTCCAGCTTAGCTTCAGGCACCTCTCAAGATAGCACTCACCCGCCTGCCACCACCACCAAAACTAGCACCACAGCCGCTTTACTTGGTATGTCAGAGGAGTTATTCACACACCCGTTTGAAGAAATGAGTGATGCGCAACCATTATTGCTAGAGGATGTAGATAACAGGGATATGTCTCAGGCAGGCAGCATTAAACACATGGAGGTACGGTGTGATGATGATGATGTTGTACCCGCTGCTGCTTCCTTTTCTGAGTTGTCAGATACAAGCGAAGCGGTTGATGATGACGATGCGTCCATGGATGTCACGTGGGTGCCCGCTCGGCAAGAAGAAGAACAGGGCGAAAGTTCAGATGGGGAGACAGAGAGGAGGAGGAGACGAGTTGGAAGCAGGGGGGGGTCGTCGCAAGGAGCTAGTGGCACAGTCAGACAGCATGCATCGGCACTCGGGGTCAGCCCGACAGCACGCCAATCAACGCATGCTGTGTCCACCACCAGAATGCCGTCATTGCAGAGCTCAGCAGTGTGGCATTTTTTTGTGTGTCTGCCTCTGACAACAGCGATGCCATTTGCAACCTGTGCCAAAGGAAACTGAGTCGTGGGAGGTCCAACACCCACATAGGTACAACTGCTTTGCGTAGGCACATGATCTCACATCACAAACGCCTATGGGATCAACACATGAGTACAAGCAGCACGCCTACTCTAAGCCGCCATCCTCCTCCTGGTCCAGCATCTTCAGCCACGTCAACCACTGCTGTCCTTCTTGCCCCCTCTCAACCATCCGCCACTCCGTCTCCCGCCTTGAGCAGTTCCCGCTCATCTGCCCACAGTCATGTGTCTGTCAAATACATGTTTGAGCGTAAGAAGCCAATGTCACCAAGTCACCCCCTTGCCCAGCGTCTGACAGCTGGCTTGTCCGAACTATTAGCCCGCCAGCTTTTACCATACAATCTGGTTGAGTCTGAGGCGTTCAAAAAAATTTGTAGCTATTGGGACACCGCAGTGGAAGGTACCCGGCCGGAATTTCTTTTCACAAAAGGCAATCCCCAACTTGTACTCGATTGTGCAAAAGGAAGTCTGGCACACAGTGTTGGGGCAAGGGTCCATCTGACCACTGATACCTGGTCTGCAAAGCATGGTCAGGGCAGGTATATCACCTACCCTGCGCATTGGGTAAACCTGCTGACGGCTGACAAGCAAGGAATGCGTGGCATTGCAGAGGAGTTGGTGACACCGCCACGAATTGCAGGCAGTCCTGCTGCCACCTCCTCTACTCCTCCTACTCCATCCTCTTCCATAACCTCCTCGGCTGAGTCCTCTTGTGCCGCTGCTTCTTGCTCCACATCAATGGCACCCCCCCAGCTCCCCAGGTACTATTCCACATCCCGTATACGGCAGTGTCACGCCGTCTTGGGTTTGACTTGCTTGAAAGCAGAGAGTTACACCGGACAAGCACTCCTGTCCGCCCTGAACGCACAGGTGGAAAAGTGGCTGACTCCGCAGCAACTGGATATCGGCAAAGTGGTGTGTGACAAAATTTGATAGCGGCATTGAAGTTGGGCAAGTTGACACATGTGCCGTGCATGGCACATGTGTGTAATCTGATCGTACAACGCTTTGTGCATAAGTACACAGGCTTACAGGACGTCCCGAAGCAGGCCAGGAAGGTGTGTGGCCATTTCAGGCGTTCCTACACAGCCATGGCTCACTTTGCCGATATCCAGCGGCGAAACAACATGCCAGTGAGGCGCTTGATTTGCGACAGCCCTACACGTTGGAATTCAACACTCCTAATGTTCGACCGCCTGCTCCAACAAGAAAAAGCTGTTAATGAATAATTGTATGACCGGGGTGCTAGGACAGCCTCTGGGGAGCTGGGAATTTTTTTGCCACGTTACTGGACGCTCATGCGCAATGCCTGTAGGCTCATGCGTCCTTTTTTTTTTTTTTTTTTTCAACGTATATTAAAATTTTTAGTATACAAATGTAAAAACATATCCCATGCTTTACCCATTTTACAGTACAACTGTACACATGCAACATAAAAGAAATCACTGAAATTCAACAACACAAAGCTTACATGGGCTTTGAGGTGTTTGCCAAAATGCATGTATTTGTAGCCCAGATATAACAGTGGCTATAATTAACCTATGTAAACTTGTCACATCTGGCACACTTATACATTACTAAACACAGAATAGTAGTGAACTAAAAAACAAATTAAAAAATTCTGGTATTTGAAGAATATATTCAAATCATTCGTTTTCTGCCTACATTTTGTCATTCAGTTTTCAATTCAGTACAAATAGATGTTCAGTGAATAAACAGCTTAATATGGGGTTGTTGCTTGCTAAAAACAGACAGTTATGCTTTCTTCAGAAAACAATTATTGAACATTTGAAACTCCCATAGAAAGTATGGCTTTCAACTTACTGAGACAAATTAAAATTTCAGCTTTGATGTTCAGCACATTACATGTATTTTTTTCAATATTTCGCTAAAACATAACAGTAAAAAAAAAAAAAAAAAACGTAAATATAACAAAACTACAACATTTATGCAAAAGGTTGAGGTCCTGCAGTAAAATGTTGATCAGATAAGAAGTTAGGTGGTATTATTTGTGAAAGCGGGTTAGAGAAGAGATTGGCTGGGTCAATGGATTTACTGCATGAGTAGGGGGCAACATACCATGCCAGCCAGGGTAGGCTGCTTCTGGATACAATGGAAAAGATGGATATGGGAGACCTGCTGGAACAGTATTTGGCACATGGAGAGGTGGCATAATATTAGCACCCTGACTCTCTCCTATAATTACAGAGAATTCTCCTGGGAACTGAAGGCCATTGCTCAAATTTTGGAGCATATTCATGATCTCAGGCATGCCAACTTCCTCTCCTGTATCCTCAGAATTCTGATTCCACTGCTCAAAATTTGGGAAACCTGGAGGAGGGAGCCCTTGCTCGGCCATTTGTCTCTCCTCTTGTTCAACATCTGCTAATATGTCAGAGAAAATATCATCTGGGATATCCAAACCTTCTTTATGTTTCTTGTTAGATTTTTTGGGATAAGCTGTCCAGGAAGGATGGCTTGGAAGAAGCAAGATCAGAAGCAGAATAGGATGGTTGTCTTCCAAACCTGGACCTCCCAAAGGACGCAATCTTTGAGGGATGGGTTGGCCGGCAGGTAGAGGCACTAGGAACGCCTCCATGCCATGACTTCTGATGATTGCATATCTCAGCTTCCGATTAAGATAAGAATACAGCCGAGCATATGAAACTGCATCACTTGACGTTCTTTGATTCAGTCGGATCACACACATGTCCTTGGTGCACTCTGGCCAGATACGATCCACATATTCCCAAACAGACTCTTGCAAAATGCATCCTTCGGATGTTAACACTTTTGGTAAATCCTGGCAAAGATGACTGCTATAACCAGACTCTGGCGTGGCTGTAACTTTAAACTGCTTTATAGAGAACATGTGAAGGAATCCCTTCCACACACTTGAGTCTGCTGGATCTGTGAGTCTAGTATCTGGATCATACAATTTCTTGTTCTTCTTTTCAATGCATGAAGAATGTTGATTGCCATTAGTTATATGGTGTTTCCATATTTTCTCTGGTTTCTTGGTAATTACCCATTGGCTTAAGTCAGCATCACCTGGGGGGTTTATCAGCCCTTTGCATATAAGGCAGTCCTGATCTAAAAGGTGGCTCTTGTGTTGGGATGTTGTGTCCCTTTTCTCTGAGATGCAATCCTGCTGAGAATCCTGAGGCTGCCACACAGAATCAGACAGATCCTCTAGGGTCAAGTTCTGATCGGGCACGGTATCAATTTCAATTAACCCCTTGTGTGTCAGCTTTGTCATCTGAATCTGGTATGGCTGTCTTTCCTCTTTCTCGATTAGTTCCAGTGCATGTTTTCTCTTTTAAATTCTCCAGTTGGCCAGCTCCTGTGCAGCCATTTACGTTGCACTCATTAGAACCAAACACTGTGGGGTGATTTCACCAAGGACCACACGACGGAACAGGATCTGATTTTTAGGGTCCTTCAAATTGAAAAGGAGGATCCGGTATTTATTCTTATATCTGCTGTCAGTACACAGGAAAAGTTTAAATATTTCTTGTTCTACATTCTCTGCAACTCCACGCACCGACTCATCCAATACGTGAAGATCTGGGGTTTCTCTGACTCTCCTCAGTAGTGTATCAAACAGAGTCTGCACTGTGGTAACACGGACATCTTCAGGACATAACTCAACTATTTGCAGATAGGCAGTCTGCAGCTTCTCTTTTTCACCTGTTCTCTTCTTTCTCTTATGCGTATTCTTGTCTATATGCAGGTGGTCTCTTGCCTTTCTTTTAACCAATTCGTTCCTTCCATATGGTTTCAAAAGATCTCTGGCATCATTACTTTCAACGCAAATAATGTCATCATAGTTAGTCTCCTCATTATTCACCGGGAAGAGAGTGTTTGCACTGACTACCCACAGCATGCTCTTGCCATTGCCTACTCCACCTTCAACGACAGGGTGCAAGTCCCAAGGAGAAGGATCATTCACTTTATTATCTGTCTTTATTTCACAAGTAGTGCCTGGAACATCCTCATGGGTCACTAGATGTAAATCTGGACTAATGTCAACCATAGGGTCTGGAAAATCATCAATTTGAAATTTTTTGAATAATCCCAGTGGGCTGCCACATTCTTCCTCCTCTGATGGTATTAAAGTTTGCAGAGATTCACTATGGGGTGGTGTCAAGCATTTTGGAGAACAATTAATACTATGGGCAGGCTACCCGTGACGTCATTACTCACGGCCCTATTTCACGCGGACACTCTGTGTCAGTGTGTATCATGGTCTCTGTGGACAGGGAACAGTCTCTATTCTGCTCTGTGTCAGTGTGTATCAGGGGTTTTGAGGACAGGTGTCAATCCATATCTGCCAAGTGACCCTATGTAGGGGGAACAGTCCCTATTCTGCTCTGTGTCAGTGTGTATCAGGGGTTTTGAGGACAGGTGTCAATCCATATCTGCCAAGTGACCCTATGTAGGGGGAACAGTCCCTATTCTGCTCTGTGTCAGTGTGTATCAGGGGTTTTGAGGACAGGTGTCAATCCATATCTGCCAAGTGACCCTATGTAGGGGGAACAGTCCCTATTCTGCTCTGTTTCAGTGTGTATCAGGGGTTTTGAGGACAGGTGTCAATCCATATCTGCCAAGTGACCCTATGTAGGGGGAACAGTCTCTATTCTGCTGTGTCAGTGTGTATCATGGTCTCTGTAGACGGTGAACAGTCTCTATTCTGCTCTGTGTCAGTGTGTATCATGGACTCTGTGGACAGGGAACAGTCCCTATTCTGCTCTGTGTCAGTGTGTATCAGGGGTTTTGAGGACAGGTGTCAATCCATATCTGCCAAGTGACCCTATGTAGGAGGAACAGTCCCTATTCTGCTCTGTGTCAGTGTGTATCAGGGGCTTTGAGGACAGGTGTCAATCCATACCTGTCAAGTGACCCTATGTAGGGGGGACAGTCTCTATTCTGCTCTGTGTCAGTGTGTATCATGGTCTCTGTGGACGGTGAACAGTCTCTATTCTGCTCTGTGTCAGTGTGTATCATGGTCTCTGTGGACAGGGAACAGTCTCTATTCTGCTCTGTGTCAGTGTGTATCAGGGGTTTTGAGGACAGGTGTCAATCCATATCTGCCAAGTGACCCTATGTAGGGGGAACAGTCCCTATTCTGCTCTGTGTCAGTGTGTATCAGGGGTTTTGAGGACAGGTGTCAATCCATATCTGCCAAGTGACCCTATGTAGGGGGAACAGTCTCTATTCTGCTCTGTGTCAGTGTGTATCAGGGCTGGGCTGTGAGGACAGGTGTCAATGTTAGGTGATTTCTGCCCTTTATGGATTAAAAGCAGACTCTGCATCAACTGTGCAATTTTCCATGGGAGTTTTGCCATGGATCCCCCTCTGGCATGCCACAGTCCAGGTGTTAGTCCCCTTGAAACAACTTTTCCATCACTATTGTGGCCAGAAAGAGTCCCTGTTGTTTTTAAAATTCGCCTGCCCATTGAAGTCAATGGCGGTTCGCGCGGTTCGCCGGTTCGCGAACATTTGCGGAAGTTCGCGTTCGCCGTTCGCGAACCGAAAATTTCGGGTTCGCAACAACACTATGTATGAGTAAAGATGACCATAAAAAAAACGATAGCTAAGAAAAATTGTACAAAGCACACTAAATGGGATAGCACTAGCAGAGAGACTAACGAAGACATAATTTTACAAATTTAGACAAATTTAAACATCTTAGTTCCTTACCCCAAACTGTGCACCCCTAACAAATGAAAAGGAAGGATGGTCTATAAAACAAGATATTGAACAAGTGAAAGAACCAAGGTAACATTTATCAGAACTTGAAGCATTGGTAGCATGTTCATAATATGGACCAGATATTGGCCTATACTTTTGGAAGATCCCCAAATAGCAGGATTAGTCAGAAATACTCATTTAACGTCAGATCTATTCTTGCTTGCAAATATCTGTTCTTGACAAAGACCCAATCGTGGGTCAAGACGTTGTCATGTTCATTTTGTTCTAATAAATGTATCTGAAGCTATTGGAGTGCCTGGACCTCTGCTCTATTGCCGATATCTATGTTTGTTGGTATTGTGTTGGCCCATGGTCTGGTTTAGCACCCTCAGCTTATGTGGATTAAGTGCGGTTCCTTTCTGGTATATTGCTATTCTTGTTCGCAGTCATCCAACACTATATGGCATGATGCACCATAGAAGATAGTTACAAATGTTAGACCTGGAACATGTGAACAACCAACAAAAACAACCACATGTATCACAGCTTATTACAAATCTCACAACACGTTGGCCAACAAATGAAAACTCAACCTACTAGACACTTTACATTCTAAGCTGTAGACTTTGCAAAACATAATGTCAGAAATAATGAATTCACTAAGTTATCAAACAAGAAGCTTAAAGGAAATGCAAAATAAAGTTCTGATTTTCTTTTAGGTAATTCTTGAAATATTTTCATTCTTGTTGATAGGTATATAAAACAATGACACGGGGTAGTAAAATATTTGTTTCCAACTCTTTCTAGAAAAAAAAACAATTTCCCCTCAACCCATGGACTCTCCTGTTATCCGAAACCTTTAGAGACCATGACCAAGAATGAAAATAAGACGACTTCCATAATACCGTTATCAGCCTACAAAAAAGAAGCTGAACTTTACAATCTCTTCAGCTACCCATCAAGACCAGGAGACGGCAAATATTAGACCAACATGAAAAAAATAATAATCTATATCTCATCTATTTATCTCGCTGGGTTATTGCAGCCTTAATGTGCAATCTTTTGGTCAGTTATCAACAAATGACAGTTCAACAAATTACTGATATTGCGAATTCCGACTTGATTTACGGGAGAACACACGTGAGTTAATAAAAATGTATCTTGTATTAAACATGTAATGTGCATTTTTGGTCCATCTGCGTGGAGTTGCCCTGTGGGCAGGTTGACATTTTTACGGGGCTTGATGACTTTGATCCACTAAGATAATATGGAATAAACGTTGGGTATCCTCATAATATGTCGCCATAACTGTGACATAAAAAATATTATTCTTCATTCTGTCATTGAAAAATGGATATTCTGCCTGCGAATAACTGTTTCTTGTTAGCTAATGCTTCTTTGTTGCTATGTTCCGGCCTTAGAGACACCCTCCCTCTGATCAAATTCATCAAATATTCCATTTTGTCAGCAACATGCTTTGATTCCAAGCTAAATTAGGCAATATTGAGTGCATCTTAATTATAGCAATGTTCTTGTGTAGTCTAGGCAGCTGAACCTACTTTTAAGGACCCCAATTATATTTTGTATCGCATTCTTTGTGCTTCGATAGCTAGTGTTATTTCCTGCCCTTTGCTAGCGATTGTAGATTAGTGATTGGTGTAATCAGCCTGGATTTCACTCCATAAACTGTGGACCTTTTTGTAAAGATTAGAATTATTATTTCTTTTTTAAAGTCATGCAGTGACAATTAATGCTGTTTATCACGGTTGTATAGTTCATTGTTGCTGCTCTTTTTTTTTTGCAAATGTTTACAGCAAATGTTTGAAATGTATAAGAGTTCTTAATCCTCTTAATGCCAAAGGAATATACAAAATGTATATTTTTAACACATAAGGCAAAAAAAAGGTCTCATGCAATTTGAATTTCACAGAATGGACAAAATAAATTATTAGTTGTTTTGCTATGCAATTTTCCCTTAAAAGGCAGTTTTACAAATTTAGAAAAGACTCCTGACAAAAAAAAGGTTTTCATTAGCAAAAATATCCTGATTTAATTGCTTCATGTTTTTTGTGCCCTTACAGCTTTTAGCATAGGGGCAAATATGCAAATTGCTCATGTAAAACATTAACTAACCCCCACATCTGTAATCTTAATAACGTTTTTGAGAGACAGAGAGACAGACAGTCAAGGGAATGGCAAATTGTCGATGAAAATAGCTAGGCTTAAAAATGTCTGGGGGAGAGTCCCAAACTTTAAGGCGTTCTAAAGACCCCCATTAAAGCCAAGCAGACTCTGATTCTTTAATTGTTACTCTATTTTGCAACCGCTTACATTTGGAGCTAGACAAACAGGTCCCCACCTCCTCGTCAATTCTTTATACATCTTTTACATTTACATCTTTATACATCTATAGAACTTTTGAAGACCTCAATAATACTTTGTATCATATTGTTTGTGCTTTGATGGTAGCGTTATATATTATTTATTTTTTGCTGATTATTATGAAGTGGTCCGGTTAAATCCATAACCTTTTTATATCGATTAGTATTATTATTTCTAATTTGTAAGCCATGCAGTTACAATTAATACAATTTCACACTTCTGATTGCTTTGTAGCTTATTGCTCTTGCATTTATCTGTAGTCTTCAGAACCCCCAATCCTGAGTTGTTGGGGGATAATTTATTTTTATATTGGGCATATTGGTGGCTAATAAAAAATAAAAAAATAAAAAAAATGATTTTCAGTCTCTATCCTCTTCCAAATTTGTTTATCCCCCCAAAAATAAATACAAATTATGTCATTTTTAGAAAAGTTTGAACAGAACTTTTTCTTATTAACTATTAATAAATCAATCCAGCAGTGCCTGTCGGAGCTCTAACCGGGCATCTGATAGTAAATTAGTTGTTGCTTTCATGTAAATAATCTTTATTACCTACAGACAAACTGTGAACTGTTACTGGGTTATTTACTACCATGTCAATTGTCAGGAATTTAAACTGAATTTAAAGTTGATTTAGGTCAAAATAACTGGACACATTCTCCAAGTAAGCAACGTTTAAAATTTAGTTTTTTTGGCCATTCTTAATTACCCACTATTATCCTTACTATTTCCTGTTACAAAGTTAAAGTGGTAAGTATGTGCAAAATGCTAACTAATCAGTGTAAAAACAAACAGGTGTAAGATTGTCTTAATATATAAAATGTATTTTTCCTAGGGTGGACATACCTTTATGTAATGCTGTATTAACTGACTTTTCAAACTTGAATAAACAAACAATGCAACATTTATTCATATATAAAAAGCAATAAAATACAGTTGCAAGAAAAAGTATGTGAACCCTTTGGAATGATATGGATTTCTGCACAAATTGGTCATAAAATGGGATCTGATCATCATCTAAGTCACAACAATAGACAATCACAGTCTGCTTAAACTAATAACACACAAAGAATGAAATGTTGCCATGTTTTTATTGAACACACCATGTAAACATTCACAGTGCAGGTGGAAAAAAGTATGTGAACCCCTAGACTAATGACATCTCCAAGAGCTAATTGGAGTAAGATGTCAGCCAACTGGAGTCCAATCAATGAGATGAGATTGGAGGTGTTGGTTACAGCTGCCCTGCCCTATAAAAACACCCACCAGTTCTGGGTTTGCCTTTCACAAGAAGCATTGCTTGATGTGAATGATGCCTCGCACAAAAGAGCTCTCAGAAGACCTACGATTAAGAATTGTTGACTTACATAAAGCTGGAAAAGGTTATAAAGGTATCTCCAAAAGCCTTGCTGTTCATCAGTCCACGGTAAGACAAATTGTCTATAAATGGAGAAAGTTCAGCACTGCTGCTACTCTCCCTAGGAGTGGCCCTCCTGTAAAGATGACTGCAAGAGCACAGCGCAGACTGCTCAATGAGGTGAAGAAGAATCCTAGAGTGTCAGCTAAAGACTTACAAAAGTCACTGGCAAATGCTAACATCCCTGTTAGCGAATCTACAATACGTAAAACACTAAACAAGAATGGATTTCATGGGAGGATACCACAGAGGAAGCCACTGCTGTCCAAACAAGCACACACTGATGTACACACTCACTGACGCACGCACGCACATACACACTCGCTGACAGACACTCACTTACACACACATACACACACACACACATTTACACATTTTTGCACACACTCACAAATCATTTTATTTATTGCTCCCTACCTTTGGGGGCTGGTGGGGGCCTCTCCCTGGGGTCTCTCTTCCTGCTCCTCACTGCTCCCTCACGTGCGCAGTTTATTGATGTCGGGCCAGAATGATGTCCTGCGCGACCTGCGAGCTGTGAGTTTGACATGCTTGCTCTAAACAGATAGATAAAACACTTACAACTTAACTCCACTCAATCTGAAGCTAACATATACAATATTTTTTATGATTTTGATGATTAACAAACATACATGACCATAAAGCATAAAGAAAAACGTACATACAAGTATTCACAAGTATATGTCATATATGAACAAAATGGCTCCATGTGAGTATCAATCATCACTTAGGTGTTCTTCTTAACAAATCTGAACAAAATTATCAGAAAGGGTACGATTTCAGTAAGAGAGAGACCACAATGAGCCTTAGCTTAGAAAATGAAATGGGATTCAGTCTAAAAAAAAAAAATGAGTAGTTGTAGACAGGCACATCAGTGAGTCCTCAAATAAAAATGTTGTGCATTACTGGAGAAGGGAGCAGCATGTCTGGTGGGTACCTGTCCAAAACATGACATAATTATGTATCTACCCACCGAGATACATTCTCATAACATTGACCATGAGCCCCAAATTGGCTGATATTTATCATTTACAGGAAAATCAAGGGTCTGGGGTGGAAGTAGAAAAGTTATGTCAACCAAATTTTGTTGATTTTTTTTTTTTTATGTATCCAAAAAGAACCAGACACTGATCTTTTTCTAATAAATGAAGAACACTTTCTGAAAGAGAGGGAGTGGACGCCTAAATTCTGGCTCTTGTGGATAAAGCATCTAGTTGCCCTAAAGATCTGGATCTGATTTCCTGGCAAGTCCTATGATATTAAATGGAAACCCTCTGCCCAAAACAGTGAGGGCAGTATCGGAGGGCACTTTCACCAAACTTAGAGAACTGTTCCCAGAGCTCCACTCCGATGGAAGCATACTTACTAAGCAATAGTATCTAGAATTTAATGCCATTTTGAACTATGTAATTTAAATTTAAATGGAAAGAAGAATTACAAAACAAAAATAACGACCTGACATTTGCAGAGGCTGACTACTGCTTCCTCGAGTGTTTCATTCAAGTGATAGTGTCATCCTGATTAATTTCGAAATAGGTTTCAGAAACTGTTATTTATGGCATGTACCTTTGCAGGCTGTTTTTCACAGAGCAGGCATAAGTTGTTCAAAATGTTGATTTATTGTTTTAAAAAAAAAATCCCAATGATTATACAGACAGAAATATCAGATATATTGCAATGTAATTTGTACAATCAACAAGCATGAACGGCAGTCATATTTCCAAGAACTATTACGCTGTTTCAGTGCATTCTAAATAGAAGGAGTCCCTATCTCTTGACTTCTGTCAATTGTTAGAACATGAATTTATTGTAGTAGATATAACCAGAGTGCAGAAACTAGAAAGCTTTCTGAGCAGTGGCAATTAATCAGGCAGCAAAGAAAAATGCTGGTGCCCACCTGCCTTTGGACTGACAGCGGTAATACCCAAAACCACTGTTTGAGAAGAAGAATAATAATAATTTAGCATACAAAGATCAGCCACAACATTAACACCCATGACAGGTGCAGTGAATAACATTGATTATATTGTTACAATGGCACCTGTGAAGGGGTGAAATATATAAGGCAGCAAGTGGACAGTTCATTCTTGAATTTCAAGTGATGGAAGCAGGGAAATTTGGCAATCGAAAATATCTGAGTGACTTTGACAAGGGCTTTATAGTGATGGCTAGACAACTGGATCAGAGCATCTCCAAAAAGATAAGTCTTGAATTCCAGGTATGCAGTGGTTAGCACCTACCGAAAGTGGTGCATTGAATGACAACCAGCGAACTGGCATCAGGGTCATGGTGATGCCAGGGCTCATTTACGCATGTGGGGAGTGAAGGCTAGCACATTGGTCCGCTCACACAGTTCAAGTTACCAAATAACGTAATACCGGCCATGATAGAAAATTGTCAGAGCACACAGTGCATCTCACTTGCTGCATATGGAGGGCTATGTAGCCGCAGACCAGTCAGTGTTCATGGTGACTCCTGTCCACCGCTGAAAGAGCCTTCAATGAGAATGCGAGCATCAGAACTGGACCATGGAGCAATGGAAGAAGATTGCCTGGTTTGATGAATCATGTTTTCTTTTAGATCAGGTGGATGGCTGAATGAGTGGCATAATTTACCTGGGGAAAAGATGGCAGTAGGATGCACTAAGGCAAGAAAGCAGATCGGTGGAGGCTGTGTTATGCTCTTGGCAATGTTCTGCTGGGAAACCTTGGATCCTGATATTTATGTGGTTGTTACTTTGACATGTACCACCTACCTAGAGATTGTTGCAGACCACATACACTCCTTTATGGTGTATTTGGTGTTCCCTGATGGCCATTGCATATTTCAGCAGGATAATGCACCGTGCCACACTGCAAAAAGTATTCAGGAACAGTTTGAGGAACATGACAAAGAGTTCAAGGAGTTGCCTTGGCCTCCAAATTCCACAGATCTTAATGTGATTGAGCATCTGTGGGATGTGCTGGAACAACAAATCTGATCCATGGTGGTCCTGCCTCACTACTTGCAGGAGTTAAAGGATCTACTGATAATGTCTTGGTGCGACAGGACAAATTCAGATGTCTTGTGCAGTCCATGCCACAATGCATCATAGCTGTTTTGGCAGACCTACACAATATTAGGCATGTTTTGACAATGTTGTGGCTGTGTAGTTTGGGCTTTAAAATCTCATATGTATTCATTTGGGATCCAAGGGTACAGCTGCTTTGTAAAAAGCTAACAATTGATTTAATATTAGCTGTGAATTGACTTAATTTCTTTTGACCAACTGTAGGGGTGGCTAAAGGTATTTACTTTTGTGGGACTACACTTCCCATAATGCTTTGCTTCAGGCTGGCGCAACTTCATGTACGTTGTAGTTCCACAGCTCTGGATTTACCTTTAACCACTCCTGACATACTGGGTCTATTCACTATTCAGTTGCTGAGGACCTGTAACCATTGACCAACTAAACTTACACAAAATAGTCAAGGTACAATATCTTCAGCTTGGCTGATATGCCCTACATTTTGCATGTTGGTTGTGAAATCTCTATTTTGTGAATAGACCACAAAGACAAACAAACAAACAATCAAACAAACAAACAATATATATATTGAACCTAAAATATAATGGCTGTTCAGATTTCAAGTCTGCGAGGGTTGATCACCTGCAATTAAAAAAATATTCATGAAATAAAGGCGTGTGAAAATAGTTATAATGATAAGGATTCCCTCAAATTTTCATCTTTGATTATAACTTTACTGCCAAAAATGAATATAGTGAGTATGACTGTGTATTATTGGAGGAACACTCTGGGCACCATAACAATTTCATTATAATTGAGTTGTTATGGTTCCAGGAGGTCCAATGCACCAACTTACCTTGAGGGGGCTAAACCTTTGATTTAGCTTGCCCATTTCCTTCTCCTTCTTGAAATTGGAAGCATTGGACATCCTTGGACAGGGCAATGCTGATTGACTAGGTTCACCAGCTGACTTGTTAAGCCAATCAGTAGCTCCCCATTCTTAAAAATGACTTTAGAAAAATCCGTAACTTTTTCAAAGTATTTTTTGTAAATGGAAGTGGAGTTAAACAGCGCCAGAGAAAATAAGACTTTAAAATAACATATTTGTTGATTTTACTAGCCTTCAGACAATGTGCTAAATTAGTTCTCATTTTTAATATATTTGCACAGCTGTCAAATGTATCAACATCTTTCCAGTCAGTTAATAAATTGCTAATAGTGCGAAATTTAACAATGTTTTAATTATCCATTTGTAGAAAAATAATTTAGTGTAAAAGTTGCATTGTTCCACTAGTGGAGTGCATCACTGCCCTTTTACTATTGTGAATAACAAGAAATGTCATGTTGGGCCTCTAGGAGTGTGTAATATAAAGTTAATGCACTTAGGAGTATTATATCAACTATTGCTTATATCGATTGGAGTGTTAGTAATCATCGTGTTTGCTTTCTTTTCCACATTTAATGTTTCTGTTAATATTAAACATTTGTTCTATTTGTCACATTTAGACTACACTGCAAATGGTACCATGAATGGTTTAGTCATGCGCATAGAAACACTTTATGGTGCTCATTCCTCTCCCCCCCTCCGCCCGCTTAGTGTTGATTTACCCATAACCTGCTAAGCTCTCTTTTCTCAGTTGGGACGTGCCATGGAATGCCATAACCTTCTCCTTGTGGCACTCTCGGCTTTACCCCATGAGCTCGAGATGTGTTATATGGTCATATTCCAGTTCCCACTCTGTATAGAACAGGAGGAAAGCAAGAGTAATGAGACTTTCACAAATCACTCTTTTACCTCTAGTAGAATATTAGAAAAATAGGGTTTGTAAGGAAAACAGAGATCCCCGGCACTCCACTCTTTCATAATTGGGACCATTCCTTTGCTATCACTGTTGTCACACGAGTGCTTGTTGGAGAATTTTGGGAACAGTGCACAACATCATAAATATTACTGTTCTTAAGACTAATGTAGACATGTGACTAATTTCACTTATTTTATACTTTTATACCCATAATTGTGTGTTTTAGATTTTTCTGAAACCACTTTACTGTGCTATGTTTCTGTAGTTTAACACAGGCCAGGCTTTGATGAAGATAATGATATGTAAAGGCTAGGACGTGGATTCGGTTAGATTAACACTATAATTGTTTAGAACTTCTAGCAATCAGTCTATGAAAGTCTGACTTTGTAACCTTCTAATCAGGTTATTCAACCTAATCAGGTTAATCAAGTAATTTTGGGTCAGTCCAATATGGTTTAACAATAAAAAACAAGTTACTAATACCCAAATAAGAAAATAAATACCTGGGTAAGGCTTAGTAATATATCAATTATTGTGGGCTCATGTATCAATATTAATATTTTGCAAAAACATTTTTTTTTTTCATAAGAAAGACATCGTCTAGTGAATGACAGGAAGCCCCCAGGTGCCCAAACACCCCCCAGATATTGTGTCAGGGGGATTCCTAGTATTTTATTACCAAGAGAACTCACACACACAGTGTGCCAAGTGTCAGGTGGATCCTAAGTCCCATTGGCATGAATGCACATAATATAAATAAGATTAAGACCCACTGTCAAATATCCCTAACCATATGAGGTCACAAAAGAAATTAATGGATAATTCATAAACTTATTGAAGTGATTGGTCTAAGCATTTACAGTGTCTCTTTCATTTTCTATTGCATGGGACAGATAAGGGCTTTTTATTGTAATGTAGGCTTGCTTCAATGGGCATAAATATTCATATTCAAATCTTTTACAGATAAAGTATAAGAACATCCAAATGCCCACGAAGATCCAGTGACCCGAAGGGAGAGGTGAGATTGTTTTTAAAGCTTTTTTTATGCTTTTTCCAAAGGGGGAGCGTGGAAAACCTTTGGGGATGTCAAAAAGCACTAATATCAGAAATAGTGACCTAAAATTGAATAACCATGTTCATGTTACAATTTTATGTTTAAAGCAAAACATTTAAAATCCATTTAGAAAATGATCTTCCGGCTTCTCTCTTATGAGTGACTTCTGGAAGCTTGATTTTAGGCATTTCGGGAATGTTTAAAACCTTTTTGCGAGTACTTTAGCTGACCTTCTCATTTGATGCTAATTGAGGATTTATGTGTAAAGTACTGTATAAAACAACAAACAGATAATACCAAGAAATAATTCTGTTTCCTCGCACAAATTCTGTTAGCAACCTACTCATGTTTCAAATAATCTGTTCTAAAAGGAAATCTAGTTCTTCGGGGACATCGAATTTAACTAAATAAATTATAACTGTTGCCTATGCATGGATTAAGTTATAATAGCTGGGAATTGAAGGCAGGTATATTATTTTTAGTCTTTAGAAATAGTTTTTGATAATTCAAAGAGGCTTGACAAATACCTACGTTATTATATTGCCTCCAATTTGCATAAAACGCTAACTGCGTCCTTTTTGACATGATGCAGACTTGTTTTGAATTATTATCCTGGTTTTACGACACCATTTTTGTGAGAACCATACATTTGTAGACATGACTGTGGTTAATAGCCTTGGACTTAGTTCCATCTAGATCCTTCAAAAGGTTGTAATTCTTAACTTAGAAGGAGCAACAACGTCTTATTGCCACGAAGTCATTACTCAAATAACCAAAACATATAATACAGCTTAGGTATCTATGATTCCTCTCTCCATCTCCTCAACATGACCTAGTCTCCCCTTCCCTAGTGATCCATATCTGTTCAAATTTCAACCCTTCGCTCAAAGCTATATAAAGATCAAAAACTAACTTCTAAACACACTTATTGTAAATTAAAACAATGGTGTAGGAAACCCTCCATCCATGAGAATCTAGAGAAAATAAATAATGGGGAATGGTGGACAGTAATCTGTCCACACCTTGCCTTTACCACGACCAGCAGGTAGGGGTTATTTAAGAAAAGAGAATGGAGGGCCCCCCATGTCAGTCGCCCACAGCAGATGGGAAGTATTAAATCTATGCTGGGGGCCTGATATCCTCCTGGCCCCCAACCATGAGTGGCAGGTGAGGCTCTATTTAATAATAATCAGGGTTATAGCGTTCCTTTTCCCAATTCCCACCCATGGGCGATGGGGGCTTTAAATAATTAACCAATCGAGGGATGGACATGCTATTGTCTTCCCCGCCATTTTTTTCTCCTGTCTGTGGCTAGGGGTCCCCTAGCAGAAGGAGGCAAAGTAAATGCAGTAGAACACAGTGTATGTATTTTTTGTTTATATAGCACTAACAGGTGTACTCTGCACTTTACATGCTGCTTTACAGTAGAGGGAGGTACAGTAAGTGCAGTAGGTATACAGTGTATGTATATTATATTTATATAGCACTAGCAAGTGTACTCAGCATTTTACAGGTTACATTACAGTAGAGGGAGGTACAGTAAGTGCAGTAGGTATACAGTGTGTGTATATTTTATTTATATAGCGCTAACAGGTGTACTCAGCACTTTACAGGTTACATTACAGTAGAGGGAGCTACAGTAAGTGCAGTAGGTATACAGTGTATGTGTATTTATATAGCGCTAACAGGTGTACTCAGCACTTTACAGGTTACATTACAGTAGAGGGAGGTACAGTAAGTGCAGTAGGTATACAGTGTATGTATATTTTATTTATATAGCGCTAACAGGTGTACTCAGCATTTTACAGGTTACATTACAGTAGAGGGAGGTACAGTAAGTGCAGTAGGTATACAATATATGTATATTTTATTTATATAGCGCTAACAGGTGTACACAGCACTTTACAGATTACATTACAGTAGGGGGAGGTACAGTAAGTGCAGTAGGTATACAGTGTATGTATATTTTATTTATATAGCACTAACAGGTGTACTCAGCACTATACAGGTTACATTACAGTAGAGGGAGGTACAGTAAGTGCAGTAGGTATACAGTGTATGTATATTTTATTTATATAGCACTAACAGATGTACTCAGCACTTTACAGGTGACATTACAGTAGAGGGAGGTACAGTAAGTGCAGTAGGTATACAGTGTGTGTATATTTTATTTATATAGCGCTAACAGGTGTACTCAGAACTTTACAGGTTACATTACAGTAGGGGGAGGTACAGTAAGTGCTGTAGGTATACAGTGTATGTATATTTTATTTATATAGCACTAACAGGTGTACTCAGCACTTTACAGGTTACATTACAGTAGAGGGAGGTACAGTAAGTGCAGTAGGTATACAGTGTATGTATATTTTATTTATATAGCACTAACAGATGTACTCAGCACTTTACAGGTGACATTACAGTAGAGGGAGGTACAGTAAGTGCAGTAGGTATACAGTGTGTGTATATTTCATTTATATAGCGCTAACAGGTGTAATCAGAACTTTACAGGTTACATTACAGTAGGGGGAGGTACAGTAAGTGCTGTAGGTATACAGTGTATGTATATTTTATTTATATAGCACTAACAGGTGTACTCAGCACTTTACAGGTTACATTACAGTAGAGGGAGGTACAGTAAGTGCAGTAGGTATACAGTGTGTGTATATTTCATTTATATAGCGCTAACAGGTGTACTCAGAACTTTACAGGTTACATTACAGTAGGGGGAGGTACAGTAAGTGCAGTAGGTATACAGTGTATGTATATTTTATTTATATAGCACTAACAGGTGTACTCAGCACTTTACAGGTTACATTACAGTAGAGGGAGGTACAGTAAGTGCAGTAGGTATACAGTGTGTGTATATTTTATTTATATAGTGCTAACAGGTGTACTCAGCACTTTACAGGTTACATTACAGTAGGGGGAGGTACAGTAAGTGCAGTAGGTATACAGTGTATGTATATTTTATTTATATAGCGCTAACAGGTATACTCAGCACTTTACAGGTAACATTACAGTAGGGGGGGTACAGAAAGTGCAGTAGGTATACAGTGTATGTATATTGTATTTATATAGTGCTAACAGGTGTACTCAGCACTTTACAGGTTACATTACAGTAGAGGGAGGTACAATATGTGCAGTAGGTATACAGTGTATGTATATTTTATTTATATAGCACTATCAGGTGTACTCAGCACTTTACAGGTTAAATTACAGTAGAGGGAGGTACAGTAAGTGCAGTAGGTATACAGTTTATGTATACTTTATTTATATAGCGCTAACAGGTGTACTCAGCACTTTACAGGTTACATTACAGTAGAGGGAGGTACATTAAGTGCAGTAGGTATATACAGTTTATGTATATTTTATTTATATAGCGCTAACAGGTGTACTCAGCACTTTACAGGTTACATTACAGTAGAGGGAGGTACAGTAAGTGCAGTAGGTATACAGTGTATGTATATTTTACTTATATAGCCCTAACAGGTGTACTCAGCATTTTACAGGCTAAATTACAGTAGAGGGAGGTACATTAAGTGCAGTAGGTATACAGTGTATGTATATTTTATTTATATAGCACTAACAGGTGTACTCAGCACTTTACAGGTTACATTACAGTAGAGCGAGGTACATTAAGTGCAGTAGGTATACAGTGTATGCATATTTTATTTATATAGCGCTAACAGGTGTACTCAGTTTTTTACAGGTTACATTACAGTAGAGAGAGGTACAGTAAGTGCAGTAGGTATACAGTGTATGTATATTTTATTTATATAGCGCTAACAGGTGTACTCAGCACTTTACAGGTTACATTACAGTAGAGGGAGGTACATTAAGTGCAGTAGGTATACAGTGTATGTATATTTTATTTATATAGCGCTAACAGGTGTACTCAGCACTTTACAGGGTACATTTCAGTAGGGGGAGGTACAGTAAGTGCAGTAGGTATACAGTGTATGTATATTTTATTTATATAGCATTAACAGGTGTACTCAGCACTTTACAGGTTACATTACAGTAGAGGGAGGTACAGTAAGTCCAGTAGGTATACAGTGTATGTATATTTTATTAATATAGCACTGACAGGTGTACTTAGCACTTTACATGTTACATTACAGTAGAGGGAGGTACAGTAAGTCCAGTAGGTATACAGTATATGTATATTTTATTTATATAGCAATAACAGGTGTACTCAGCACTTTACAGGTTACATTACAGTAGAGGGAGGTACAGTAAGTGCAGTAGGTATACAGTGTATGTATATTATATTTATATAGCTCTAACAAGTGTACTCAGCACTTGACAGGCTACATTACAGTAGAGGGAGGTACAGTAAGTCCAGTAGGTATACAGTGTATGTATATTTTATTTATATAGCACTGACAGGTGTACTCAGCACTTTACAGGTTACATTACAGTAGAGGGAGGTACAGTAAGTCCAGTAGGTATACAGTGTATGTATATTTTATTAATATAGCACTGACAGGTGTACTCAGCACTTTACAGGTTACATTACAGTAGAGGGAGGTACAGTAAGTCCAGTAGGTATACAGTTTATGTATATTTTATTTATATAGCCCTAACAGGTGTACTCAGTACTTTACAGGTTACATTACAGTAGAGGGAGGTACAGTAAGTGCAGTAGGTATACAGTGTATGTATATTTTATTTATATAGCCCTAACAGGTGTACTCAGCACTTTACAGGTTACATTACAGTAGAGGGAGGTACAGTAAGTGCAGTAGGTATACAGTGTATGTATATTTTATTTATATAGCGCTAACAGGTGTACTCAGCACTTTACAGGTTACATTACAGTAGAGGGAGGTACAGTAAGTATACAGTGTATGTATATTTTATTTATATAGCACTAACAGGTGTACTTAGCACTTTACAGATTACGTTACAGTAGAGGGAGGTACAGTAAGTGCAGTAGGTATACAGTGTATGTATATTTCATTTATATAGCACTAACAAGTGTACACCGCACTTTACAGGTAACATTACAGTAGAGGGAGGTACATTAAGTGCAGTAGGTATACAGTGTATGTATATTTTATTTATATAGCATTAACAGGTGTACTCAGCACTTTACAGGTTACATTACAGTAGAGGGAGGTACAGTAAGTGCAGTAGGTATACAGTGTATGTATATTTTAATTATATAGCCCTAACAGGTGTACTCAGCAATTTACAGGTTACATTACATAGAGGGAGGTACAGTAAGTGCAGTAGGTATACAGTGTATGTATATTTTATTTATATAGCGCTAACAGGTGTACTCAGCACTTTACAGGTTACATTACAGTAGAGGGAGGTACAGTAAGTATACAGTGTATGTATATTTTATTTATATAGCACTAACAGGTGTACTCAGCGCTTTACAGGTTACATTACAGTAGAGGGAGGTACAGTAAGTGCAGTAGGTATACAGTGTATGTATATTTTATTTATATAGCACTAACAGGTGTACTCAGCACTTTACAGGTTACATTACAGTAGAGGGAGGTACAGTAAGTATACAGTGTATGTATATTTTATTTATATAGCACTAACAGGTGTACTCAGCGCTTTACAGGTTACATTACAGTAGAGGGAGGTACAGTAAGTGCAGTAGGTATACAGTGTATGTATATTTTATTTATATAGCACTAACAGGTGTACTCAGCACTTTACAGGTTACATTACAGTAGAGGGAGGTACAGTAAGTGCAGTAGTTATACGGTGTATGAATATTTTATTTATATAGTGCTAACAGGTGTACTCAGCACTTTACAGGTTACATTACAGTAGAGGGAGGTACAGTAAGTGCAGTAGGTAGACAGTGTATGTATATTATATTTATATAGCGCTAACAGGTGTACTCAGCACTTTACAGGTTACATTACAGTAGAGGGAGGTACAGTAAGTACAGTAGGTATACAGTGTATGTATATTTTATTTATATAGCACTAACAGGTGTACTGAGCACTTTACAGGTTACATTACAGTAGAGGGAATTTTAACTCCATGTTATGGACATTCATACAGCAGTTTTGCGATGATAAGAACGCAGAACATTTGTTTGAGTCACAGTAATTAATTTGGACAAAGTTTGGATTCTCTGTGTATTAAATAACAGAAAGAGTGACTTGTGCACATTATTAAAAGTTTTTGACTTTTAAAAGTTTAAATGACTTTTCAAAACTGCAAATGCTGATAAAAAACATTTCAAATAATCCTCAACATTTCCACATTTAAAAAACACAGAATAAATGCCTCATTTGTCTGCATTGTTTTAATCTGTGATGAAATATCGAGATATTGAAACTCTATGGTAGATTTATACAAGCCACCCAGATGTTAGATTAGTCACTTTTGTATATCCACCGGATATTTTTTTTATATTTTTTTTCATCATGACAATTTTTAGAGCGGATGTTAGAACTACCGTTTCTATTAATGCATTTAGGCCGCTCTTCATGAATAAATGTGGATCTAACTTATCATGAAGGTCCCATTTTTCAAACTGCAGATATATGTTAGATCTCGTAATAGTTTTTGGGAGGACAGATGCAATGCATCAATAAAGCAGACAACCCGTATGTAAAGATTTTTAAGGTATAAAAGAGAATGAGGAGATTTTTTTAGGAAGCGAATTGGAGCCCCAGTCACTAACATAATAAGATGACTATAATTATTATATATGTAATATTGTCCATACACTTTACAAATGTTTATAGGAAGGAGAGAGGCAGATGTAATGTTGCTTTTTTAAATATGATATAAAGTATATCAGAATTCTTTAACCACTTAAGGACCAAACTTCTGGAATAAAAGGGAATCATGACGTGTCAGACATGTCATGTGTCCTTAAGGGGTTAAATTTTTTCGCATTGAAAGGATTTAACCCCCAGGCCCACAGGTGAGGGGGAGGAGTTTGTGGAAGCTGGGCGTACGAATCGTAAGAGGAAGTGGACAGAGGGAGAGAGCGGATTGGTACAGTTGATAGAATGTCCGCATTGTGACATGGGACGCCTAAAGAAAGTGAAAGTTCTCTGGTTATGAGAATGAGGACCAAGATTACAATCTGGTGTAGTGCTGAGCTATGGCACCTCTCATCAAGTATATCAACTCTTCTACTGTGTGCTTTGTTGAACTGCGTGTAGCCATTCAGAGTAGATATCTGGTCTATTTCCAATGTAGTGGGATATGTGCATTAGCAGCATTGGGTAATCTATAAGGATTTGACATTTTGTATGTTGTTAATGACAGTGAAGGAAAGGCAAGTAAAGCGGTGAGAATTATAGGACTCCGATGGCATGGTGAATTTACGACTCTTATCCCTCTTCAGGCTTTGCTCACTCAGAGACACTGATAGGTAGTGTTAAAGAGGGTCAGGCCAACACTGGATACAATCTCTGGGTATCAAGGTACTGTAATAAGCCTTGAATATCTGCTTCTGAGAGCATCTGGGTATCTCTGTCCGTATGGATGTTTGGGCTGAAGGGATGAAGCTATCAATATTGAGTGTCTCTGTCTCATGGGGCTCATGGGGCAGATGTAAGGGATCTTAGTAGCACCTTATGTGCCATGTGAATGGGAGACCTCTTGGAAAAGTGCTGCTGTCATGATCTGGAATTAATGTGATAGGCAGCCCTAGCCTTCCTCATGATTTCCACCTCATCTTCAAATTGCAGAAGGCAACAGATAATATTGCATGGTTGATTGCCAGGAGAACCACATGGGCTAAGTGGTCGGTGTGGGTACTCGACTTTTATCATTATGGCACTGGCAGTATCTCTCCCAAGAATTTAATTGAAGAAAATTGTCCTCAGGAATATTTTCCTCATCGTACGATCCCCTCACACTGATACTGTTACAACAGTCCCTGTTCTCAGTACCATGACAGACAATAACCTTCATTAATATTTTGTTGGAAACGAGCTGTGGATCTATTTGGAATGTTCTCTTGCAAACTCTGTCACACATTTGGAAAGGCCTTGTAAGTCCAATCAAAGAGAATTTATATCTCCTGACTAGGACATTTTGGGGCACATGACAAAATGTTGGAAGTCCTGTTTGGTCCTGCTTGGTATTGATTGCATAGGTGATGGCCAATCCAACGGTAGTTTCCACTTGTGAAAGATCCTGATGATTCTGGTGATGATCCTGTTGCAAGGCGGCCATTTCCTTAGCAGAGAGGCTAATATTGAGGAATCTATTAAATAAACACAGAGAGACAGTCGACCTTGGCTTCTGATGTTTCTGAGTTTTAACCCTTAAAACACAAGCATGGTAAGTTAGAGCACTGAGATAGAGCAGCCATCTTTCTCTGTATCCAGTCTCTGCCACACCTTAGACTCTTTGTTAAACCATTCCTGAACAATTTGTGCAGTGTGGCAGGGTGCATTATCCTGCTGAAAGAGGCCATTGTCATCAGGGGACACCATGGCCATGCAGAGGTGTATACAGTGTGCAACAATCCCCAGGTAAACGATGTACACCTGTGTATCTAACTGATCTAAAAGAAAACATGGTTCATCAGACCAGGCAACCTTCTTCCATTGCTCCATGGTCCAATTCTGATACTCACATCCCTATTGAAGGCACTGTTGGTGGTTGACAGGGATCATCATGGGCACTCTGTCCAGTTTGTGGCTACGCTACCCCATACACAGCAAACTGCAGCCACCTTTTTATCATGGCCTGCATTAGATTTTTCAGCAGTCTAGGCTATAGTAGCTTTTCAGTGTGATCAGACAAAACGGACTAGTCTTCTCTCCCTACATGCATCAATGAGCCTTTGGCAACCATGACCGTGACGCCGGTTCACTGGTTAAAATAACTGCTATTCAAAGCCAGGATTGCTAAGTTCTAACCACAATCCGCTGCTGCAGTAATGCTAGTGACTGGCTAACATTCTCGGCAGAACGTTGAAGATCTGCATGCATAGGTTGGCCCTGAACTCTATAGAACCACGAGCTCATAACTGTAGTAGCCTCGTTACATAATTCACCAGCCCTCCAGCCATTTCCGATCCCAGAAATACTATTTGTGTCCTGTCTTACTTTTATACATTCTGCTTGCACTGGAGGGGCTAAGAAAATGTTAATAGTCAATAGTAAAGAAGTGCGTGCCTCACAATATATATAAATAGAAATAAACATGCTCTGTAAACGAGGTGGCAGCTTTAGCGTTCCATTTTAAGGCTTACTTTCTATTGCCAGATGTTTAAAGCAGCCACCGTGGGGACATGGCTCTTTTTATGTAAAGGGGTGATTTTTGCTCCCAAAGAACACATTTATTGGTATTCTGATGCCTTTTCGAAAACAATGAAAGGATCGAAAGCAAACACGTTTCCTACCTGTCTGACTTCACAATTAAACCATCACAAAGATGCACTGCTTTGGTGGCTGTTGCGAAAGGCAATCAAACAGATGATAAATCATATTTTTTATTTTTTTTAACTTGCTGAAAGTTCACTTTCTGTTTTTTATGGTTTCAGCTGTTCTTATGTACAGTTTTCTAGGGAACCATCAAAAAGTTATGCGAGCAATTCACTTTTTTTTTTAATTCTAACGGAAGCTCTAAAGCGCCACCTAATGGCGGACATAAAAACAGGATTTTTACCAAACAGAAACAAAACAAACCTTTTATTCTCTCCCTCCCCCCAAAAAATACAAGAGATTTTTTTTCCCTTTTACCTGTCATTGCATATTAAAATTTCAAACATTTTGCTTAATTTGCAAAAACGCATTTATTTTTTGTTGTTTTTTTTTTCTAAACATCAATTTGGAAACTTGCTTTGATGCAAAAGGTTTTCCTGCCAACACGTTCCAATTCTGTAGCAATAAGCTGATATCCCATTTACAGACTGCTTCACTTAATTATAGTGACATCTAGCAGCGCTCACTTTTTAATTGAGTGCTTTGAGGGAAGTGCTGCAATTTGGCTGCGTCTTCCTGCTCAATTATTTGTTTGGGAAATACGCGCGAGATCGCTATATATGTAATTTGCGCTGAACTTCAGCTGCAGACGATTATATTGCTGTATTAAAAATCAAGAAATTATATCCAGTTTTATGTTTATAGTCAACTCTTTTCACACCCAGCCCCTCATCATAGATTTGCTTATAGTCTGCTAAGAGTTTTTTTTTTTTTTTTTTTTTCATTAATGGGATTATCAATCGAGAGTTATTAAATGATGTTTATTAGAAGCAAAGTTTATATGTTACGGTTACGTGGAAGTAGCTCTTACGTAGCGGTATTTTACACCTGTTTAGATGATAATATGAATGGCTAGATGGGACATACCGTCACATTAATTAATTTTATTATGTACTAGAAAATGTTTTGTGTCTATTGCATGGTGACGGCATTGTATGTATTGCTGTGTTTCTGCAATTTCTGTTTATATAATAACAGACACATTGTGTATAGGTCAAAACCTCTTACTGGCAGGAATTACAGACGGTGTCTTGAGGGTCGCAGTTCCCTACCCCATCTCACATCGCCTCCTCTTTGACTTTATTATACACAAGCAGGGCCCTAAACCAGCGCGATCTGAAGGGCATTTCGGATTTAAAGAAAGAGGGAAAAAAAAAAATCTTAAATCTTTGAGGCTCCAAGTTTTAGCACCTGAATGTCACTAATTAGTGGATTTCTGCTGTGTGCTGCTAGTCCAGATTTCGAAAGGTTCATTTATGGAAGCAAATGAAACTCACATTCCTAAATAACCTTTTTCCAAATAAGTCCCACTCGGGATTTCTGCAGAGTAGTCGGCCTGAGGGGAGATCGCATGACAGCCTGTTGTCAAAGTCACATTGGCACTGGGGTTGGCTGCAGGCTGGAGAGGAATAGCAAATTCTGCAGTGGGATTTCAGAAAACAATCGCATATGCAATGTAGGTTGTTTTAACAAACCATAAGAAGGTTTGTTTAGGCTTACACAGTACACATCCTTCCATTTAAAGACACAGTGTATGCCTTTAGGAAATTGATGTGTGTGTGTGTGTGTGTGTGTTAGTGTGTGTGTGTGTGTGTGTGTGTGTTAAACAGTACCTACATATGTAAATGCACACACGTACTGAAAGATAGATGGATTATGTCTTGCGTAGGCTAAAATGCATTATTAGTTTGCACAGTGAGATAGCAAGCTCTGATCGACAAGCCGGTTAATATCCCAATCAAAATATATAGATAGATAAATGGCAATAATAATAATATGGCTACTCATTAGCCATCATCAGTGTTTTATCTTAAAATTTAAAATTCACTCAAAATTTCCATCAATACACAATGTTATTGGCGGTTAGGGTTGCCAGAGAAACATGTTTGTGTTTGGTACTTTGATTCCGCATTACTGAAAGCGCTGCCGGCAGGTTGCACTATGGATTTTAATGAGGTCCCGGAGTGGATTAGGAGGATTTTTCTTTGTCAGCTAATTGTTACCTGCAGTAACTACAAGGACAAGCAGTCACTAAATAGTTTAAAGAGGTGGCTATTGGCTGGATGTCTGGAGTTTACAAAGGAGTAATATGAGGTTGCCAGAACCATTTCCTGAACACGCACGCCCTACCTGCAGCTGTGCAGGACATGAAAAGCACTACCTTGCATTATGTGGAATTCCTATGCTGCAGAATATTCTATGATTGGTGACAAATCTATGGGGATTTGCCATGATTAGTCCATCGATTTCACTTCTGCAGCAATTGAACGCATTATACTACAGGGCAGAACCTTTCTTGTCCAACCCAACAGCATTATGTTGTGAAGTGCATTGAGGAAAAGTTATGGATTTCCAAACATACCGTATCTTCCTTCCCCAAATTAACCCGCCTTATTCAGGAGGTCAGTGACACTAGAAGGACAAGGACAATGTATCGCAGAACTAATCTTAGCAGGTTTCGCATTTAAGAGGGGGATTATGAAAATATATACAGGGCTAGTAGAAACAACTTTCTAGTGAATTGTTTGCAAACAGGACTTTACAAAAAAAAAACAGCCATCAATTGAGGTTTCAAGAAAGGATAGGGCACCTACAACAGACAGATATATTTTTTAACAATAAGATTAATACGAATTGATTTTTCTGAATAGAGAGGCTAATCAACTCAGTGGATATATTTAAAAGAGTTTGCCAGCTTTTCTATGAAAAGGGGCATGTGTTCCTCCAAAGAGAATGTTAATTGACACTTAGGGAAAAAAAATAGTTTAGGTGGTCCAAAATGTGTTCATTGGTTGATTCTGTTTGGACAAAGAAATTCAGGAAAAACAATTCGCCCAAATTTAAAGGGTGTCAAAATGGGCCAATCGGTGTAAAAATGGTCTACTCACTTAAAGGGACACTATAGTCACCTGAACAACTTTAGTTTAATGAAGCAGTTTTGGTGTATAGAACATGCCCCTGCATCCTCACTGCTCAATCCTCTGCCATTTAGGAGTTAAATCCCTTTGTTTATGAACCCTAGTCACACCTCCCTGCATGTGACTTGCACAGCTTTCCATAAACACTTCCTGTAAAGAGAGCACTATTAAGGCTTTCTTTATTGCACGTTCTGTTTAATTAAGATTTTCTTATCCCCTGCTATGTTAATAACTTGCTAGACCTTGCAAGGGCCTCCTGTATGTGAATAAAGTTCAATTTAGAGATTGCGATACAATTATTTAAGGTAAATTACATCTGTTTGAAAGTGAAACCAGTTGTTTTTTTCATGCAGGCTCTGTCAATCATTGCCAGGGGAGGTGTGGCTAGGGCTGCATAAACAGAAACAAAGTGATTTAACTCCTAAATGACAGTGAATTGAGCAGTGAAATTGCAGGGGAATGATCTATACACTAAACTGCTTTATTTAGCTAAAGTAATTTAGGTGACTATAGTGTTCTTTTAATCTTTGATTTTAGTCACAGAGTAAGTGAGAAATGACCAATAGAGGGGAAAATGTTAAATATATCATATATAAATATAGTTTGCTTTTTAATTTTTTTTATTTACTGCTCCTCCTGTTTTCAATCAATTAACTCTTCAGTTACATCTGTGAATATTTTCCCCTCGATCAACTTTCTACCCATCGATGCTCTTGGTTCTGCACCATGGATGGAGCTCTATTGTCTGTTTGCTTCATGATGTAACAACCCGCTGGGTTTGTGTTCAGTCTTGGAACTCAGGTGCAGTAACAGCTCTCACTTACAAGCACAATCCACAGAGATCCTGAGGTTGAGAACAGGATTCTGTTGGTTCAATGATGGCGCGGGGGCTTTAATAAAAATAACAGAAAAAATCCAAGGCAAAGGTATCCGAAGAAGGGCCAGGCAGAAATCAGAGTCAGACGGTCCAGAGGTCAGGGCTGGCGACAATCAGCAAAATTCAGAGAACAGGCAAAGTCAGGAAACCAGCAAGGACAGGAAACACAAGGAAACAAACGCTAGGAGTTCTTAAGCAGGCAACAAAACAACCAGGCACTGACTGAAAGGTGTGCTCTGTTTATAAAGGAGCGGCTCAATCACATAACCTGGTCTCGCCTGTAGGAGGGGTTACCTGAGGTCAATGTGACTGACTGTGGGACTTAACTTATCTTGGATACATTATCATCCTAGCTCGGCCCCCCAGTCACCTCCTCCAACCTCTGACCTGCAGACCAGTCTCCTCATGTCATCTTGGAATGCCGGAACAATCACTGCGAGTTCCCCAGCCACGAATCGAGGATCAGAGGATGCAGATTGGGGTGCATCGGTCACAAGCACTATGACCGCTGTGTACTGACTTCCAGGATGACTTGGGCACCACAGGACAGGTAAGTGAGACACAGGAAATGTCTAAATGGCATTTCAGAGTTTGGAAAATTTGCGATTTGGGAGAAACTGAGTGCCCATTGACTTGCAAGGAATGCCGACGAAAACACTAAAAAGGAAACTCAACAAATCTCGTCAGTTAATATGGTTGGAGTAATTTAACAATTTAACAGCATTAGCATGAATGTCTTATTTACACAGTTTAAATATGGTTGTTTAATGTTTTTGCAGCCGAGCAGCAATGCATCATTACAGGTGACCTCTGTCTATCAGGTGTTACATATACGAGTAAGAATAAGTGATGTTTTTTTTTTCTTGAAATAACCAGGCTGATCAGTAAATTAACCTCTTTTCATTTTGCTTAGCACCTCATTGCTTATTCATCAGTCTACTAGTGTTTATTTCAAATGTTGGAGAAAGAAAATTATTTAGTTGCATTCAGCACTTTACATTTGGCCGCAGGAATATTCAGCGCAGCACGACATTCAGACAATTTATTCCAAGTACATTGACCCTGCTTACATGTAAAGAAATACATTCATCATTCAATGAGATACTGTTGCATTAGAGTCTCCACAAACAAATTAAAAAAAGGCTTTCTTGAGCTAACCAACAGATTGAAAATTAGACTTTTAAATGAAACACAATTCCAAAATACATAAATCAATGTTAAGCAACTCACAAGTGTCACATAAGCATGTGGTTTTAAATGGTTTATGCCATGGCACTGAATCATAGTCCCTAGATGAAGAGAGAATGATTGGGGAAAAAAAGTCCCACCATCCGGACGGAAACAGGTAGTAAATATTTGAGATGTTCCCAGCTGAGTTTGAGAATGCTAAATGTTCTTTTTTTTCTCTGGCTGGGATCAGATTTACACAAACACTACAGATGTTTTCAATCAGAAAAAAAATAAAAAACATCTAAAAGCATACACTGTGACGTTTCTGTTTTCTATTTTCATGATGCTTTTACCCTCTAATAATTTAGCATATTTAGGTACATTTCTTTTTGTCGTTATGCATATTATAGCAGATTGTAATTTATTTAAAATACGTATTATAACTACTGTTAAAGAATATACAGCATATAATAGTGTACAAAAAATGTATATTTAACCGCATCGTTGCCAATTTCTTTCCATTAAAAACGTGCATCATTTAGTTGAAACGTTGCTCTTATAAAGAATCTTTATTTCTTGTGTATATTGCTGTTTAAAGATATCTGAAATGATGTAAATATATATAACTTACATTTTTAATTTATTCCATCATCCTTCGTAGATATTGTAAGGCACCACTTGCTAAAATGGTGATTAATCTATATGTCTTGCAGGACTTGCTGTGTGCTCTATGGTCCATGTGGTGCTGGAGAGGAGGTATATTATGTTCCTGTCTTTTGTTTCCTCACTCTCTCTTGCCCTGCAACCATCTTAACTTTGATATATGTGTGTGTCCTTCTCTGACTTCTACATGCTGCCGATGTGCTAATGTCAACAGTTGTCAATTTCAATAGTTTTCATGGACCTAAAGGGGAGAGCTCCTTACCTTCCCAGTTGACCAATGGCTACAGTGCCAATGCCTGGTCCAGACTGCCATAAGCCCTAAGTCCGATTGCCACAGCTACAGACACATATTATTTATTTTCATTTTCAGCAAAAATACAGGTGAACTGATATCTTTGAACTTGCCTCCAAACTTCAAAACTCCAATCAAATGTTTGGCTTGCAAGCATTTTGCTGAATATGTCACATCTGAAAAGCATCAATGAAGAAAGTTGTAACTTCGTAGACCATTTAGTTACCACATTGGGAGCATCACTACATAGAAACGTTGTGTGAAGCTGTCAAAGGATTAATATTGTGCTTAAAAATATTTCTGAATGACTATATTTGTAAAATAAGGCAACTGTTGAGCCTTGGACGTATGTGAATAATTTAGTGTCATTTGTTGAGATTAACAAACTGATTTTCCTTTGGAACCCATTGATGTAATTAGCCCATACTGCATTGCACAAGTACAATAGTATTGAGGGTACCATGTGCCATCAACCCCAATTTCAGAGATATTATGTGTCCCATGGAATCAGCACTGGATATCATATCTCGATATTCTACACTTGTCTAAAGGGACATGACAGTCAACAAAACAACTTTAGCTTAATGAAGCAGTTTTTGTTTATAGATCATGTCCCTGAAGTCTCACTGCTCAATTATCTGCCATTTAGGAGTTAAATCACTTTTACTAGGGTTTATGCAGCCCTAACCACACCTCTCCTAGCTCTGACTGACACAGCCTGCATGAAAGCAATGGTTTCATTTTCAATCGGCTGTTAACTTACTTTAAAAGTTTTAAATGTCCTGTTCTGTAAATTGAACTTTAATCCCAAACAGAAGGCTACTGCAGGATCTAGCAATCTATTAACAGAGCAGGCCCAGCAATCTAAATTAAACAGAATTTACAATAAGTGTAAACATTAGACTACTCTTTACAGGAAGTGTTTAGGAAGGCTGTGTAAGTCACATATAGGGAGGTGTGACTAGGCTGCATAAACAAAGGTGGTTTAACTCCTAAATGGCAGAGAATTGAGCAGTGAGACTGCAAAACTGCTTCATTAAGCTAAAGTTGTTTTGGGACTATAATCTCCTTGTTAATGTAACATTTGCATCTTTCATGGCAAAATAATACTATTTCGCTATTTATTAAAGTGTAACGTGTCAGGAATTGAAAGTGAATTCCATATGAACTGTCTTTTTAATTAAACCAACTGGGCAGTATGAGTTAGATACATGTATGCAGGGGAGTGCTGGCAACGCTTGGGGCAAATTTACCTTCTACTCACAGATCTGACTTTGTGGATGGCCTTACTTACATGGAACATGCTTTGTATGTCAATGATTAATGTGTCAATGCCCCGCACCATTTTCGGCAGCTGCCATCACCCTCCAGCACAGTGCCACCGCAACAGAAATTCCAAGAAAGCTTGTGCATGGTGCTATAAGGCTGGAGTCCACAATCCCTGCATGCATGGCCTTGTGGCTGATTGGTCTCTGCCCCGGATGTCACCCTTTGCATGATATAATTAGAGGGACTAATAATTTAATCAACACATTTTTGTGCAAAACATCTTCTGCAACAAGAGGATACCCAGCAACAACCAAGAAAAACATGTATCTGACGTTTGTATGTGATGCAGGAGATTAGTAACATGCTATTAGTACATGAAGCTATTGAGTTACAATAAGCGATGATTTTGTGATGCTCAGCACATGTTGAAGTGTGTTGCCATTGTAGACATGTCAGTGTTCTTAAAAAAACAACAACTGAGGGAAAAAGTGATTTTCTAAGGCATTTCCACATCCATTTCAAATGCAAATTACAAGCAGCATTTGCATTTATTCAACAAATACTCCTTTCAGGTGCCTAACACTGCACTGTGGTCTATCGTAAGTATAATAATGTGCAAATGTATAATTAACATGTTCACGATCGCAAGTACTTGTGAAACATTCTAAAAGATCACTGAGATATCTTGTATTAATTCTGTTCAATGCAATATTGTTTCTTGTATTTCTTTTACAAAGGGTTCTTCAAACTACTGGCATTAAGAGTAATAGACTCAGGGTATAAGCATTTAACATGTTATATGCCAGAAGAGGATGAGAAAAACACTGGCTACATTTCATCCAGAAAGAGAATTTTTAGTTTTAGGTCAAAATAGCAAATCCATTGCAATCTGAAATTAATTTTGAGTACCTCCTATCAAAGCATCTTTGTAGAATGTGCTAAATTAAGCACAGACAGAGTTTATTTACTTCACAAATAGCGTGCACATTGGCATTTGTTGGACAATATTAAAAAAAAGAGCACATTTAAAATGTTGTATGAGTGATGCTGAAATTGTGTGAGTTGATTCAATTCAATGAAGTTACTACACATGTGCAATTTGTTTCATTCCGAATGTGAATTCGGACAAATTTCGGGCAAATATCGGACATTCGGATGCTTCGAATTGCCAAAGTGCTTTGAATTTATGAAAAGTGGCAAAACAAGAGACGGAGGGAAAATTACTTGAATGATGACAGGGTTAAGGGTTGGGTTAGGGGTAGGGTTAAGGTTAGGGGTAAGGTTATGGTTAGGGTTAGGGGGCCCTAATCCTACCCCTAATTGCCAAAGTGCAGATGTGCTTTGGAATTCTGAAAAGTGGCAAAACAAGAGAGGGAGGGAAAATTAAGTGAATGATGAGAAGGTTAGGGGTAGGGGTAGGGTTAGGGGTAGGGGTAGGGTTAGAGAGCCCTAACCCTTCCCCTAATTGCCAAAGTGGCGAAGTGCTTTGGATTTCTGAAAAGTGTCAAAACAAGAGAGGGAGGGAAAATTAAGTGAATGATGACAGGGTTAGGGGTAGGGTTATGGTTAAGGGTAGGGTTAGGGTTAGGGAGCCCTACAGATGTTCCGAATTGCCAAAGTCCTGAATTGCCGAAGTTCCGAATTTCAGAAGTGCGAACCGAGCCGGAGTGCCGAATTGCCAAAGTGCCGAAATTTTTTACTTACCCGAATTTCCGTACTGAACCAAATTCTTTGCCCATGCACATCCCTGGAAGTTACCAATAAGGTTATAGGGAAACGTAAGGTTGGTTCTGGGTTTGTGGCATTCACAATGGATATGAACTTGGAGACATCGGTAGCCACACCCAAGCAACGATCATAAACGCTTATCTCAGAAATCAAACACTGGAGTAAGCCAACCAGGAGATACTGTTCAAATTCAGTCTTTTTTATCCTCACATTGTGAGAGGTCTTGGTAACTTATTAACGGGAGTCAAAATGCACACTGCCTAAACTCCTGTAGGCGATTAAATCAGGTTATAACCTACCAAGCATGATCCAGCTACATTGTGAGACCTAATTTTCCTCTTCAGCAGTTATTCTTGCGAAAGTAAGATTTATCTATAGCTTATGTCTCATCTGTCACTCTGGCCATTTCAGCAGTGCCTTATTTACATTAATAAGAGACTACGTGTCTTTACACTACACTCTTGACGTGCCTTCTTAGTTCAGGGATTCCCCCTCAGTGTTAAAAATAAAAAATAACCACTGCCGTGGTCTTCTCCCCGCCTGTATCATCCTGGTGGCATGTCTCTAGGGTGATGTTCCAATCCAAAGATCATCATAGAGGAGCATTGGGAACTGTAGGTGCAAACACAGTGCTCGAGTCAATGTGCCTGGGATTCTGCCATAGAGAATCATTGAATTCAATCATTCTCCATGGCAGACCATGGTGGCACTATGCCTCATGGCATATTATGGTATGGAGGGCCAAGAAGTTACAGTCCAGGCTTTCATACCCAGAGGGTAATTTTTTAATTTTTAACATAGTATTAAAATATTATCTAATTTAATTATCTAATTATTAAAATAAAGGATTGTGGGGATAGGACTTAAATCACTATAACAACTTCAATAAGATGAAGTTGCTATAATGCCTAAAGTTTTCCTTTAGGCATTCTTATGTGTCACAGGTCTATAAATGACTTGAACTGTTTAGATGTTTAACTGTTTCTCCAACTCGGGCGGAAACCTTGTAAGTAAGTCTAAATGTATGCAATGTTATCAAATTAGTGTAAGAATTGGCAAAACTGATTTACTTTGGCAGAGTAGCAGGCAAAGCATGAACGAGAAAATAAAATAAAGATATGTGCAACTAGGCCCTTAAAATCCCATCTAAAACAATATAAGAAGCTTCAATTAAATCAGCTGCTTCACACACTAAAAGTGTTTCCTTTCAAACACTAAGAGAACAGAACATAGATAATTAATGGAGTGCCTAAAATCAGTGTTCCTCTACTCTAATGAAACCATGTTATTACAAAAAAGCATGTGTCTAAAATTACTCTGCGAACACTGTGTTTTTGACAACAAATGCAACGCTTATAGTTAAATGGTATTAGAAATAATTGTGCAGATAAACAAAGTGCAAATGCAAAAATACACTCAGGTTATACTTAGCAGTATCAATAGATCTTCAAATGACTAATTCGAATCCTCAATAAAAAAGATAAAATGCACAACAGCGCAGATGGTCTAATATATAAAATCTGCGCACTCTGCGTCAGAACTTTCAAAAGTGCCAATTCGCATGGAGCAAAGACCAAACTTTGGCTCTAATTAACCACTTTGGAGTCTTGTATAAGGGACTTCTTCCCTACTATGATATCTTCTTGCTTTCTCAAAGACCAAAAACAAAAGAAGAATATACTGTGGGATATTGTTTAAACAAGATAGGTTAAATACCACATATGGGCTTACTCACGTGTCTTAAAGTCTTATCTCAGGCTCAATCTGGGCACACGTGTGTCTAACTGCTGGGCGATGCCATCTTCCATCCATCTCTGATAACAGATGTGGCTGTATGCTTCTTTAGTCCAACATTATATAGTCTCTGTCTTCCAAGCCTTGATGTTTTCATATTGCATTGTTCTAGCTAGCTTTATATATATATATATAGTCCCTATTTCCCTAGGTATCAAGAAAACTTTGTATGAATCTAATTAAAAAAAACAGAAGCTTCCATCCATCTCTGATCTCTGAAACTGTCCATCCATCTTCTAGCCATCTCTGATCCAATACATTCTATCCATCTCTGATCTTTGAAACTGTCCATCCATCTTCTAGCATCTCTGATCCAATACATTCTATCCATCTCTGATCTCTGAAACCGTCCATCCATCTTCTAGCATCTCTGATCCAATACCTTCCATCCATCTCTGAACTCTGAAACCGTCCATCCATCTTCAAGCCATCTCTAATCCAATACCTTCCATGCATCTTCTACCTATCTCGGATCTCTGAAATCTTCTATCTATCTTTTATCCATCTCTGATTTCTGAAACCTTATATCCATCTCCCATTCATCTTCCTCCATCTCTGATCTCTGAAACCTTCCATTCATCTCTAATCTCTGGAACCTTTCATCTATCTTCACCCTCTCAGATCTCAAGAACCTTCGATCCATCTCTGATCTCTCAAACCTTCCATCCATCTTCTATTGATATCTGTTCCTTAACCTTCCATCCATCTTCCATCCATCTCTGAAAAGCTAGGCTCATAACTCAAAAATAGTGACCACTAAAGCACTGTACCCCAATCAATATATCAATAAAAACTAAATTGGACCTGGTAGACACACAGGGTTGATATAAATTAATAATAATAATTGAGAAAGTCCTCTAGTAAGGACGAAAAGTCTTCTATCTGTTACTCTGTGCTGTACCTCCTTTCCGGTCCTTCATTTGCGGTCCGGCTGTGATTTGTGGTAGCCGTCGTGATTGGATCGTTTACCCTTCCACATCTCGTGTTAAGGGGTTGGCGTGCTCCCCTCACCTCGCTCGAAAGTCGGGCGAACAGGGTAAGCTGCTCTGGCTGATCCCCAGGGTATTTATATAATATTTTCTACTCTGGGTTATCCCAATTGCAACCCCCCTTAGCCCAGACCCGGTAGCCTGGCTGGTTTATGAGCTCCCCCCGACAGGGATAGTGCAGGAGCCGGGGGACTGTTTATCTTCCTTTTTTTTATATTTTATGTATATTTTTTACATGTTCACAATTTTTCACCAGTAGCCATTCTACCAGTGTTTAGGGGGCCCCACACTGTGTCTATTTTTTCTAAACATCTGCTCTGGACTTTTGTGTTGCCGGTATATACATTTTTGCAGTATTGATTTGATGCTATTACATTGTGTCTATGTTCAATAAATAATGTTTTACACTTTTGGCATACAGCAATATTATTAATGCTATTCACTTATTCATTTATATTAACCCTGTGTTGCTACCAGGTCCAATTTTGTTTTTATTGATATATTGATTGGGGTACAGTGCTTTAGTGGTCACTATTTTATTGTATTTTATTTTTGGAGCGCTCACATACCATTTTGTATTTTTTATGTATAATCAAGTCGCTTCTTTGTATGTGATGCTGCCCGGAATTTGATATTTATTATTCTTTTTGTCAGTTACCTTATATTAGTTTTGGTATTTCATAACTCAAAAATGCCTTACTAAAATGGGTTATAAGATAGTTTGTATGCTAGTTTGTGTTATAAAAGGATCTAACATGGTCCCTAACCTATAAGATGGGATCATATGGACACACAGGTCTTAAACTCTGTTCAGCAATGAGAGGGTTTCAGTCTTTCAATTATAATACATTTATATCTGAATAAAATGCAACTTGCAATGGAGTGGATGTTATATAAAATCTAGAAGCTCCCACAGCGCATGTGTTATGGAAAAAGCAACAAATTATTCAAATTCTCCAGATTAAAGCAAAGCAATCCTTTATCGATGTGGAATAATAAACCAACCTATACAGTAAGTGATATACACACTCAGGAACCCAGTAGAAACACAAGCGCAAGTGATAATTTAATTTATTTACCTACTAGAGGAGGTGATAAAAAAATTCACATACAAGTAATGAATATTAATTTAAACATATTGTAACAATCACAATATAATTTGATTAAGAGCATCGCTTGGAAAGATGTCCAGTAGTTTCATTGCAAGGATTAGAGAGGATTTAATAAACTTGTGAATGTGTTTTTTCCTGAGAGTGTAGTACTAATCTTCAAGGATAATAAAGGACAAAGCAAGACAAAATAGGTATTACCCCGATGTCCATGCCAATGGAGGCTTGAATACTAAACCTTGAGCGGTGGTCGAATAAAAAGCAAAATGCAGAATGCGGAGCGTAATAGCAAGGTTCAAAAATAGCAGGCTTGAAGTTGACTTTTTTTTAATTTTGACTTTTTTTTATTTTTAGTCTCGATTACATATTTTTAAAACTGCCGTTTTTGAGCTCTTTACTGTGTATTGGAGATGTGGAGGTAATAGATGGCTAGCCCTCCTCCAAAGCGAAACAAATTTAAATAAATAACTACCGGTATTCAGAATTTTAAAATAATTATTTCACAACGTCTAGCAACATTTTTGTTAGCTATCCTGGAGGCTGTGGCAGTTCCTCTTTAAATATAAATACTTTCCAATGATGGGTGCACAGACCTACCTGATATTGTTATAACTATTTATAATGCTCCAACACGTCCCCCTGTCCCATTTAGTAACCAGTGCAGATGATAAGGAACCTTGGCAAGTGGGCTTACAACCTAAAGGCGGTTATGTATAATTACACAAAAATTCAAACATCCAGAGGATGGATTGCTTGCAGGGTATACTAAAATATATATCTATAAATATCTAATAAGAAATAAGAAGAAACATGGTAACTATGTAGAAGATGATTACATTGGTATTGCGCAGGTGGGAGGGACGGAGGTTGACTGCAATGGAATCTCGAATCATTGTAGCAGCTGACATGCTGCTTCAAATCAGTTGCTTTTCAAATGTTCTGAAAAGATTAGGGGCTGCAGGGAAATTCAATAGACCGGAAAGAGTACTATATGTGAAGAACTGGCCAGCACTAGAAACATTTTGGTTAATAGTTAATAGACAGATGGAATTTTGTGAGAGAGTAAAAATAAATGGATACAGGTCACTGGTAAAAGAAGGGTCCATGATAGGGTAGTCATATTATCTGTCGTATTATGAAAACTCACTATTTCTTCTTCATTTCAATATTAAATATTTCATACATTTTTTGCCATGCCTTGTGTTATCATAATGCCAGAAAAATAAATATTCTGCAATGGGTCATTTGTCGCAGACTTCAGTTTTTCAGACATTATTGGATCTAAGGGATTATTATACATATAATCCCAATTAAATATTTCTTGTATTTCGGTAAATGTTCTTCCGATCTCATATTCCGAAAAGTGAGGCTTGCGTAATTCATAAGGGTCAAATTCAGAGCTGTTTCTACTGCAGGGAGATCATGATGGATACACGACTTACTGTAAAAGGCACCAAAGCTCGGGGCAAATAACTTGTCAATAGATAAGTCTAAGAGAGAGAATGCATTCAACGTCTAAAATGTAATAAAAAGGCAAAATGGGCAGATAAGTCTCTTTACATCAAATTACAGTATTTCACTGTGCCAGTATTTAGAAAGATTTGTATCCAGTGATTTGCCCAGGGGACGAAAAGACACATTATTCCTAAGCAACTCAGTATTGATGACCACGCAAACACTTACTCGAATTTAGAATGGGAAGATATACAGCAGGCACAGCTAAGAAGAAATGCATAAAAAATATCCTTGTGAGAATATAAGATTCTCTTCAGTGTCATAAAAACAAGATTAAATCGGTCACACATTTTGCATCAGAGCAATTTAACTTTTTTTTATTAAAGGGTGTTTGTCCCTAAAAGCTACATGTATCTGATTTACTTATACAAGATGAGTATTCATAGCCACTAACTTTATTTAATGTGACTCCATATTTGACAAATTGTGCATTAAATAACAAATTCCTATACAGAAACAATAGATACAAATTCATCTCCTTATTTTACCCCCTAAGAAACTTCTATATATATATATTAACTATTGGTTTCTCAATAGGGTTTTATGCACATTATGCAAATTATGTAAATTAGTTTGCTCAGTTGGGATTCATAACTAGACACTGGTTTGCAATTCTATGTATTTACAATCTTTAAAGAAGAATATTATGGTTTTGTACATTTCCCTTCGGCTTCCTCCCCTCTTTTTTTAAGGTGCTTTGTTTTTCTACTGTAGTGAGACTTGTTGGCAATTCAAAGGGAATTTCCACTGTAAGGCCAAAGTAATGAAAATTCTAAATAAGAAAAAAATTCAAAGTCCGCTATGCTTCGAGTTCTGCTATCTTGTCCTTAAATTTGAAATTCACTTTGAATTCGTACGTTAGCTAATAAGCCTGTATTAGTAAGATTTTAAAGGATCCCTGCTATTGATAAAATCTTAGTACAAATGTTTGTACAACAGAGGGACACAATGTGGAGATTCAAGAATTGGTTAAAGCATTGACAGTTCAAATTTTAGTAAAACCTTTATTGATATTTACCAACGGTAACAAACTCTCTGTAGGATAACAGATGTAAAGTTTAAACTGTATAGCATTTTACAACATAAGATGCAAGCAATCCATATTGTCACCCAAAGGAAGGCATTAGTGCTAGAAAATGTATTTTCCTGTGTATGAATTTAAAAGGAAGGTGTCTGCCTTCTTAGAATGTAAATATTAAGCTAAGTTGTAAACTAAAGAGAATATGGTAATCCAAAATCAATATGGCGGCATCTTTAGAACCAGAGTGCTAAACTAGAGGAAATATGGCTTTTTGCTTAACTGAGTTAATTTGAAAGCCAAGTGGCTGCATCTTCGGAAGATAATACTGTTTAGTAATGTTGGAATACTCTCTACAAATTATTTGGTGAGTTGCTTAACACATAAAGTTGCAATATTTTACATTAGAAAAAAAACAAATTCTGTTCTTTGATCTCATAACAAAATGAATCAAATTTAATGAAATTTAAAATATGCCCAGCTAATCAAGTCTTGCACATTACGGGTGCTTGGGCTATTATTCTTTCCCCTGGAGATCCTAACGGCTGCAGTCTGTACTTTTGGAATTTCAATGAGCACATCACACCTACAAGCTCGGAGAATTGACTCAACACAACTGTGAGGTCCAAATCAATTCTAAGTTTATTGGAATAACACATCAGATAATATAGGTATCTTATTATGTTACATTGCATCACATTATACAAACGATAATAATTGTCAAAAATGACTCATTGTAATGATACTTCCCTGGGAACCTAACAACGGGCCACGTGTGCTGACCGAAATAACCAAAGCCGGGAGTGTCACATAACTTTCTGCTCGGCTTGGTCCACGTCAGTTCAGCGTTCCCATTTGTGCACATTCTGGGGTCACAGACATGACGTTAACCAATCAAAGATTCTCTTTAACCCTTTTCTAGTTGTTTACCAGTTCTATTGATATACTGTATACCTGACACAGGCTTGTTCTTGTTTTTGCTGTCTCTCTGTTATCCTGACCTAGGCTTGTATATGATTAAGTTTTTTTCTCTATTACACGTTAAACCTGACCACTCTAAGACCATTAATACATTTATTTTAGTCCAGTCTGTTACTTCTATCCTAGACTCTGTCTGTTGGTGTTATAGCTTGTAGAGTCCTCTGGGTTACCTGACTGGCTACCACCGCTAATTCCCTTCCATCAGCTGGACAGTACCCCCCTTAAACTGCAATGAGACACATTTTCCCTCAGTAACTGGACAAGACCTAGTTCTGGATGTACAACACAATTTTATGCATACCCTGTGCAAGGGGTGGATCACACACACATACAAGGATACATCCCACAATCCTCCCCCTCCCCGAGGTCCCAGCGCAGGACGGGACTTCATTCTCTTTGTCCCCAAAGCCTGCCTCTAAATCTTTGGGGTTCCCCACACCAACTGCCAGGGGTCTTCTTCCGAAGAGCATCTGTGCTCTAGGCTCGATAAAAAAGGGACCGTCCCTTTGTCTACCAGGCACAGAAAAGCCCGACCGCTGGTAAAGAGCTGGCCTCTTTGTCCCTCGGGCTCATGAGAGCCCGCCAAAACTTGCCAGTGCCCCAGAAGTGCCCACACCTATCTCAGGGAGCCTCGCCTTGGTCCCTCGGTCTGCTAGTCTCTGTTCGCGAGGTCCCGGCGTGAAACCCAGACAAGGGAAGCGTTTCCTTTCAGGTTACGAATGCTCCCCCTGGATGGTGTTTATTTATACAAAATGGCGGCCACCCAGTGGAGCACTCAATTACCGTATATACTCGAGTATAAGACGAGTTTTTCAGCACATTTTTTGTGCTGAAAAACACTCACTCGTCTTATACTCGAGTCAGTTGTCTGTATTATGGCAATTTTCATTGCCATAATACAGACAAGGACCGGGGGCTGTCAGGAAGCTGTAACTTACCTTCACCGCAGCTCCTGTCAGCTCCCTTCTCTCAACTCCGTCCGTGCAGCTCCCAGGTCAGCTTCCTCTGCAACTCTCGCGAGAGCCGCGGGGTCAGAGCGTTGCCACGGGTTACCGTGGCAACGCTCCGCGCGGCCGCGAGAGTTGCAGAGGAAGCTGACCTGGGAGCTGCACGGACGGAGGAGAGAGAAGGGAGCTGACAAGAGCTGCGGTGAAGGTAAGTTACAGCTTCCTGACAGCCCCCCTCCTACAGCCCATCCACTGGACCACCAGGGAGTGAGAGCCCCCCTCCCTGGCCAGCTAACAAGCAGGGAGGGGGGACGAAAAAATAAATAAAAAAAATAATAATAAAATAAAAAAATAATAATAATAAAAAAATAATAACATAAAAAAATATATATATTACAATAATAATTAAATAATAATAATAATTAATAAAATGCCCACCCCCACCAATGCTCTGCACTCACACACACACACACACACTGCACTCACACACTGCATTCATACACACACTCATACACACACTGCACTGCATTCATTATATACACACACTGCATTCATACACACACTGCATACACACTGCATTCATACATACACACTGCACTCATACATACACACTGCATTCACACTGCACTCATACACACACTGCACTGCATTCATTATATACACACTGCACTCACACACTGCACTCATATACACACACTGCACTCATACACACACACTGCACTCATATACACACACTGCACTCATATACACACACTGCACTCAAATACACACACTGTACTCCATTCATTATATACACACTGCATTCATACACACACTGCATACACACACTGCATACACACACTGCACTCATACATACACACTGCACTCATACATACACACTGCATTCACACTGCACTGCATTCATTATATACACACTGCACTCACACACTGCATTCATTATATACACACTGCATACACACTGCACTCATACACACACTGCACTGCATTCATTATACACACACTGCACTCATACACACACTGCACTCATATACACACACTGCACTCAAATACACACACTGCACTCCATTCATTATATACACACTGCATTCATACACACACTGCATACACACACAGCATTCATATACACACTGCATTCATATACACACACACACTGCATTCATTATATACACACACTGTAAATAAATATTCAGTTAAAATAACTTTTTTAGGATCTAATTTTATTTAGAAATTTACCAGTAGCTGCTGCATTTTCCATCTAGTCTTATACTCGAGTCAATAAGTTTTCCCAGTTTTTTGGGGTAAAATTAGGGGCCTCGGCTTATATTCGGGTCGGCTTATACTCGAGTATATACGGTACTTCCCTTGTGGTTTCACACTTAGGTTGCAAGTGAGAACTTTCTGATTAATTGGTGTGAACTGTAGCGGAGAGCCGATCTTGCACAGCTATTCTCCACTAGAGATTCCAGTGAGGCTCAGGAACAAGGTGATGTTAAGTCCATAGGCAAGGTTTCCAGCAGGTAAAGTAATACAGCAGTATCCCCATCGCAATCCCAATAACTGGACGACACACAGTTTCAGGAGTAGACTCACAAGCTTTATTCCACAGTTCCTTATAAAGCCCTCTCCCATGCAAGGGAGGAGGTTCTATCACTTAAGACATTATCCAATCTCTAAGTAGTAACCTCCCACAGATCTCCTCCCCTCCTCTAGCATCATAATCCCCTTATTGTGTACACAGTTTTCCCCGAGTTTTGGATGTACCCTAAATACTTGGGGTACATCCACAAATCCAACATCCCCAGATAGCTCTATTCTGGGGGACCAACATACTTAAAAATTAGCCCAGTCGGATGAATGGTTCGTGAGATATGGGGTTCCAAAGATTTGACCGACCGCATGGGTAAAGTATCCGAAAACAGTTCCATGCATTTTGGCCCTGCGGTCGGTCACAAACAAGGGAATGAAAACAGGCGAATTGCCTGTGTTATAGAGCCTGGAGAGGGTTTGAATGAATTCCCTTGTTTATGGGGCTCTTTCTACCGAACGGCGGGTCATTCGGTAGTTTCCATACGAATTTCTGGAAGTATGGAGGTCTCAGCGGTGTTTGCCTAGTCAAGTGTCCGATTTTAGTTCCAGACACTCGACGGCAAAACACCGCTGTTCGGTAGTTTAAGATGGCCGCCGCCACGTGTTTGTTTCCCGAATGGCGGCCACCCAGAGGACAAAGACCACACTGCACTGATTGCCAATTACCTGTTTGCAACATTGTTGCAAACGGTAATTGGAGGCACACTCATTCCTGGGTGGTCTGGTTGTTCGGTAGTTTCATTCCCTTGTTTTATTTGAATGATTCTACCGAACAACTAGAGGAATACAATTCTTTACATACATTTAACTGTCATTATACCCGGATACCATGCTTTCTATACATGTACATACACATTAAACCAGCCATATGACCAAATACACTTATTCTCATACATGTCGTGGGACAGCCCGGTACCAATCCGCTACACTGCTCCCCCTTGCCCACAAGCCGGCATACACAGTCTGATCCAACACGGATCGGCTTGGGGATGTCCGGGGGCTCACGGATCATTTCTCTAAGTCAGTTTGTCTTGACAACCCGTCAGCATTTCCATTCTGCTTACCCGGCCGGTACTGGATATTAAAGTCAAAAGGCTGTAGCGCCAAACTCCAGCGCAGCAGCCTGGCGTTGTCTCCAGCCACCCGGTTCAGCCAGACTAACGGGTTGTGATCCGTGAGCAAGGAAAAGGGCTGTCCATATAAATAGGGTTGTAGCTTCTTTAGGGCCCACACCACAGCCAGGCATTCCTTTTCGATGGCGGCGTAGCTTACTTCTCGAGGTAACAGTTTGCGACTGATGTAAGCCACTGGATGTTCCCCGCCATCGGCCCCGACTTGACTCAGTACTGCCCCCAATCCAAACATAGAAGCGTCGGTGTGAACAAGAAAACGTTTAGTTGGATTGGGAGCTGCCAAGACAGGGGCATTTATCAGTGCATTTTTCAATTGTTGGAATGCCTGCTCACACTCCGGGGTCCAGTTTACTTGGCGGGGAAGGTTCTTACGGGTCAGGTCAGTGAGGGGTTTGGCCAGGGCGCTATAATTGGGAACAAACTTCCGGTAATACCCTGCTGTCCCTAGAAACGCTAAAACCTGGGTCTTAGTCCTAGGGGTGGGCCACTGGGCTACAGCCTCTACTTTGGCAGGTTCGGGCTTCTGTTTACCGCACCCTACTCTATGTCCCAGGTATTGTACCTCAGCCATGCCGATACTACACTTGGCTGGCTTCAAGGTCAGACCTGCTTCCCTTATCCTATCTAGTACAGCTCCGATGTGAGCTAAGTGTTCCTGCCACGTATTGCTAAAAATAGCAATATCGTCCAGGTAGGCACATGTATAGTCCTGGAATCCATCTAGGAGTCGATCCACCATCCTTTGGAAGGTGGCTGGGGCGTTTTTCATCCCAAATGGCATGACCTTAAACTGGTACAAGCCAAATGGGGTGACAAAGGCCGACTTCGGGATGGCGTCTGGGGCCAGGGGGATTTGCCAATACCCTTTACACAAGTCAATAGTGTTGAGGTATTGGCCCCTGGCCATTCTGTCCAGTAACTCGTCTATCCGGGGCATCGGATAGGCGTCAGATACAGTCTTCTCGTTCAATCTCCTATAGTCCACGCAGAAGCGGGTCGTACCGTCTCGCTTTGGTACGAGGACTACAGGAGATGCCCAAGGACTGTCTGAGGGTTCAATCACCCCCAGTTGGAGCATTTCGTCGATCTCCTTACGCATGTTTGCCCGTACCGCTTCTGGAATGCGGTATGGCGTCTGGCGCATGGGTAGTTGCCCTGGGGTCTCGACCCGGTGAGTTGCCAGAGGCGTGTATCCAGGTACATTAGAGAACGTGTCGCGTTTCTCTTCCAATAGTTGCTGTACCTCGATCCGCTCCTGTGGGCTCAGCCGATCTCCCAGCGTAACCTCCCCTAAATCTCCGGACAGCTGCCCATCCCCCAGCAAATCGGGGAGGGGTAAGCTGTCAAACTCTTCCGTGTTAGGGGCACAGATGGCGGTTACCTCCTCAGTACGCTCGTGGTAGGGCTTCAGCATGTTCACATGGAGCATGCGTCGCCCCCCAGTCCCTGTGCAGGGGCCGATAATATAGGTGGTATCGCATCTTTGCTCCACCACCTTATATGGGCCCTGCCAGGCGGCCTGTAACTTATCATGTCGGACAGGTTTTAAAATTAGTACCTTCTGCCCGACCTGAAAGCTACGGTCCCTGGCTCCCCGATCATACCATGTACGCTGGCGGGTCTGGGCCTCCTGAAGGTTTTCCCGTACCGTCTTGGTCAACGCTTCTAGGCGGTCCCGAAAGGCCAACACATATGGTAGGATGGGAGTGCCATCTGTGCTCCGGTCTCCCTCCCAATGCTCTCTAATAAGATCCAATGGGCCTCGGACCCTCCTTCCAAACAATAATTCAAACGGGGAGAACCCTGTGGATTCCTGCGGCACCTCCCGGTATGCAAATAGGAGGTGCGGCAGGAATCGTTCCCAGTCCTTGTGGGTCTCTGCGAAGGTTCGGAGCATCTGCTTCAAGGTACCATTGAATCGTTCGCAGAGCCCGTTCGTCTGGGGGTGGTAAGGGGCGCTGATTATAGGCTTAATGCCACAGATCCTCCAGAGGTGTTGGGTGAATTCTGCGGTAAACTGGGTACCCTGATCCGAGATAATCTCCCTGGGTAATCCCATCCGGGAGAATATCCGCATGAGGGCATCCGCGACCGTCTCAGCGTGGATGTTGGTCAGAGCCACTGCTTCTGGATACCTGGTGGCATAATCTACGACCGTTAAAATATACCGTTTTCCTGACGGGCTAACTTTATTGAGGGGGCCTATCAGATCCACCGCTATTCGGCTAAAAGGTTCCTCTATTATGGGTAAGGGGTGAAGTTTAGCCTTCCTGCGATCCCCCCTTTTTCCCACTCTCTGGCAGGTATCGCAAGTCGTGCAATATCTGCGTACTTCCTGGCTAATCCCTGGCCAGAAGAAACTCTGGGTTAGTCTGTACCTGGTGCGACTAACCCCTAGATGTCCGGATAGCGGAATATCATGCGCTATCCGGAGTAATTCAGCCCGGTACCGCTGTGGTACCACTAATTGTCTCCTTGCTATCGGGTCTAACCCCGTAATCTGTTTGGTTGTTTCCCTGTATAAAAGTTGTTTATCCCAGATAAACTTCTCTCCCTCCGCCCCGGGGGAACCCGTGCCAACCTTGTCCCTATACACCTGAAGCGTGGGGTCTGTTGCGACTTCAGCTACAAATTCATTAGGTGGAGCCCAGGGGACACATTCTAGAGGGGGGGTAGGGTTGCTTACCTGGACCTCCGGCAGTGTGTTGTGGTCCTGGGTGCGGGCCTGTTGTCGGGTGACTACAGGGTTGACCTCTCCTGTGGTGGGTGACTGGGGCTCAAAAGCAGAAGTGAGCCTCCCCAGATCGTTCCCCAATAAAACCTCCGCCGGTAAATGTGGCATCAACCCCACCTCCACTTCCCCTGCCCCCGCTCCCCAATGTAAATGTACCCTTGCTGTAGGTAGCCGGTACACTGCTCCCCCAGCTACCCGGACGGCAACAGTTTTGTTCAGTTTTGCCTGATCTGAAATCAGGTGGCTCTGTACCAAAGTGATGGTGGCTCCTGAATCTCGTAATCCCCGGACTGCTGTACCATTCAGATATACCGTCTGTCGATGGTGCCGTAGATTATCCACATTGGCCTGGACCGGATCTGCCTCGTGCAGTACCTCCCATTGTTCCACAGTAGTAATGGGGACTGCGGAACCATATGGGGTGGTGACTAGGTCCTGGTAGTGGTGGGCTGCGGCCGCCCTGGGTGGAGGTGGGCCTGGACGAATCCAGGTGGAACGGTCCCGTAGCTGTGGGCATTCCCTTTTATAATGTCCCCACTTCTGGCAGTGATGACAGGGGCCAGCGGTGGGTTGTCGGAACCAGGGCTGTGCAGCGGGTGGTGGAGGTGGTGGTAGCGGTCTCGGTGGAGCTGGGGTGTAGTTGTTTCCCCTGAATGTTTTAAAGGTTGCTTTTGGAGCTGCAGGTTTTTGTGACCTGCGTGCATCCAGGTAGTCATCCGCTTTCCTAGCCGCCTCGGTAAGGGAAGTAGGGTTTCTGTCCCTTACCCATTCCTGGACCTCATTGGTTACTCCCTCATAGAACTGCTCCATCAGCAACATTTGTATTACATCCTCCATAGAACGTGCCTTGCTAGCTTGCACCCACCCGAGCGCTGCCCCCTGTAATCGGCATGCCCACTCTGCGTGCGAGTCCTTCTCTGTTTTCTTTAGATCCCGGAACCTCCGCCGGTATGCCTCGGGTGTTATAGCATACCTGACGAGTATAATTTCTTTCACTTTACTGTAATTCCTTATTTCGTCATTAGGTACAGTCCGATATGCCTCTGCTGCCCTCCCGGTTAACCTTCCGGCCAAAATAGGTACCCAGTCCTCTGCGTTAATTTTATGCAGTGCACACAGTCTTTCAAAGTCTTGCAGGAAAGCGTCTATATCTTCCTCTGCCTCCACATATGTTTTAAAAGCCTGGTATGGTATTTTAGGCTTACCTTCCTGTGGCACATTAATTGCAGAGCTTTGTTCTGGTGCCTGTGTCCTTAGGATGAATTCTTGTACCTCGGCCATTGTCCTGGTAACAATTTCTGTTGGGGGGTTTTCCCCATAAAAGGATAGCCTGAACTGAACCTGCCTCTGGAATTCCGATCCTTGTGGTGTTCCTCCCGGCTCCCTCTGTGCCGGAACTGAATCGCCCTCCATTCTGTACTCTGCCATGAGTTCTGTAACAAGTACTGCTTTCTTCTTATTGCTGGCTTGTATACCCCTTGCCTCTAGGAGGTCCTTTAGCGTGGAGCGTTTTAGCGCAGAAAAATCAATCTCCATCCGTACTCCATTTACGCTTGTTCCTCTGTGAGTTTGGATCCCAGCGCTGCCAACCAATGTAGCGGAGAGCCGATCTTGCACAGCTATTCTCCACTAGAGATTCCAGTGAGGCTCAGGAACAAGGTGATGTTAAGTCCATAGGCAAGGTTTCCAGCAGGTAAAGTAATACAGCAGTATCCCCATCGCAATCCCAATAACTGGACGACACACAGTTTCAGGAGTAGACTCACAAGCTTTATTCCACAGTTCCTTATAAAGCCCTCTCCCATGCAAGGGAGGAGGTTCTATCACTTAAGACATTATCCAATCTCTAAGTAGTAACCTCCCACAGATCTCCTCCCCTCCTCTAGCATCATAATCCCCTTATTGTGTACACAGTTTTCCCCGAGTTTTGGATGTACCCTAAATACTTGGGGTACATCCACAAATCCAACATCCCCAGATAGCTCTATTCTGGGGGACCAACATACTTAAAAATTAGCCCAGTCGGATGAATGGTTCGTGAGATATGGGGTTCCAAAGATTTGACCGACCGCATGGGTAAAGTATCCGAAAACAGTTCCATGCATTTTGGCCCTGCGGTCGGTCACAAACAAGGGAATGAAAACAGGCGAATTGCCTGTGTTATAGAGCCTGGAGAGGGTTTGAATGAATTCCCTTGTTTATGGGGCTCTTTCTACCGAACGGCGGGTCATTCGGTAGTTTCCATACGAATTTCTGGAAGTATGGAGGTCTCAGCGGTGTTTGCCTAGTCAAGTGTCCGATTTTAGTTCCAGACACTCGACGGCAAAACACCGCTGTTCGGTAGTTTAAGATGGCCGCCGCCACGTGTTTGTTTCCCGAATGGCGGCCACCCAGAGGACAAAGACCACACTGCACTGATTGCCAATTACCTGTTTGCAACATTGTTGCAAACGGTAATTGGAGGCACACTCATTCCTGGGTGGTCTGGTTGTTCGGTAGTTTCATTCCCTTGTTTTATTTGAATGATTCTACCGAACAACTAGAGGAATACAATTCTTTACATACATTTAACTGTCATTATACCCGGATACCATGCTTTCTATACATGTACATACACATTAAACCAGCCATATGACCAAATACACTTATTCTCATACATGTCGTGGGACAGCCCGGTACCAATCCGCTACATGAACGTTCTAATGGGGTGCTGGGAAGGTCATCATTCAGGAAACAAATGAGTCGGGAAACAATCCACGAACGCCCAGGGGAGCGCTTAATAATTGCTTGCCTTGCAGTTTGCAGTTTGATACCTATGTTGCGAGGTGTGAAGGTTCCAAACTAACATTCTAAATGGGGTTATCGGGGTGGTCCCCATTCGGGAGGAAAATTAATTCCCTTCGTGGAGGCCCTTCCGAACAGGGAGCGGCACAATATACGAAAAGATGTGGAAAACACACATAATATAAAGAACGGCAATTCACGGACGGACAGCGGTCCCTCCACATAGCTCATAATGACACTCATAATATCAGGACATTTATAGTTCATTGCCTAAATGCAGACTTAACAAAAATCACCTGACAATTAGCTCAAATAGCAAATATCAAATTTTCGAAAGGAAACATCTGTGAATATCAGATTTAGGCAAAAGGTAATACATGTTATATATGAATAATATTTCTCTTTTATGGATAATATTTTTACGTAATTAGCAATAAATCTCAAGATGTAGGGTTACACTAAATGGTGGATTGATTACATGATTTTATCCTATGATGATCCTATCAACAGGTCCATGAAATGTAATGAAAGGTAGTTATAAAAAAGAATGCAATGCAAAGTAATGCAAATTCCTTTAAGTTCGAGTTTGTGTCATCCTTTTCCCTTGATAAATGTACCAGGATAACTGAATCAATCGAGGGCATCTGCAGCATTTAAGATTGACTCATCAGTTAAAGCATTGAAGGTTCCTTCGTCATTGCCGTGGCCGAAATAAAAGTTCAACATCAAATTTTTTTTTCCCAACGCTCAAGGTTACAAAATATATTACATGTGAAAGTGATTACCGTATTAGATCTAAAAAAAAAGCAGCAATTCAAATTGAGATAAAGGAAAAAACGAATGTACGGAATATTAATAATGTACTTTAAAAAAAGAAAAATTTACATCCGCCTGTATGTCAGTGATTGAATTGCACAGAGATATTTCCAGTTCGTGATTTGAAAAGTCTTTTTTGAACTTTTCTCAACTATCCTCATAAAAAAAAGACAAATTAGGCGCTCACTATATGATAAATGATGGTTAATAGGCAGCAGTAACCAATACAAGGAACCCCAACCTTGTAATAAAGTAGCGTGAACAGAAAAAAAAGGAGGAAACCAACCGCGCCCTAATTATGAAGAGGTATACAAATAATATACATACACAATGGTAGTAGTGGTAGTCTCTATACAATTTGATCTCAAAAGATAAGACATACAAAATAATAGTGCAGTAAATCAAGTACAGTGGGTATGTGAATGAATACTTGAAATAATTCACACTCACATTTCCCAGAGCTAACTAAGAGCTCAGCCGTTAGTACGCATGGACGGAACAATCCCCGTCTAAGGATGTGTATAAAACAGTAGATATCTTGGCCGCCTCAGATGGATAATATGTAAAGAGACAGAAAAATCCAGATAGTGCAGTATATGCTGGTGAGATGAGTAAATTAAATAATAAAATTCCGTACTCACATTTACTAGAGCAGGACTTGCTCTAGTTTCTATAGCATAGGTGGTATAGTCCCCACCAAGGAGCAGGATGGTAACCAGGAAGTAGAGAGTGAAATCCAAATATATATAAACAAGGATAATTTATTTAACATAAATAAATTAAAAAAAAGATAAAAGTACTGTGTATAAAGTCTTTTTAATCCACTTGACGCGTTTCACCTGTCAAAAGGCTTCTTCAGAAGTGTGGATGGTGTCCTGGTCCAGTTCATTTATATAAGGAGTTCATAAGTAGTGATTCTGTCCTGGTGTATGTTAATTTGTGCTTCCTACTTCCTGTAACCAACGGTGAACCGCACGCGTCACACCGGAAGTGACGCGGCGTTGTATCACCGTGGTTGTGTATGCGTACCACAGGTGGAACGCAGACGCTACCAAAGTAGCAGCGCTGCGTTCCAGCGGGGCAATAAAATAAAATTAATACAGCATAACATATGTAGTAGAATCCGCGGTATATATATTATGGACTACTGGGTACTCATAATAAGAATTCATACGCGTCGCACCGGAAGTGACGCGGTGCGATAGGGACATGAATATCTTTGCGTTCCACACATGGAACGCAAATAATACCGATATGGTGATTGTATCAGAGTACTTAAAGAAAATCAATTATAGTGAAAGAAATTACCATGGGATAGACTTATAAAACTTCATATTTGGTTCCAATGTTTGTTCTTAAGAAAATTAATAATAAATATAATTGAACTTAATAATAATAAATAAACACAGTAATATATTAAATTCCAATCAAAGAATATATAAATAACAGAAGAAATATAAATAAAACACAATGGTACAAAGGAGGATTGGAATTTAAAATGATATTAAAAACTGGTGTTAAGAGAAATACAATAACATACAGTTAAAAAGCAACAGTCATCTAAGTGCATGAAAGAAATAATAATCATCTAGATCTATGAATATGAACATAGTCATATAGAAAATGTGGATATACATATATACAGAAAAGATGTGGCATAAATATACAACACCCAATGTTTATGTAGGAGTGGGGATTTAATAAAAAATAGGACAAATAATAGGAAAAAAATATATAAATAATTAGAACAAAAAATTCGGAGTATAAAACCTTGAAAAGGTCGGATTTTATCATTATAAAAAAATTAAAAAGGTCGAATTTGATATTTTTTTTTTCAATTCTTTATTTTTGCTGTGCATGGTTTAATATTCGTATAGCAGTAATGCCACAACAGCTTTCAAAAACAAAGTTTACAAGCACTTATTCACTAACTGCTGAACAGCATCAGAGAGAACGCACAATTTTTTGGTTAATAATACAGGCAAAATACAAGCTGGGTAACTACGTCTGCCTTTGTGAATTAGTTATCGATTAGTGACAGTAGCTTAAGGTTGATTCTGTAAGAGTCATCGCTTTAGAGTCATTGATATGGTTGTGCATGACTATATTGAAGCGAGGGACATACGTTTTGTTCAGAAACAGCCTAACATGCGATAGGTAAGACATTAATTTACGTTAATATAGATTACACTGTGCAGACTAAAGAGTATGATATGCTATGGTTAACTTTACGCTTGGCATCAGCATTTAACAAGAGAAATATGCCAGGTTGCAAGGGCGCGGAACAATGCTTTATAAGAAAGGAGATATATAAATTAGCGTTGCTTAGCAGATTGTTTGTCCTGTTCAACACTGCTGATTAGTAGAAGTACAGGGTTGACTATAAAACATGAATAAAACAGTTTAACTCTTGTGCCGCTGGGTTGTGTGTAGCCTTGGTTAAGGACCCTGTTCAGAGACAGTTCACGGCTAGCATCCAGCTCCCCTAGGTGATCAGTCATCCGATTCCGTGGCTGGGGTTCCACCATCCTTGCGTGCCATGTCCAGGATTTTCCCGCTTGGGTGAGAGTCGATCGAACCGAAGGCAGCTTAGGTCCGTGAACAGTCTGCTGTGACCTGTGTTGTGGGCTGCTGTGTGCTGTGCTGTATTGTGCTTAATAGGGATTGCCTGGGCAGTCGACAGGGAGGTAGGTCGTGCACGCTGGCGGTTCTCATTTTGGAGCTTGGGAGCGCAGGTGATCATGCCCAGCAACCCCGGCGCCGCTCTCTGTAGTGCCGGTTCTCGGCTTTGCTTCCCTTGGGGGGCCGCGTCGGAGCCACGAGGGGGTTTCACATCTAGGTGGCGCCGTGCTGCTGGGCGGATCCAGGCCGTCGCCTCTTTCAACGCCAGCTTGAAGGCCCGTCTCCGGGTGTGTAGCTGCTTCCAGAGGTTGGCACGAAGCCGGTCGCAGAACTCCCAGATGAGCGCGGGAGGCTTGGTAAGTGTGCTCTTTTTCTTGAGCTGAGTTAGGGTCGCCATCTTGGTTTTGAGCGTTGTTCGTGTCGCTTGATCAGGCTTTAATGCCAGGGCATTTATCTCCAGCTTGGACCGGGATGTCCCCCGCCGGTCCAGAGGGGGGGGGAAGCAGGGCTGTGCTATGTTCATGCTTAGAGGCACAGCCCACGCCGGGGGATCGGCCGCCTCCCCCTGACCGCGGGCCCCGCTCTGGTTTAGGCCGCATGGTCGGCGTTAGACTTTCCGCAGCGCTTCGGCTCCAGGAAGGTATCGTTCTGTAGTTCTCGGTGTCGCGGGTCGGTTCCCGGCCACCTTGTGTCGCCAGCGTCGGCAATTCCGCCGTTGTTGTTGGGATTATGCCCGTTATGCCCGGAGCTTGCAGATTGTGCGGCCGGCCATCTTGGCTGTCAGGCCTCGCCCCCGAATTTGATATTTAACCCATTAGGGTGTAAAGTGTCCATGATAAAAATGCACTCCATTTCTTTTTGTCCTATTTTTTTTTTTATAAAATCTCCACCTCTCCAGTGATTTTTTACTGTGGCAATGCCCATAAAAGTGAGGTATTTAGGATCATTATTATGATTGCAGAAATGAGATGATACTGAATGGTTGATATATTTTTTTTCTATATTTCTGCAATATTCGGCCATTCGTATCTTTAATGATCTTGTTGTGCGTCCAATATACTGGAGGCCGCAAGGGCATTCCAACAGATAGATAACATTTTTACTTTTGCAAGTAATAGTTTCTTTAATAGAGTATGTTTTGCCTGTATTGTTTGATTTAAATGAAGTTCTTCTTTTATCAGTATGGTTTGTTTTTTTGCAAGCTACACAATTACATTTGAAGAAACCTTTGTTGAGGGATAAGAAATTGTCATTATTGGAATTATGTTTTATATCTTTAGTGTAGTTTTTTGTAAGGTGCATTTGCAAATTTGGTGCACCCCTAAATATAATTTTTGGTTTTTCTGGGACAATGTCTTTCAAAATCGGATCCTCCTTTAAGAGGTGCCAGTGTTTGTTTACAATTTTTTTTCAAATGTCTATTTTTATCATTGTAATCCAATACTATGGGAAGTATTAAGTCTTTCTTTTGTTGCAATTTTTCTTTATGTATAAGATCTTTTTGGCTAACTGCAAGTGCTTGTTGTATAGTGGATTCTATTGATTTCCCACTGTATCCTTTATTGGTTAAACTATTTTTTTATTTTATTTGCTTGTTCAATGAAGATCGTATTATCAGAACAATTTCTTCTCAATCTAGTAATCTGGCTCTTGGGAATACTGTCTAGCCAGACTTTATTGTGACAGCTTTTTGTGTCTATTTAGTTATTAACATGCACATTTTTAAAATGAGTTTTAGTATTAATAATATTATCCTTGACATAAATGTTCAGATCTAAGTATGTAATTTCACTATTACTGATTTCTGAAGTTAAAACAATGCCTTCTTGATTGGAATTTAAAAACGTAATACAATTTTGTGCATCTGTAATAGAACCTCTCCAAATAAAAATAACGTCGTAGATATATCTAGAGTAGGACACCAAGTTCGCTGCCCAGCTATGACTACTCCAAATGTATCTCTCTTCCCATTCTGCCATATAAAGATTGGCGTAGCTAGGCGCGAACCTGGTGCCCATAGCTGTACCTCTATTTTGCGGATAAAAAGAATCTTTAAACCAAAAATAGTTGTTATTTAAAATTAATTATATACCTTCGATTAAAAAATTAATTTGATCTTGCATCATGGATTCATCTTTTTCTAAAATCTTTTTTACTGCTTTGCATCCTTTATTGTGTTGAATAATGGTATACAAGGATTGTACGTCACAGGTAATAAGCAGATAATTTTCTTGCCAAGTAATTTTTTCTATTTTTTTTAACAGGTATATAGTGTCTTTAAGGTAAGATTTGGTTTTAATAACATAAGGCTGGAGTAAAATATCTATATATTCGGATAGATTTGAAAGAGCAGAGCCAATACCTGAGACAATCGGTCGTCCTGGAGGTTTGGACAAGTTTTTATGGATTTTCGGAAGGAAATAAATCATTGGAATTTTTGGATGAGTAATGTTTATATATTGAAATTCTTTTTCATCTAAAATTCCGGTGTTTAACCGCTTAAGGACCAAACTTCTGGAATAAAAGGGAGTCATGACATGTCACACATGTCATGTGTCCTTAAGGGGTTAATCATTTATCTAAATATAATTTTAGTTCTTTTTTTGATGTTGGTTGTGGGATTATTGAGGAGTTTAGTATAGGTAATCTGATCGTTCAATTGTTTGTAGGCCTCTTCCTCATACTGTTCTTTAGACAGAATGACGAGGCCTCCACCTTTGTCTGCAGGTTTGATCACGATTGTACTATCATTATATAGATCTTTGAGGATCTGTTTTTCCTTTTTGCTCAGGTTAGCCTTGTCTTTATATTTGTTATTATTTTCTAGAATTCTGATATCTTTTCCAACCTTCTTTTCAAAAATATCTAAGGCACTAGATTTACAATGTGCAGGGTAGAACTTTCATTTGTTTTTTAAATTACTATTTATATATTTATTAGTTAAAATATTAGGAGGAATATTGTCGGTATTGGTCTGACTTTTATTAGCATTAATAGAAAAAAATCTTTTCAATGTAGCATTTCTGACAAATTTGCCAATATCGATAAAGGTCATGAAAGAGTTGTACGGTTTAGTAGGGGCAAATTTGAGGCCTTTTTAAAGAACATCTATTTCTGTTTTATTTAGATTCTTACTAGATAAATTAAAAATACCAGTAGGTGAATTAGTATGTACATTGTCTAGAATCTTTCTGTTCTTCCTTTCTTGTTGTCTTCTGCCTGATCTGCGTCCTCTAAATCTCTTTTGCGACTCTTTATTGGAGAAATGTTTAATTGGTTCGTATGGCGCTCTCTGTTTGAGGGAATTTCTAAAAAAGAGGTCTCGTCGAATGGTTCACAAAAGGATAGAACATGGTATCTGACCAATTCTTTTGGTGTATTAGGTTCTTGTTCTTCATGCTTTTTTTTTCTTTCTTGTTGTGACTTTTTTCCCAAGAGTACTGTCTTCCTTTAGTTCTGTATTGAGGAGAGGATGGTTTGTATGTGAATCTATGTGTTTTTGGTCTCACAACCAATGGTGAAGTGTTGTGGTGATTATACTGTTTGGGTTCTTTGACTACAAAGTTTGTGTCTTCTTTTCTTTTATACTCAATTGGTCTAGCTGTAGACTTTTTTGTGTTTTCATCAATTGTAGTGTATTTGTTAGTGAAAGTTTTTTCTGAATTTTTTCTGGTAAATTTATTCCAGTGTTGTGTATAGTTGTGTCTTTCAGTGTATCTCCTTGGAGATCTTTAATGTGACCTATATTGGTGATCATCATTATGTGCTTGTTCAGGTCTTTCTTTTACTTACTTTGTTTTGAAAATGTCTATATCTAGAACGATTCTCAGTGTCTGCATAATGGTGAGTGTTAATGTGATTTCTTCTATTTTGTTGTGGGTCTTTTGCATTATATGTGCGAATTTGGTTGTGAGCATAATCACATTTATCTCTATTGTATTTATTGATTTTGATTTTTTTGGTGTCTGTTTCTGTTTTCTCCACTGTTTTTTTAATTTTTAATGTTTGACTGAAATATTCCTCAGTATCAGCAAAAGGGATGAGTTGTTCTCTTAGACTGTTGATCTTTTGTCCAAGTTTGAAAGTTTTTCACTTTTTACTTTGATAAGACTTTTCATAAGTCCAAATGTACAAAATTCTAGGTGATTATACCACTCTTCCATGAATACTTTATTGTCAGTGTCTGATGTAGGCATTTTAAATAACCTCAGACCTCCGTTGGTTACAGGAAGTAGGAAGCACAAATTAACATACACCAGGACGGAATCACTACTTATGAACTCCTTATATAAACGAACTGGACCAGGACACCATCCACACTTCTGAAGAAGCCTTTTGACAGGTGAAACGCGTCAAGTGGATTTTAAAAGACTTTATACACAGTACTTTTACATTTTTTATTTATGTTAAATAAATTATCCTTGTTTATATATATTTGGATGTCACTCTCTACTTCCTGGTTACCATCCTGCTCCTTGGTGGGGACTATACCACCTATGCTATAGAAACTAGAGCAAGTCCTGCTCTAGTAAATGTGAGAACGGAATTGTATTATTTAATTTACTCATCTCACCAGTATATACTGCACTATCTGGATTTTTCTGTCTCTTTACATATTATCCATCTGAGGCGGCCAAGAAATCTACTGTTATACACATCCTTAGACGGGGATTGTTCCGTCCATGCGTACTAACGGCTGAGCTCTTAGTTAGCTCTGGGAAATGTGAGTGTGAATTATTTCAAGTATTCATTCACATACCCACTGTACTTGATTTACTGCACTATTATTTTGTATGTCTTATCTTTTGAGGTCAAATTGTATAGAGACCACCACTACTACCATTATGTACGTATATTATTTGTATACCTCTTCATAATTAGGGTGCAGTTTCCTTCTTTTTTTCTGTGTCTTGGATAAAGCAGATATTTCAGTCCACAGCCAATGTGTTGTCTAGACACAGAATGTCGAAATGTATAGTAGATATTATGGGTGGTAATAGTCCAACTAGATCCAAGGGTCTCTTTTCAGACTTACCTGTGTTATCGGGCATTAGATAATGGTTTTTGCACTATATCATCAGAAAAACATTAGCCACTTGAAAAATGTATGTGAATACTTGCTTTTTTATTTTACTTTTATACAAAATAAGTAATACAGTTGCAAGAAAAAGTATGTGAACCCTTTGGAATGATATGGATTTCTGCACAAATTAGTCATAAAATGTGATCTGATCATCATCTAAGTCACAACAATAGACAATCACAGTCTGCTTAAACTAATAACACACAAAGAATGAAATGTTGCCATGTTTTTATTGAACACACCATGTAAACGTTCACAGTGCAGGTGGAAAAAGTATGTGAACCCCTAGACTAATGAAATCTCCAAGAGCTAATTGGAGTGAGATGTCAGCCAACTGGAGTCCAATCAATGACATGAGATTGGAGGTGTTGGTTACAGCTGCCTACCCTATAAAAAACACACACCAGTTCTGGGTTTGCTTTTCACAAGAAGCATTGCCTGATGTGAATGATGCCTCGTACAAAAGAGCTCTCAGAAGACCTACGATTAAGAATTGTTGACTTGCACAAAGCTGGAAAGGGTTATGAAAGTATCTTCAAAAGCCTTGCTGTTCATCAGTTCAAGGTAAGACAAATTGTCTATAAATGGAGAAAGTTCAGCACTGCTGCTACTCTCCCTATGAGTGGCCGTCCTGTAAAGATGACTGCAAGAGCACAGCGCAGACTGCTCAATGAGGTGAAGAAGAATCCTAGAGTGTCAGCTAAAGACTTACAAAAGTCACTGACAAATGCTAACATCCTTGTTAGCGAATCTACAATACGTAAAACACTAAACAAGAATGGATTTCATGGGAGGATCCAACAAAGGAAGCCACTGCTGTCCAAACAAAACATTGCTGCACGTTTACAGTTTGCACAAGAGCACCTGGATGTTCAACAGCAGTACTGGCAAAATATTCTGTGGACAGATGAAACCAAAGTTGAGTTGTTTGGAAGAAGCACACAACACTATGTGTGGCGAAAAAGAGGCACAGCACACCAACATCAAAAACTCATCCCAACTGTAAAGTATGGTGGTTGGGGCATCATGGTTTGGGGCTGCTTTGCTGCGTCAGGGCCTGGACGGATTGCTATCATCGAAGGAAAAATGAATTCCCAAGTTTATAAGGACATTTTGCAGGAGAACTTAAGGCCATCTGTCTACCAGCTGAAGCTCAACAGAAGATGGGTGTTGCAACAGGAAAATGACCCAAAGCATAGAAGTAAATCAACAACAGAATGGCTTAAACAGAAGAAAATACACCTTCTAAAGTGGCTCAGTCAGAGTCCTGACCTCAACCCGATTGAGATGCTGTGGCATGACCTCAAGAAAGCGATTCACACCAGACATCCCAAGAATATTGCTGAACTGAAACAGTTCTGTAAAGAGGAATGGTCAAGAATTACTCCTGACCGCTGTGCATGTCTGATCTGCAACTACAGGAAACATTTGGTTGAAGTTATTGCTGCCAAAGGAGGTTCAACCAGTTATTGAAACCAAGGGTTCACATACTTTTTCCACCTACACTGTGAATGTTTACATGGTGTGTTCAATAAAAACATGGCAAAATTTCATTCTTTGTGTGTTATTAGTTTAAGCAGACTGTGATTGTCTATTGTTGTGACTTAGATGATGATCAGATCACATTTTATGACCAATTTGTGCAGAAATCCATATCATTCCAAAGGGTTCACATACTTTTTCTTGCAACTGTATCTTATAACATTTTTATTCAGAAGACCGCTTCTGTTTAGATCAATGGAGAAATTTTCTAAGATACGCGTACTTTTTTACTTTTCACCTTCATCAGCAGCTTATAAATGTCACATTTACTTGAAGCCCTAATAGTGAGATATGCATGCTTCTAGCCAAATTGACTAATTAATTTTAATTGATTACCAGATGGGGATCTCAAATGCTGACACTTATTAAAATACATTTTATGAACATCAATGTGTTTGAGGCACGCTAGAGTGCCAATGTATGTCTTGAAACATATTGGTCAGGATATATCCCATATGATAAGTGTCATACAATTATATAAATAGCTGTCAGTAAAAGGTATTGCAACTCTTCATCCTGTAACTTATGTCATTGTTTGATATACTCACTATGTGGACACTCTGTTATATAAAACTTTTTTTAATTAGTAGTGAAGCGGACTCCGGGTAACCCAACCGGTTATCTCCGCTGCTGCCTTCCTTCCTGTTGCTCTGGAACCACTTAAAGCACAAGGAAACCCATTTCCCTCCCAGTAACTGGACAAGACCTAGTTCTGGAGGTACAACACGATTTTATTATGCTACACTCGGCTTTTATGCATATCCCCATGCAAGGGGACTCCAGCACAACCTTACAGGGTCACATCCCAGGATACATTTGCAGAGGGATTATCCAAAGCTATCCTTGACGAAATTGCAGCCAAAGAACTACCAGGGCGGTTAAATGAATACATCACTTATGTGATGCATATCGATAACCTACTTAGGAACAGGGATATAACTAGAAACTAGTTTATTGAAATTCCTGTGCATTATAGGGAGGTTAAATAAGTGTTTAATAAAAGTCACACTGATACACTACCCCCTCACAGATCCTATGATTGTTCCATATATTTGTTACCTGTCACTATACCCCCTAAAGGGGGAGTTTATAGTTTATTACCATAGGAGAGTAGAAATATGGAGGAGTTCATTAAAAAGTCTCTACAAAAAGGTCACATGCGTAAGTTTTCTTCACCGGCAGGTGCAGGGTTCTTTTTTGTTAGGAGAGTTAGGACCATGTATTGATTATAGGGAATTGAACAAGATCACCATCAAAAATGCTTATCCCATTCCCCTTATCTCAGAATTGTTTGACAGACTCCAGGGCGCTAAGGTGTTTATCAAACTCGACCTTAGGAGTGCGTATAATTTGGTAAGGATTAAGGAGGGACATGAATGGAGAACTCCATTTAACACAAGAAATGGTCACTATGAGTATCTTGTCATGCCCTTCGGCTTATGTAATGCTCCAGCCGTATTTCAGGATCTCATTAAGGATGTTCTCAGAGACTACATGTCACGACTGCTAGTGTGGTCCAGCATGCAGAACTATATAACACCTACATAGACAGAATGGTAAACTGGTCCTTAGAATGGTCAGATTAATATGTTGAAAGACAGAGAATGGTCAATGGAGAGCCAAGGTCAAGGAAGCCAGAAATACATGAGAACGATATAGAAAGCAAAGTCAAGGGAACCAGAAATCAGAATAGTCAAGGATTGCCAAGGTCAAAATACCGGTAAGATCAAATACAAGACAAGAAAATGCACTCTCGGGAACCAGGAACGGAAACCACGACAGGGCAATGAGCTAGGGAACTTCAGGGATTTAAATATGCCTTTTTTTGCTTTGATTGGTCAGCGCGTGACCATTGACCCCAGAATGTGCGTGCGCATCGACATCATGACGTCACACGCACGTTCATGTGACCCTGGGAGGCAGGACTATAAATGGACACGACCGCGTGGTCGGCGCCATTTTGTATTGCCGCAGAGGGGATGGATGCCCAAGTGGTGCGGTGTGCCCTCGTGCAACCGCGAACTGGGAGCCGTGAGACTACATTTATACTTTTGTATTGGTATATCTGGATGATATACTCATTTATTCCCCCGGTCTCCAGACTCCTCATGGGCTTTGCCATCAAAAACAGACTATATTGTAAACTTGACAAATGCCTATTTGACCAGATGGAAGTACAGTTCTTGGGCTATAATATTTCAGCCGCTGGTTTTCAGATGGACCCTCGTAAACTAGAAGCTGTTCTACACTGGCCATTACCCAATGGGTTAAAAGTCATTCAAAGGCTTATTGTGTTTGCAAATTATTATAGGAGATTCATCAAAGGTTTCTCTACTGTAATAGCACCCATCACCAATATGACGCGAAAAGGGGTTAATGGTAATATATGGTCTAAAGAAGCTAAAGGAGCTTTTGAGCTACTTAGGAATTATTCACTTCTGCTGACATATTGGCACACCCTGACACTAGCAAACCCTTCATATTAGGGAAGGGGTCGGGGCTGTCCTTTCTCAGAGGGAGAGTCAGGATACCCCTTTGCATCCTTGTGGGTTCTTTTCTAGAAAGTTGTCACCAGTGGAACACAACTATGATATTGGTAACAGGGAATTGTTAGCCATTATCCTAGCTCTGAAAGAATGGTGACATATTTTAGAAGGTTCCAAGGACCCTCTCCTGATCATAACTGATCACAAAAACTTGGCATACATTGGAGATGCTAAAAGGCTGTCTTCTAGACAAGCTAGATGGTCATTGTTGTCATGCTTTAACTTTATCATCACTTACAGGCCTGGTCCTAAGAACGTTAAGGCGGACGCCCTATCTACGCAATTTGACCTAGAGGCGGAACAAGAACAAGAAACCTCTCCCATCATACCACCTAAATGTATCATTGCCTCTGCGGTTCTTTCCTTGTCTTCTCCACTTCTTTGTGCAATAATGGCAGCTCAGACTCAGGCACCCAGTGATAAACCTCAAGATATATTGATTATTCCATTACTGGAAAGAGAGGAGGTACTAAGAGTGTTTCATGATAATGTGACAGCTGGTCATCCAGGTATTAATAAAACTGTGTCCGCTGTCTCTAGGGAGTATGTGGAGGCATGTACTATTTGTGCGGTTTCTAAGGTTCCCCATGTGGCGGGACCAACCTCGCCACTGTGCACTGGAGGAGCCTGGTTGCTTGCCTGCTCCCTTTAGACTATGGCCCAGCAGTTAAAACCTTTTATTTTCCCTGCTGAAAGGCTTATTTGTGCCTTTCTGCCTGGGTGTTCGGTAAGATTCAATCTACCAAACAAAGTACCGAACGATGGACCACATGGGAACTGAAGTGTGCCGTCAATTGACTGCCCAGAAGCTGCAGTTAACCACAGCTTAATTGACGAATGCTGGGTGGCCTTTGTTCGTTTGCCGAACACGTGGCAGTGACCATTTTAACTCCTGAACGTCCAGCGGTGTTCAGCGCCCAAACGATGGAACTGAAAACGGACACTTAATTGCGCGAACACCACTGCGCCGCCAGCCTCCTTACCTCTGCATTCGGTAGTGGAACCAACTGACTGTTCATTCGGTAGTTTAACCGTATGAACAGCATCACCCCAGATAGCCATGCCATGGAGCCTATTCGTGTAATGAAAGACTATGGGACAGACTTTGGCTCTATGGCGATTGAACTGTATGTATGTGATCTGAGCGCTATTCGGTAATAATGTGCGCTCAGATCTAAGCTATCTGGGGATATGTAGAATGTGTATGTTTTATGTAATAAATGTAACCGTATGTAATTTTATGTCTTTTTACTGAAAATGTCTGTGATGGAGTTTTGTCTCTGTCCTTGAAGATAATTGGATTACTTCCCAATTATCTCTAGGCCAGAGAGGAGGTATTGTAATGCTTTGTGGGATTGTTGAAATGTGTAAGTCTGTGATTGGTCCTTTTACCCTTTGTGTCCCAGTCTTCCATCTGGTCCCCTAGGGGAGTGTCCACCAGGTGGGAGACCTGCATAAAAGCCGGGCAGTTAGCCCCAGTAAACCAGATTCTGCTTGACCCTCAAAACAAAGTGTAATCTCGTTATTGGGGGAATTGGATTGTATGCTGATTGCCAGGAGTGTAAGCTGATCGTATGGCTTTTCCTGTTCGTCTGTTTCCCGTGTTCGGGGGTTTCCTGTTCGGGAGTTGGAGGGTTTGTGTAGTTTGCAGTTTGGGAGATTGGTGCTTGCAGTAGCTGCCTGTGCATTGGAAAGGGGAATATCGCCTAAACATTTTTTTTTAACCTCTGGTGTGCAAAACGGTCCGTTACACCCCATAAACTACTTTGTGGGCTATTACAACCACTTCCTAAACCCAGTATTCCATAGTCTCATTTGTCTATGGACTTTATTGTTGAACTACCTATTTATAATGGCTACAGCACCAGCCTAATGGTTGTTGACTGCTTTTCTAAAATGGCACACTTGGTTCCGCTCAAAAAGATACCTTCTACCCAAGAGCTGGCTCATACATTTTTACACAAAATAGTCAGATTGCATGGTATTCTGCTTAATATTGTGTCACACAGGGGTTCCCAATTTGTGTCATGATTTTGGAGAGCATTTATTATTTATAATATTTTATTAAGTTTTTAACATAGATATATATAAACATTCATACAAAGACATTGTCATTTTACAAAGAGATATGGTACAAAAATTGCATATTAAAGTTCTTTCAATTGCAGTACAAATTCTATTATTCAGAACCAGTCTTTTTGTATTTTCCCCTTCTTTTCTAACAATAATTCCATATCATGCAACAGACAAATACAAAAAATCAAAACATTTATTCTCCGATGTTGACATTACCTATGGATTTTTGGGTATTCGGTTCCGTTTTCTACCATCATTCCCCATCCCCAAATGTCCAGTTTATAAAAAATTCTTTTCTGTAAACTTGCACAGCCTATCTTAATGAGGTGGTCAGACTCCATCTGCCTGTACTAAGAAGCACCAAGCTCTCTATGTCAATTTTTTCCCAATAAAACAACAATACTCACACACACACCTTTCGCTATACCAAGATTCGAGGGGGAGAGGGTTAGGGGGAACAAACTTTTTCAAGCGCTATAGAGCTTGACCTAGATTTCCCTATTGCCCTGGCCCTCTATTAACAAAACCTAGGGGGAGAAAAAAAAAAAAAGAAAAAAGAAAAAAAAAAGAAAATCACACTCCCGCCGAGGGTCAGTCCCGAGTCAGTCTTAAGAACCCGAAGGGCAACACACATCCTTCTAACTACTAATCAGGTTTCTCATAACCACAAGTATCTTAAAGGTGAATGCACAGGGTTCACCCCCAGCCACAGATCCATAGCATATACATCTTAGTGTAAATTAAAAATCATTTCTTCTACCTAATTTTATAATCCATTTCTGCCATTGTTCAATTCTCGGATTAAAGTAGTGTTCTTGTCTTAATATCCCTATTTCCATTTTACAGTTATTCAAGACCTGCTGTTTTATCAGCTCCCAAGTCGGGGAGTCTGGAATTTTCCAGAATCTTGCAAGAGTAGCTTTAGTTTCTATGAGAATGTGGATTATTAACTCTTTTTTATCCTTTGGAATTATAGGCCAGCCCAAGTGCAATATCATAGAGCTACAGGTGTAATCAAGATCTACCTCTATTACTTCCCTGCAGAATTTCGCTACCTTTTGCCACAATGAAGATATAATCGGGCATGACCACCATATATGGACGTAGTCTGCTCTCAATGAAGCGCAACGCCAGCAGAGATATTGAGATCCTGGATATATTTTTGTTAATTTAGTTGGAACATAATGCCATCTATTGATGACTTTATAATGACTTTCCGTTAGGTTTAGGCAATGTGAAGCTTTCAGTACCGCTTTATTGGCCTTAAGCCATTCCTTTCTCGTAATTATAATTTGTAAGTCTCTTTCCCATGCTTTTAGGGCTGGAAATTCAGGGATTGCCTTATACTTACTAAAAAGTTTTAAGCTTTTAGAAACTAGATTTTTATTATGTCTGATGTTTATCAAGTCTACAAAAAGTTGTAATCCCTCGGAAATCTCAGTTATTCTGTGTCTCATTAGAAAATGTTTTATCCTTAAATACGCAAAACTTTCTCTATAAGAAAGCAAAAAAATTTGTTTAATCTCCTCAAAAGGTCTAATTTGTTGCTGTTGGAATAGCTGATCTATTCTATTAATACCTTTGCTTAACCATGGCTCTAGATTTAAGTCCTCCATATTACTGGCCAATACGTGCAGTGGTAGATCAATGATAATTTTATCTTCAATCTTGAGTCTTTTTTTCCAGATTCTCCATTGACCCAATAGGTTAGCTAGGATTATACCCATATCATCTTTCTCAAACTTATCTATACTCCAGAATAAAGTCGTTAAGTCCGGAACTGCCGCTTTCCTAGCCTCAATTTTTTCCCATGTTTCACCACAAGAACTCTCTTTCATAGAGGAAATAACATGCGCAAATGAACAAGCTTCATATATGTCCATAATATCAGGGATTCCCATCCCTCCCAATTTAGGCTTTAAATTCAGAATTTTTTTATTAACTCTGGGTTTTTTCCCCAGCCATATATATTTGTCTAAAGCAGCTTGAATCATCATGAGCCATGGTTTAGGCATTTTCAATGGTAACATACGGAATATATAACTCCATCTAGGAACCAAATAAGACTTTACAATGTTAATTCTACCTGTCCATGATATCTCTGCTGTTCTCAAGTCCTTTAGTTGCTTATTAATTTGCATCATTAGAGGTAGAACATTATATTCCATAATCCTAAAAGGATTACTGGAGATCTTAATGCCTAGATAGGTAATACATTTTTTTGCCCATTCGAAACTATATTTCGCTTTAATATATATTTTCTCTTCCTTCTTTATATTTTTGGCAAGAATAGTTGTCTTATCTACATTTAACTTAAAGTTGGAATAGTACCCAAATTCATAAATCGCCTTTAACAATTCGTCTATTGATAATATAGGGTCTGATATAGTGATTAGGACATCATCTGCATAAAGTAAAGTTTTAAGTTCCTCTTGACCTATTGTTATTCCCTTTATTTTCTCATTAGACCTGATGTCACAAATCAAGGGTTCTATATATATCAAATATAGCAGCGGGGACAGAGGACACCCCTGTCTTGTCCCATTTCTTATGTTAAACCACTCAGAGGTTATTCCCCTACCGATTGTTCTTGCCATTGGGGAGCTATACAGGGCCATGATAGCGCTCAGAATCCAGCCTTCGAAACCAAAGGCCTTTAATGCCTCCCAAAGGAAGTCCCATCTGACCCTGTCAAAGGCCTTCTCCGCGTCCAATGACAGGGCCAGCAATGGAGTGCCCGATTCTTGAACGTGTTCCAAAATGTCAATCACTGTCCTTATACTATTATTTGATTGTCTGTCCTTCATAAATCCAACCTGGTCTCCATGGATTATGGACGGGAGTACTCTTTGTAATCTCTTTGCCAAAATACTTGCATATATTTTTATATCGGAATTTAGTAAGGATATAGGACGATAATTCCCCACTGATTCCGTCGATTTATCTGGCTTTTGTATGGGAATTATATTAGCATATAGTAATTCGTTGGGCAAATCTTTTTCTCTAGCTATGCTATTGAAAAGATCTTCAAGGTGTGTTACCAACACGTCCTGGAACTGTTGGTAAAATATATTTGGAAAGCCGTCCGGCCCCGGGGTTTTGTTTTTTTTTAAAGACTCTATTGCATTTATTATTTCTAGTTTTGAAAAGGGTTCATTAATAGAATTCAGTTGTTCCCTTGATAATTTTTTTAGGGTTTTATTTTGAAAGTATGTTTCTGGTTTATAAGGGGGTTCAGGTAGATTATACAATTTTTGGTAAAATGAGTTAAATGCTTTACCTATATTTTCAGGCGTTAATTGGATGCCATCATCTGTAATAATTTTTTGTATTAATTTGTTTAATTTCGCACCTTTAACTCGATTTGTGAGCATTTTATTTGCTCGATTTCCTTTATAGTACCATTTTATTTTTAGATATTCGAGTTTTTTTGAGGTTTGTAAAAGTAGAATTTTATTGATTTTATCTTTTATTAATCCTATTTTCTCACTTATCTCTATATTTGGATTATTTTTGTTAAGTTTTGTTAGTTTATAGAGAGACACATATAATTCTGTCAGGGAAGCTTCTTTTTGTTTTTTCTTGATTGTACCTAATTTAATAAACTGTCCCCTCAGCACGGCCTTATATGTACACCAAACTATGGCATCTGAAGTTCCTTTATTCTTATTCTCCTCAAAAAAATTGTTTGTTAATTCTTTTATGGTATTTATATCTTGAGCCTCCCTAAGAAGGAATTCATTTAGTCTCCAACTATTTCTAATTTTAATATCTGGTGAGATAGTGAGATCAAGTATTACTGGGTTATGATCTGACCAGGTTACGTCATGAATCAGAACCTTTTTAGTCTTGTATGAGACCTCTAACGAACCCAAAAACAGATCTAGTCTAGAATAGGTACAGTGTGCTTTCGAAAAGCAGGTATAGTCTTTTTCTGATGGATGGTTTATCCTCCAAAGATCTAATAATTCATAGTTATTTATCAACATTGAAAATTGCATTGAGGATTTCTTTCCCCTTTTATCTTGCGTTACCCCTGCCAATGAGTTCCTATCCAACGTGCCATCCAGAATACAATTAAAATCTCCTCCTATAATGATTTTACCCTTTTTAATTTTTTCTAATTTACTCAGCACCATTTGTATAAACTGAACTGAATTAGTATTAGGAGCATAGATATTTACAATAGTGAATTCTTCATCCTGTACTTTACATATGGCTAAGATGAACCTGCCATTTTTATCTATATCCTGGTATGTGACTTGAATATCTAAATCATCTGTCGCTAGTAAAGCTACTCCACATTTCTTTTTATCCTCTAATGATGAGCAGATTTGGATTTTAAAATTTTTGGGGATGAAACGTTTTATATCTTTCCTTAGCCAATGAGTTTCTTGTAGTAATACAACTTTTGCACCTTCCTTTTTAATATATTGATACACCATGGCTCTTTTAGTTGGGTTATTCAGGCCCTGTACATTCAGCGTCATAAACTTAACCATAGTCTAAGCCTTTGAAACTCGAGACCGTACCCCCCGGCGGGAGGGAGAGAAAAAAAAAAGAAAAAGAGGGGGGGGAGGAAAGCACATAACAATTACATTCATATGACCTCATGTAAGACGAACATAAGGCCACACATACCCACATTTGTTGTAAAAAATTCCGTCTCCACTCCCACTTAGTGGAAGACAGAAAATGCATCCCAGAACTCTGGGAATACATCCACAACTCCACAACGAAATATGGAGTTACTTGGGGGAGCATGAGAAAACCCTCCCCGAGAGTGCCGCTGGTGTCCATATATACCCAGCGGGAAGGAGAAGGGAAGAGAGAAAAAAAAAAAAAAAAAAAAAAACCTTTTATGTACATATCAATCATAAACCACGTTGTGAAAACTACTTTCAATATAATTTCAATTTCCTATAATACATCGTACTTTCCTTATGGTCTAAAAATTACTCTAGACCAATAACATCTCGTGTATTCATCTTACTATTCAATTTACTCCAATAAATGTACTTATACATATATTATCCCATTTCCCTTTGGCCAAAAGTGCCTTTAAGTGTGATTATTTCAATTTCTTTATAACAGTTTTATATTACTAAAATCTGTCTTTACAGTCTAAAGTGTTATCCATACAATATCTTGTGGACCAGATAGCCAATTTAACCCTTAAATTTACCCCCAAAAATACAGTGAACGCACAAAAAAAAAAAAAAAAAAAAACAACAGAAAAAAGAAACCTTTTATGTACATATCAATCCTAAACCACGTTGTGAAAACTACTTTCAATATAATTTCAATTTCCTATAATACATCGTACTTTCCTTATGGTCTAAAAATTACTCTAGACCAATAACATCTCGTGTATTCATCTTACTATTCAATTTACTCCAATAGATGTACTTATATATATATTATCCCATTTCCCTTTGGCCAAAAGTGCCTTTAAGTGTGATTATTTCAATTTCTTTATAACAGTTTTATATTACTAAGATCTGTCTTTACAGTCTAAAGTGTTATCCATACAATATCTTGTGGACCAGATAGCCAATTTAACCCTTAAATTTAGCCCCAAAAATACAGTAAACACAAAAAAAAAAAAAAAAAAAAAAATATATGTGTACATTCTCCTACTCTTCACTACTACCTAGTAAGTTTATATTAGTGATTTCAATATTTGTGCTTTAGAGATTATTTTGAAGCAGTGTTCTATCATACAGAGGATTCCTATCAATTTAACTAATCAAATTACACCCAAAAGTGTCCATATCTATCATTATCTGTGGGTAATCTCGTTCTCCTCTGAGAGGATATACTTTCACGTGAGTGTCATTTATATATACCATAACCTGTTCCCCTGTTATGTAAAAATTATATAAATTATGTAAACAATTTTCAGTATAGATATTGCAATTTCCCATGTACCAACTGCTAGATTATACGCCTTTATAAGCTGTAAGTAACCCGATCAGATCAATACCTTGTCAGCCATTTACAGTATAGTATGTCTGGTTATTATATTTACATCAGAGGAGAGGGAAAAAAAAAAAAAAAAAAAAAAAAAAAAATTCATCCCTTAGTCGATCCGCTGGCATGTCCAAACTTATTGATTAATTTTGCATGTGGACCTCCTGTAGCCATTTCCTGGCTAAATCTGAGTTGGCAAATACCAGAGTTTTTGCTTCATGAGTGATAATTAATTTTGCTGGGAAAGCCCAGAAGTGTCTAACATCATTTTTCCTTAGTGTCTCCAGAACCGAAGCGAATGATCGCCTTTTCTTCCTCGTTTCATATGATAAGTCTGGGAGAACTTTTATGTTCGCATATTCTTCTTTTTTACTGCCTTGCCTTGAGGTTTTTCTTATTTCTTCTCTAAATAAGTATGAGTTGCAGCAAACCATAATATCTCTGGGAACTTCCATTGGGAGATTTTTAGGTTTTGGAATTCTATGATATCTCTCTAGAAATTTATGATTATCATCCTTCTGAATGCCCAGTTCCAGGAAGTATGAATCCAAGAATGCTTTTATTTTTTCTTGTGTGATACTCTCCGGTATGTTCCTTAATCTTAAGTTGTTTTGTCTTGATCTGTCTTCAAGATCATTTATCTTTGATTGTAGCTGTTGGATTTTCTGGTCTATTTCTCCCTGTTGCTGCTGTTGGTCTTTAATTAGTGAGTCAATAAGATCCATTTTTCTTTCGACTTGGTTAATTCTGAGGCCTATCTCTTTAATTTCCTTTTTTAAATCCTCATTATTGCTGAGAATTTCTTGTTTTATTGCTAATAGTTGCTGGTCTAGGCAGATTTTTAAAAATTCTGGCGTAACCATCGAGTTTTCCATTTGAGATGTTTCTAATTGGGATATTTTTTTCTCTCCCGCTGTCAAATTAATTTCTTTCACAGAACTCTCTGGGAATGATCTATCTGTTTGGGGGGAAAAGAAATTAGAGAGTCTTTTCTCCGTCTTGTTCTCTTTTCTTTCAACCTTCTCTTTATGTTCTTTATCTTTATCTTTGCCAAGGGACACTTTATTTTCTTGATTTCTTCTGGTTGACATAATCCCAGAGATATCATGCAGCACAGAGAAAAAAAAAAAAATCACCAAAAGTATATCAGCTTAATTCCTTGTGTGAGATAGTTAATCAGCGAAAACGTGTTTCTGCAGCTTTAATAACGTTTTGGCTTATGTATCACGTTACGCCCTTAGATAATTGTTTGATTGATTAGAATTAGTTTTTCTTCTCTCTACTTCATCTTCATGGCATTTTTATTCTTGAATTCTTCTAGTTGACGTAATTTTTAGTGATATCGTGCAGCACAAAAAAGAACAAAACAAAACAACAAAAAAGAAAAATCACCAAAAATATATCAGCGTGAGTCCGTTTAGTCAATGTAAACGTATTTCTTCAACTTTAGTGACATTTTGACGTTTTAATTTATGTATCACGTTACACCCTTAGATAATTGGTTGATTAAAATTAGTTTTCCTTCTCTCTACTTCATCTTCATAACTCCCTTTTTTTTATTTTTTCCCTTTTTCCTTTAAGAGTATGCATTCATAGGTGGAGGTTCTTTATATGCACTCTTTACTTTTTCCAGGCTATGGTGTTTAACTCTGTTCAGTTTTAGGATAAATTATGGGAAATCATGGGTTTTCCCCCTCCTTCGCTTCCAATACACCGTTTCCCAATTCCTTCTATATTTATGAAGGCATGTAAATGTAAAAAAAAGAAAAGTAAACTAAAATATCACTTTCTCTGTCTTACTTTTCTTCCGCTTTCACTTTCCGTTGAATTATTTTTACCACCCCACGTTTAACTAGACCTGGGGGGAATTACTGCAGCGGGGAAAACAAGAAAAAAAATTCCAAGATATTGTATTGCTTTGTCGGGTGCTGAGTGCTGAGTACCAATATGTATAATTGTTGTAATTGGTATAATTCTCACCCGTCTTCCTTAAACTGCAACCGCCAATCAGCCTTAAGTTACAGCCAGCAGCTTAAGCGTGTAGTTATGAGTAAGAAGTCCAATGCTCACAGGTCTCTGCCCCGACCTCAGCAATAATAGGGCGCCTCTATTTCTCCCGCAGTACATGTATCCACTCGGGTCGAAGGCACGACCGGGCTAAACCTGAATCCTGGATCATAGATCTCGCGTTTCATTCAAATCTCCTCCGTCCGCCATCCGACGCCCACGGCACTCTCGGCGGGCTTCACTCCCTCCACCCCCCTTACGTAGCGCTCGCGCACACGCGTCCTACGTCATCCCCCCGGTAAGTGATCCATGATTTTGGAGAGCATTTAACCAACAGTTGGGTATAGAATTATCATATTCATCATCATACCATCCTCAAACCAATGACGCGGCTGAGAGAGCCAATTGGAACAATATTTGAGATGTTTTATTAATGGCCCTCAGGAAAACTGGTCTGATTTGCTACCATGGTCCGAATTCGCCAGAAATAATGCAACCCATGACTCATCTGGACATAGTCCATTTTTTGTTAACAACGGTCGTCATCCTACTGTCCTCCCTGCAGTGTTCTCTGACACTGCTATTCCTGCTCTGGATGACCATCGTACAGGTATACGTGAGACTTGGACTAAAGTCCACACTGCTTTAGAAACAGCTACTGCTCATTTCAAAATGCATGCTGATATGAAGCGTGGTGCCAAACTTGGTTACCAGGTGGGTGACAAGGTGTGGCTCCCCACACGGAATATTAAACTCAAGGTTCCTAGCATGAGGTTTGCATCCAGGTTTATTGGGCCATTTAGAATAATTTGCAGGATTAAGCCTGTGTCTTATTCTCTGGCTTACCCCCGCCTCACACGTTTCATGTACTACTGAAACCCCTTATCTGTAACAGGTATACCACCCCTTCTGAACCACCCCTTCTTAGGTTGTTTCTGGACATGAGTACAAAGTTTCCTCTATACTCGACTCCAGATTTTCTCGAGGGTCTCTGCAGTATTTGGTTGATTGGAAGGGTTATGGGCCTGCCGATCGTTCTTGGGTTTCTGCTTCAGACAAACATGTGGGCCGCAAAATCCGTTCTTACATGCAAAATTTCCTCTCAAGCCTGGCCCTGCCAGTGGGGGGTACTGTCATGGCTCCCAGCGATTCTGTCAGCATGGCCGCACTGAAACATAGCAGCTATGCCGACACAAAAATCAGATACTTACCTTGGTCGCGGCAAACTGCTGCCCGACCTCCTTCTATTCCGGTCCCCAGCGAGTACGGTGTTCCTAGAGACGCCGGCCACTGCGGTTCCGGTTTTAATAGGAGACTTACATCCACCCACATAAAAGATGGCTTTAACGTGTGTGCGACGTCACGTCATAGACACGCACGCATGTTTTGGGGTCAAAGGTCAGAAACAGCAAATTACAGCCTAAGGAGAGTTATTTAAACCCAAATTACCTTTTTGTCAGTCCCCTGTCGTGGTTTCCACTAGTTGGTTATCTGAGAGTGTGTTCCTGATTGCGTTTTTCAGGTATTTGACTTCCCTGATTTCTGGTATTCTTGACTTCTGGCTTTCCTCATTGTTGTGTCTTTTTCTGTGTCTCTGACCTCGGCAAGTATTCTGACTATTCTCAGGTACGTTACGTCCGACCATTCTAAGCTCCGGTTAGACATTATACTTAGTCCTAGGTGTGATCCTATTCTGCGTGCTGAATCAACTATAATCCTGACACATAGTTCCACAGGTCACCCTCGGGCATGGCCCGGTAAGCATCGGCCACCTTCCCGGTGTGCTTTCCGGCCAACATGGAGACCCAGTTGGTTGGGGAAATTCCATGCAGCAGGCAAAGTCCTGCAGAAAGTCATCAATGCTCTTTTTGGTTTCTGCAAACGCCTAGGCGACTATCACTTTCCTTGTCATCCTTCTAATCCCCAGGTGGCTGCACAGCGGCCTCACCTCTTAGTAAATCGTCCTCCATGCATTGCATTTAATCAAGTACTTTGTCCACAATCTCTTAGACAACTATTGTCAGTAGAATGTCCTGAACTGCTGAGATCAGTGTCTTTCATTCAATAACGGGGCAGTTTGCTGAATTTTTCCAGAGCATCTAGAACTTCTAGAACCATCTTAATACACATTAACTGTAGTACTGCTTATGTTGCTCTTCATTTAACTCTTGGTATACTTGCGTGATGACACTTCTGAGCCCTTTGTTTTTCATCAGCTATTAGCTTTACCTTCTGCGGAACATTAGTTTTGCGAAGGACCTTTCTTGCTGTGTCTTCTTCATCCAAGTCATGTTACAAAATCCCACCAATGAACTGTAAATCTGCATTAGCAAGATTCTCCCTACATGATTGATTTCCAAAGCAATGTAAATCGTTAACAAGCAATGATGCAAAAACAATAAGGATATCTCGACAGACAAATGCATCACACACTAAGTCACTACTTCTGGTTCAAATGAAACAAGTGAAAATAAATGTTTTCAAGCTACGCTGCTTTCAAATGAAGAACATGTTTCATACACTATCCAGCGTGCAGAGAGCTTCACCTGTCAAGCTTGTTGATTAACTGCTGCCAATATGTCCCAAGGACACAACAACTGATTAAATACACTCTCCCACTTCTCATGTAAATCAACTTAGAGTCGAGAGTGATACACATCAAATATAGCCGAGATCCGCTGTCTGTTGAAATACATTTAGTCCATCCACAAACCTGGGGATTATACCTTAAATCTGTCTCTTCAGGTTTGCGAAGTGAGACTTGCTTTGACTGTTCCTGGTTCTTGTTTTATTAGAATATTTCTATGTTTCTGTAAGATATAGGTTCCATTTAAGATGAAATACAATAGTGGGTGCACTATATTATCCCTTATATTCCTTATATACAATTCTCAGACAACAATATGAGTCTGTTAGAGGAGATACTCAAGCCAAAAATGGTGTTTTAAGAAAGCACTTTTTTTTTTGTAACCCTTGGAGGCATGGTCCCGTCCCCGCACTTCAGCAATAAAAGAAAGAAAGCACACCTTAGATCCAGTGCCAAGGTCAAGTTCACCCTGCAACCTAGTCCTTTCAGTGATATGAACACCATGACTGCAGGAGGAGGGATGCCATGGAGTCAGGGTTAAGGTCAGCACAGTGGGTGGAACCGTGCCACCATTAGATGTAAGAGTACGTGTAACCAAACATTATGGCAAGAACTATACCAATGTTGCAATATGAAAAAGTAGCTATTTATATAAATAGCTACTTTTCACACGTACTCTTACCGCAGCTCTTACACTTCTATATAGGATAGATTTATATCCTGTTGTAAATCACAGCGAGCATATTGATGAATGACCTCCATATTGATAAAAGGGATGTTAAAGGCATGCCGAGAGTAGGGGCATGTCGCCTACACAAATGTAAAACTACTAGTGACTGGGCAGCTATTGCGGCCCAGTCGCTAGTGCAATAAGGAGGGCACCGTGACCCGCGGGTGGAGTCTATTAATCTAAACAGGGGGACCTAGTGTGTACCCCAGGCCCCCACCCATGATCGCCGGGTGGGGACCTTAATTAAATAAATAATGGGGGGACCTAATGTCCACTGACAGGTCCCCACCCATGACCAGGGGTTGGGGACCTTGATTAAATAAATAATGGGGGGACGTAATTTCCCCTTCCAGGTCCCCACCCACGAGTGTTTGGTGGGGACCCTAATTAATAAAGGGGGGACCTAATGTCCCCCATGGTCCCCACCCATGAGCGGTGGGTGGGGACCCTAATTAAATAAATAATAGTGGGGACCTAATGTTCCCCCCAGGTCCCCACCCATGAGCGACAGGTGGGGACCCTAATTCATTAAAAGGGGACCTAATGGCCCCCCTGTTCCCCACCCATGAGCGGCCCATTCTGTGTAATTTGACTCATAACACTGTGATTGGTTGCTTTCTTTTTTGAAAGCAACCAATCAGAGGGTTATGAGTCAAATTAAACAGCATGGGGAAATTCCAAAGAACTTTCCCACGCTGTGTAAAATGACACAGAGCACTCTGTTTGGCTGGATTTCAAGACAACCAATCAGAGTGCTGTGACAGGTAAATGTAGAGACTTTCCGCGAGTAGGGGCATGCGGGAGCATTTAACCTCCCTTTTATTAATATGGGGGTCATAGTTTTTAATGGGGGAGGTAAGAATGGTTATTTATTACAAGGAGGGAGCTGGTAGCGCTACAGGCTCCTCCTTGGGTTTTTTTTTGGGGGGGGGTTCGTGCATGCGCAGTGTTATTTTCTCCATGCTGCGGGGGTTAATTCCCCTGCAGCACAGAGTCTATTAAACGAATGAAACAAAACGAAAAGGTAATGCATTCTACATTTTCCCTTTAGTTTCTTTTATATTTTGTATGTAGTGCTTTCGTTTACGTTTTAATAAACAAATACGTAAAAACACGAATTTTCCGACAAAATCGTATCATTAAAGCAGGGTTCCCCTGTGTGGCCACCATTTGTTTATTCAAACACACGTGTGCAAACAATCGGCAGCCATCTTGTCTCTTGAACGTGGGCAGCGATACATGGTTGTCGACTGCCTGGAACTGATTTCAGATACTGAACTCCGCGAACACCCGGTACATTATTACTGCTGCCCATTCAACTTCCTGAACCAGTTGGAGAATGGCGTTCGGGAGACCTAAACTACTGGACAAGGGGAACGTTCGTATGGCAACAGCCAAGGGGAGCTGTCATTGACATTTGTGTAAGTACTCCCGGTCAAAGCATACAGTCTTCTGGAACTATTTTGGGGCTTCACCTCATGGTTGACCAGTCTAACCTTCACTCGAATGGCGTTCCTAATCTACCAAACAGATCTGAGTGATATTTGGGCAAAGTGGGTGCTCAAATCCCTGCTATTCGGTGAAGTAACTTTCATGGAGTTCTGTTTTATAAAAATATGTATTATATGTTTTACAGTATTGTATATTTTCTGTACCTGGGAGATAATATGATTAAAGAGTTGCCCTTACCTAATTATCTCCCAGGTGCAGAAGAGGAGTATGGGAAACATTATATTGTCCCCTGTCCCCAACAAAAAAAAACTGGAATGTAATTAAAGAAAGCCCTTGCATGGGGAGTTGCATAAGAGCCAGCTGTGGCAGAATACAAGTCAGTTGACTCCCAGAACTGAATATCATCCAGTTACTGGGGGGGAGTGTGCCTTGGATATTGTATGCTACAAGGAGTCTACAGCAGAGATATTGATGCTGGATATTGGAGCTCCGCTACAACATTCAATGTTCAAATTCAACCCAATGGTGTTTGATTGTGTTAAGGTCAGAGGTCTGTGAGGACCAGATTACCCACATTGACCTCTTTGTATTTCACCCTGACATTTGAAATACATTTTTGATACAGAAGTTAAAATCCAGCACTGTATAAAATACAAAATTAAGAGAGCAGATGCAGCCTTCTTTTGATTTTTAAAAGCCATCTTTTTAATAATATCTTTAGAAACAAGAAAATGAGAAAGAAATTAGAAAACGTCTCCCACTCAACCATATGCAACTTCAATATACGATCCATGTCATGAGAACCATTCAATCTCTTGTTCTACTTTATCAAGATACAAAGAAAAATATTTAGGAACACTCCCTCTACAGCAAAATATTTATCCTCTGCATTTATTGTAAACTGAATAATAAAGTAAGGGAAACTTCATGGTGACTGTAAATGCCGCGCTAATCTGATTGTTCAAATAATTCTTCTCAAGCGAAATGTAATGTGCTGACTGAGATATAAGAAAATAAGTACTCACAAGACTAGCATCAAGATACATCACAGCTAGTGATGTCCTGAACAGTTCGCCGGGAACTGTTCGCTGGCGAACATAGCTTGTTCGTGGCGAACGCGGCGGGCGAACATATGCGATGTTCGGTCCACCCCCTATTTGTCATGGAGGTGGGAGGGTCTGGGAGGGAGGGTCTGCTGCTGATTGGCTGGAATGTGTCTGCTGACTGTGAGGTACAGGGTCAAAGTTTACTCAATGATGACAAATAGGGGGCAGACCGAACATCGCATATGTTCGCCCACCGCGTTCGCCACGAACAAGCTATGTTCGCCGGCGAACAGTTCCCGGCGAACTGTTCGGGACATCACTAATCACAGCCTGTGCGTCTGTTACATACTCGCTAAGCAGGCTGCTCAACATTGAAGTCATCCGCAAGACAGAAACAGTCACTTCTGTGATTTTTGTACATGTATTTATTCCTTTTAGGTATTATTTTAACGTTTTTGAGCATTATATGTGCGTAGTGAAAATTTCAAGCGTCAGCTATTTCACAAAATGAGAAAAATTAGATAAGGCACTTACTTACTTAGAACAACGGGATCTAAGATTTCATTTAAGATTACATTTAATTAAGTTACATCTCCAAAAAAATAACACTAAGGGCGTGTTACATATAGCTCACCGTTCATACTTTACTGGAAGATTCAGCCCAAATATAGTAAATGGCTTCAGCAGCCCAATTCTTTTCCTAACTCTCATAGTAATTGACTCCAGCATCCATTTTACTGACTCATAGTAATTGACTCTATACAAATATCCCTAGTACAAATTATTATATATGAGGTAGACTCCTCTACTCCCTGGGCATGTTAATCTCATGGCAAATTGGATGTATTAAGGTAGCTTAATCTCAATCCATAATGTCAGGACAAAACTGGAACTCAACACTAAGTTATCTAAACTAGCATTAAATCAGTTTAAAAAGAACCCGATGAAAAGGATTTTGCACAACTGCATGAACCATTTCTTGCTGCTATACAAACAGCATTTTTGAATTAATGTTTTCTAAAAGAGGAACTGCCATAACTGGGATTTTTGCACAATTTAAGCATTACAGATTGTGCCATATTATTATTCGAATAATTGGAGGTGATTTATTAAAAGTTAAACATTCGCTTTCACATTTTTATTTGTTTTGTGCACGTGCCATTTCCTTATGTATACAACGATCACTACGCACTTTATATTTTGTTTTACCACTTTTAATGCAATGTGCTAAAATAACAAAATTTTCTTCTGATTTTTATATACCTCTTTCTGATTTTTTGCTCTTTATTTTCCTGATGATTTTACCATTGACAACATAAAAAAAAAAAAAAATACAAAAAACAAGTGGTATTTCTATGGGGAAAAAAGACGCCTTTACAGTCTGAATGTCTTTTTATTCCTTAAACAGAAAATATGACGAGGAAAGTCGCTTATCTGGTTCCGAAAATTGGCCACGTAACAATGCCAATATTCTTTTGAATAATTACCTTTATGATTGCTAAATTTGTAAACATATAGTTGATCATCAATTCAGATACATCAAAGGTTCCTTCCTATTTCCTACTTTATCACCTTTTTTTTGGCAGCTCTTATGCCAGGGGTAAAGTCCCCCATCAACGCCAATCATCATGACAATTCCATTTTTATAATTATGTATCTATATAATGAATATAAGGATCCTTTAAAATCTGCTAACTGTTTAAATGTGCATATTACAGTGTAGACACAAACTGTGCAGAAAAGCAATATGGAACAGAAAAATAAATCACATTTGCTAAAAGAATGGGGATTTGCTATAGGTGAAGGTTAGTGAAGTACTGAACAAGCGTAGCTATTTGTAGGTATATTTATAACTGATTATAGATACTTCCTTGCAAGGCTTATTGGCTTTCTCTTGCTATGTGATTGATATGGAGTCAGCTAAGAGAGTCATACATTTGTATAATGAGTTTAGATGAAATATTGGAGGAGGAGAGGAGAAGGTCAGACTCTTCATCATGATCTGATATGCAATGCACACACGTGCTCACCGTTTTCCAATCTTGCAAGTAGGACGTTGAAGCTCGCAGCTCAGTTTATAACAGAATATTGTGATAATCTGCCCTGTAATTATATGAAAGGTCAGGAGTGTGAACATTTTATATTTAAAACTGAAATTTCTGCCTATAAGGCATTGTTGTATTTTCACTATATATTTTAACTCTGTGATAAAATTACTTCTCAAAGTTAGCAATGTATAATATTTACATATCACTCATTAGACAATTCTGTGTTTGTATGCCCACAATGTTATTATTGATAGCATTTGCACAGTGTCAACCTACGCCGTAGTGCTTTACAATTATAGAAAGTGGATGTTTGAAAGTGAAAAAGATCTTGGTCAAAGAGCTTACAATCTATAAGGACATGAGGTAGTTAGATTTATATGATTAGATGAGGTGGTCTGACCACATACGTAGCACATGTAGATAAGTACAGACTGTTAATTTTACATTGAAAAAATGGGAATTGGGGGCACTCCCAGAACATGCCTTTCTAAGCAGTGATGCTGATGTAAAGACCAAAGCATATACAACATACACTAAAAGGAACAGCACACACACAACAAAATAAATACAGCTTTACATTTTACAAGGCTACTAAAAATCACCTATCTTAGCAAATAAATATGGGGATTCGGTTACACCATATGGTCATACTGTGTTAAGCCCACCACTACGTCATAGTACCCCAATATCGGTGGGTCCTACACTGATTTTGACATGGAAGATTTACATACTAACTTGCAATACTTACAGCTTCAACTGCTTCCAGAGACTCCTCGATTTATCTTTTCTTGTGTTCACTTCCAAAGGGGCTCCCATGGTGAATGGGTGGGGTGCTCAGCCCAATAGGAATCTGGTCTGGTTTCCAAATCTACTCAGAAATAAATGGGAATTGGGGGCACACCTAGAACACACAAGAGGTGATGCTGCCATAAAGACCAAACGCTATACAAAATTATTTAAAGGAACAGCACACACACAAAAACGCAAATACAGTTTAAAAATGTACAAGGCTACTTAGAAATAACCTATCTTTCCAAACAAATATGGGGATTTGGTTACACCATATGGCCGTACTGTGCTAAGCCCACCACTACGTCACAGAACCCCAATATCATATATCCTACACCCGTTTTAACATAGCAGATTTACATGCTAACATGCAATACAGCTGTAAGTATTGCTAGTTAGCATGTAATTATAAAGTTATACCGGCCCACCAGCCGCACGCGACCGGGCCCCATGGAGTACCAGGCCCAGTTGCAGCCACGACACCTGCAACCACCGTAGTTACGCAACTGGATGTTGCTTTGAGCATTGCTTTTGGGCCTATAAAAAAGTTAGGATCTAAATTACTCAATGCCCAACTGAGGACAGACTGTTCACCTCACAGGGGAGCATCAGCACAGCAATAGACTCTTTATGTTAAATGGGACTCCATGATTTCCTATGACAATTACATACGGTATTTTAAAATCATTGCTTGCGCCTGGAAGAAGCTTGGAAATACAGGACTTAATTATTATTCTGGTTATTATATGGCTGCATCTTGCAGATAAACACAAAAATAAACTAAAAACAGACACAAATGCTAAAAAAAGGTCAATGAAAAGTAACTTTGGGTAAAATAAAATATTCAGGAAATTATGGGCAAGAATGAAAAATAGATGAATTGGAATTTTTTTCCTTTCACACTTATTTATTCATAAATTTGCCAAAACAGTGTTTTTTTCAAACTACCCCAAACTTACTGCCTCGTCAATAACTTAAATCATTTTACTGGCATGTTCACATAAAATATAGTTAATGATATGCCAGTACCCTGAGATAGACATTATTTGAATTCATTTACATTTTAGTTAAAATATGAAAACCAAAAGACAGATAAGGTTGTTTTTGCCAAGCAACTGAACATTATTGAATATTGCTGAATACTCTTGACTTTTGACAGCAACAAAGTTCCGAACCGCATCAGCCGAAGAAAAGATAAAATGCCTGTTTGTAGGCAATGAAAGCCAACTGTTTCTTTTTTAAGATTTTTGTTATCTTACATTGGAAATAAGCAATGCAGATTGCAAACGCACAGATCAAAGCTTTGCGAGTTTACCCCTCAGCAAGTGCAAAGACTTGACTTCACGTGAAGGTCAAATCAATGATTTTCCTCTTTTTTTTTTTTTCCTACAAAAATCTAATCACCTTCCAGATACGTTTGCTGACTGTGAGTGCAATAGCCAAATGGACACTTAAAGAATATTAAGCTACCTGTGTGATGCTGAAGGTTTTCTATCTATAACGTAGCTCGAACATACGTTATTTCGCAAGGTGAAATTTGCAATTCATACCACGCGTCCATTTCAGAACTTTCACCTGCAAATGGGATTACAAATGCAATCATTAGCACAGATTCCCCGAGAAGCTTTCATACTATGACAATTAGATTTCCCATTCTAGCAGCATCTAAATCAATATGATATGATTAGTTACTCTTGCGGATTACATGCTGCAGAACAAAACCTTCACACGCCGAAATCTGGGTAATTTAATCAAGCAGTAATGGATTCTGGGAAGATTTCCACTGTCGAAAAACTTAAAATGATTCTATCTGGGTAATGACTTGTCATCGCATACATGCAGCTGAGACGTTGGACAGGACGAAAGAGGATTCTGTCGATTAAAACAGTTCACATTTCCTCATTGAAAGTGGACCCATCTGCCTAATTCACTTACCAGAGCGAATTCGAAAAGTAAAGAGCAGTTATGGCCAAGTTTTTTTATTTTTTTTTGTAATGGATTTGAGAAGTAAAGTGTATTTGAATGAACCCATCGCCGAGTTCCAAGATTCCAAACGCGCAAATGCAGAACAGGTGTCGAAATGTCAAAATCAATACTTTAAAATGGGCGGAAAAACAGATTTACGTGAAAATATTTACAACATCCAACTGAGGAACAGATACATTTTCAAAATGAACCTCTTCTGCTTCTGTCATGTTTTACCTTCTTCATATGATATTAAAAAGATAATCTGTAACTCGCTCCTGGCATATTTCTACAGCTTTCTGTGGACAGACCTTGAGGCATGTTCAGTAAATGGTGATTTATAATAAGGTGATAAGCAACACTTAGTATTTAGGCCAAGACTATCACCAAAACTTTTTAATGAAAAATGTTCAGGAATTCAAAGCGAATTCAAAGAAAATTTCAATTTAAGGTCAATAAAGCTGATCAAGTTGGCAACGTTACACATCAAACTCACTTTGAATTCTCACTTTATTGAATAACCCTGTGAGTAAATATGGAAATCATTTCAGAAATAAACAATAATAAGAGGTATTTGCTTTTTATTCCTAAAAATAAATATACTTATATTGTTTCTTTAAACTACTAGCTAAAGTTTCTTAAACACAAATTCTAAAATGATACAAATCAAAAGATCATCAATTTTAATGATACTCATTTTATTCCAAATAGTGGATAACGAGGAGAATTTGGCAGGTCAGTCGTATGGCGGAATAAATTCAACATTTGGCACCATTCGCACTGTCAATTCCTGTTTTGTATTTTTTTTTTGAAGAAGAAGAATATGGGTCAGGCTTATAGAGGATAAGAATACACTTTTATAAAAACAATATTAGGAGATTCTATGCCATCATAAATACAGTAGGCTTTAACGGCGTTAGGCGGACATGGAACGTCTTGCAGTTTTGGTATGAGCAGGGTTAAATCCCTGCTTACACTAGGGAAGGGATAGGCAACCTTCGGCACTCCAGCTGTTGTGGTCTACATCCCCCATAATGCTCCTACACCCATAATGCTGGCAAAGCATCATGGGAGGTGTAGTCCAAAACATCTGGCGTGCCGAAGGTTGCCTATGCTTGCACTAGGGAGTCCTAGGTGTCAATCGATATCTGGATCTCCCCTCTGTTAATGCTATGTGAGTATATTTTATGGTCCTAGACTGACACATGAGCTGTATGCAATGCTAAAAGGGAGTGCGGCATACAGCCCCTAAAATTCATGTAAATCACCGTGGCTGATGAATACATGTTATAAAATGTTATATGTGCTGGTTTATATGTGAAACACAGCTATTCGATAGTTTAAGCCAAGATTGTGTGACAGATCACTTTAAATTAGAATTAATTCTAGAAGCTGACACTGAGCAGTGTTACGGAACCTTGCGTGGATTCTGCGTACAAGTGGCTAACACCCCACGACTGTAATCAGAACCGAGTGTCTCCTGCTTGAGTGTGTTATCATTAATCTAAAGTGATTGCAAAGATCTTACATATTCAGCCCTAGAACAGACTGCGATAACTTTAGAACGCTTTGTTAGAGCAGGATGTTTATGCCCTACATTAACTCAGTGACACGGGATAATCATGGACAAATGTGTGTAGGTCAACCGGCGGTGGCAACTCTATTAGATAACAAATGTAGCATATACCCAGGGTAGGCGTAATTATATGCTTTTAATAGCAAAAAGCTTCAATTCTAGAAACGCCTAGGGCACTGGATATCCCAGAGAAAGAACATAAGTATCTTTTTATTGTTTAATTGGAGATCACATACATGAATACTTACAAAGATATATATATATATATATATATATATATATATATATATATATTATGGCCTAAAAAATCACACTTCTTCAGTGTTTATTAACTAAACCGGGAATTGTAGAGAATTCACAGTGAAATTGGTTCATATATACAGGAACTGGAAAACATAATCAACACCCCCCAGACACCACACACCCCAATATTCTCCTTGATTTAATATTTTTGGAAAATGTTTTCATATGATTTAGTATTTTTGGATGAAGTTCTAAAATGATTTATCATTTTACAAAAAAAGTCTTAATATTTTGGCTTTGGAGCGAGGATTTCCAATTTTTTACTATACACGGTCTAGTGTGCTGACACAGGTGGAAGATCCGCTTACTAGTGTGTGATGTACGTTCTAAAAAAATGTCAGTTTTATTGAATGAGCCCCTTACGGACCCTACATTTTAAAAGTAAACGTGAGTTCTAAATGTGCCAATTTCAGACAGAACTCATACAATACTAAACTCTAAATGGTGTGAAAACTTGACGCTGTCAAAGCAGACATCTGATCAAAATAATTCAGGGAATTCAGCGTTTATTTTATTAACGTACAGATGAATAACTCACTCAGCATTTTAAGGGAGTTGTTACCTTTTCTTTTGTGCTAACAGAAGTGCAGATCTAAATATTACTATTTCTGATTCCATAATATTGTGTTATTTTTATTCTTGCGTCGTTATACATAAAAAAGGAACACTACAGTCACCAGAATGACTACAACTTAATGTGGTGGTCCTGGTGCCCATAGCCTGTCACTGCTGTCTTAGCAATGTAAACACAGAGTTTGCATTACTGCCTAGTAACAATTCTGGTTTCTGTCAATCTGAAATCCACTAGAAGGACTTCTGCATGGAGACGCTAAATGTTCCCCATAGATATGCGCTAATTCAATGCACCTCTAGGAATAGATGCTGATTCGCACAGCGTTGCATTTTGCCGTGCATGCGCAGCTTGCTTCCAAATGCTTTCTTATGCATTGGATTGGCTGAGATCATCAATACTGATGATCTCAGCCTTGGAGGCATGGAAAGAGCAGCATAGCGTAGCGAGGGAGAAGAGGTAAGGAAACTCACCCTTTTAAACTCAAAGAATTAGAGCCAGGCACCTTAACATTGAACAGGTCACTATAGTGTTAGGAAATCTTTGTTGTATTCTTCACAATATAGCGTTCCTTTTACAGAAGCAGCAGAGTAAATATTACTAGAATGTACCGAAATGTTTCAAGAACAGTTGGTAAAAGTTAAAGGGTTTCTCCACTCACCATACATGCTACTGCCTGCTGAGTGCCCTTAACCAGTTCCCCAGAAACAGGGGAAATCCATTTAACAACTGTTTGCCCTATTATCTGGCGCTCTGCTATGCTTTGATGCTCCCTTGTGGTCCGGTAAAGATCGTCCTGTTCCTGCAGAGCCTCACAAGCTAGAGACAATGGCTGTTGCCATTCTTTGGCTCAGAGCACCAGCTGACCGCTCTCAACCAAAGGCTGTCATTCTATGCAATGAAAGTTACACAGAATTGACAATAGCCAGCCCTGAACTGGCTGATGACATCACCGTGATGCTGTCGGACATGGAATTACATCTGTTGCAGTGGTCATGGTCCTTGGAGTAACCCTTTAAACATTGCAATGTAAGCCAAAATACATGACACAACCCTTGTATAATAAGGTATATAAAAATATCTGGAAGTACACAGTTTTGAATGACAATGTAAAGGGATGGTCTTTTAAATAAATCTATGTGTGGACAAGTTATAGTAAAAAACTATAACTATGTCCAACCTGTCTGTAGTCTCGACACACAGAATAAATCGCAATATACAATGTTATACAAATATACAAAATATACAATTTGGTTATAACCCAATTAATTCACATGGCACTGCTTAATGATCCATTAATCAACTGGAAATTTAACTCAGTGACCTATTCTTCAAGTGTCATATGATATATTAATATTGAGCTAAATTTTTCAAAACACATTCGTTAGGCTCTCACCAGCATTGAAGGAATCTTCACTGTTCTAGGGAAGTCAGTGCCTTTTCAGAAAACAACTTAATGTGTGCAGTTGTCTGGGGTCTAATGAATACCATGTTTCAGTGCCTTTAAGTTAATCTTTTTCTTTTCAGTGTTTTTGAAATTCGACCACCAATTCATTTAATTAATCCGATATTAGTTTCAGATTTTAGTTTGTTTACCGAATGTCAGCTGGTTGTTAATCTCTGTGGTCCATTCGGCAGGTTGGAGCATATCTACTATTTATATACAAAACTAGCGACAGGGTAGCCATTGAATAGCCATATCTCATGGAGATGGGTCCTGTAAAATAACAGGTGTGGCCTTTTCCTCCAGTGCTCCCACCCATGTATGTAGAGTGGGGGACTTTTAATTTAAATAGTGGAAGTGGACAAATCACTGTCCAAACCCTTGTCCCCATCAGTTGCTGCTGGGGGGCTATTTTTTTTAAATGGGGTAGCATCCTAATACTACTTACTAAACACTCCACCCCTTCCAGCACTCCACCACAAGAGTGATGTGGGGTCTCCAAGCCACCCCTTCCCCCATTTAAATAAAGCCCAATAAACCAGAGTACCCTGGGCAAAGATGCATCTACTTTTCACTGCGTCATGGATTTGATTTATTTTCAGTGTTTTTGTGTATTTTATGTTGGCCTTTTTGGAGCCTGAAGAAATTAAGATTTAGACGAAAGAAGACATCAGATGGTAAATAATATTTTTTTAGAGTAAGGCTGGATAAGTAGGGAACAACTTTTAAAAACCAAAGAAAAAAAAAGTTACATGTGCACTGTCCCAAAATCCATATGCACATTTAAATAACTGGAGATTTATTTTAGTTTCACTGCGGTGGCCATTGAAGTGTAAGCTCACCTGCCACATCAAGGCAAAACCTCTTGGGTGAGTCCTACACTATCAATTCCCTGAGCTAAAGGCAAATCCTCTAATAAGACAGAGATGGATATATTTCTAAACCCCTACCCACTTATAAACCCTTAATAGGGAACACATGGGGTGGGTGACAGCACTGTAACATGACTGTGTAAGATAAGCAAATACAAACACACAAAATTAAACCCTGCTCTCAAACTCCCACTAGTCCTGTGCAGCAAACACTTTTATTTATTGATTAGGAGCTGGCTAGGGGCTGAATTTACCAGCTAGCTATCTGATGAATACATTACTTCTGTGCAGTAACATAAATACTAGTAAATATTTCTTAACATCAATATATATATTTTTTTGTACTTAAAGAGTTACGCCAAACATTATAAACTGCCCAATTTCATGGTACTTGGAGCACCTTTTAATGAGCAAATGTCTTCCATAGAGTCTAAAAGTTTGTATCCCCTTATACTTCTATGAAGAATAAATGATTAATCAAAAAAGTATAGTACTTTAGTATAATTTGAATTTTTTTGTAGGATTCATTGAGCATCAATCTGTGTACAAAATTGCTGTATTGTCCAATATTTGGTAGCTATATTTTAAATAAATTTTATGCTAATGTTTTAAACAGAAATAATTAAAATATTTAAATATTGTCAAATATTTGGTAGCTATGCATCCTATATTTTAAATACATTTTATGCTAATGTTTTAGAATTTACCTGCAGATAAAAGCATCGAACAATACAAACTATGCATTTGAATGTTGGTCCAATAATGAAGCCAAAAAACATGTTCCAGGAGTGCGATAGAAGCCATACGTATATTTTAAGCAAATTATCTGTTAAGCTACATGGTTGGGTAACATTTACTGCATTGTTCAGTTTTTTTATTTTTTCTAACACAGTTTCTTAGCAATTTCGCTCATATTTTTTTTATAAGTTCTAAGCTCATACTTTGCCAAATTATTCATCTGAAAAACCTGATCTGACACTGTGCAAATGCAAACCTGTTTTAATAATTTTCTGCTCATTTAAAATTATTCCTTTAAAAAAAAAAAATATGTAAATAAATGGCTCAGTGCCTGAGTACAGACAAATGGTTTTCATCGCCCATTGAAAACAGACCTTTTCGATGTAAGCAGGCTTCAGTAGAAGAGTAAGGCATTCTATGGAGTTTAATCTTCCTTCGCAGTTATTGTCTATGTTCTCTGCCTATCGTTTACCGTGTTCTTCAAAGCTCTCGCTCGGTATCTTTCGAGTGCTTTTTCTTTTCAATTGCAAATGCATAATAAAGATAACTTGTTTGTTCTCTGTACTTTTATTTTCATTTTTTTTGTAACTATAATGCTTGTTATTCTGGAGATGTTTAAATACCGGAGGTTCTGCTCTCGAAATGCTCTGTAAGCCGAAATGAAAGAGAGAAATGGAAACTTTTGGGCAAGATGTTAAAGAAACTCATACTTCCAAATTCACACAGGCTTCTGTATTTAAATATGACTGCGTAAGCTGCTCAGTGCATTATTGCACAATATAATGCATTCATTGTGTGAATTTGATTACTTATAAAAATAAGACTTGGAGATTTGCTTTGGTGCCCTTCCAAATTTCCGAAATAAATGTATCCGAATTCTGAATAAACCGAATAGCACAATAGACCAGCCATTTTGGTTGATTTCGGGTTGCGGTGCCTTCTGCTACAAGCCACAGATTTTTTTTTAAAGGAATACTATAAACACCTTTTTTCCACTTCACTTTAGGGCTCTCCTAGTCACTTTTGGTTTGGGTCAAAATTTTCAGAACAACATTTTTTCTAACCAAAATTCTTCAGAACCATTTCAGAAATCTGAACAAATTCAATTAGAAAGAGCCACATTTTCAGCCTATACAAGTTTAATGTAATTGCACATTACAATCTGTTCCCAGTTACCAAATATCAATCCCAACGGTCACATCATGTCACAACCTGCATTGCAAGGGTACGCTACAGTAAGAACAATATACATTTTGGAATTCTCTGCCTCAAGGTGTATTTTCCAAATTCTGTAGACCTGGGACCTAGACCTTTTTGGAAAAACAGAACATTCAAGGATATATTAGTTAATATATGGGGAAACAGCAAAGAAAAAAAAAATCTGTCACTTTGGAGTCAAGAGTTTCATATTAAGTGTCACAATGAAAGATCTCTTCTATTTTTTTCCCTTGGGAACACACATGAAAGGTTAAACTTTCATTAACTGGAATATTTTTCCACCTTTCAATATTTTTCAATTTTACTAAAAGCAAACATATTGTGTATAGATTGCTGTTTTCATAGCAAAAGACCAATAGGTAGACAAGGTTAATCTTCAATCTATACTTTCATTTAGAGGATTGACACTCCTGCAAGGTATGCATGCCCTCCTGGCGTTTTAAACTGGAATGTTTATTTTCTATGTGGGATCATACTAACGAATGACGATCGATTTCCTTGGTGAGAGATACTACCCATTCTTTTAAAAAGAAGTGGAATTTGTTCAGCGAGGTGGAAGTGAAACATTGTAGCTAGCAAGGTGGAGTCTCATATATAAATATTGGGATGGATTTGAATGTGACGAGCAAACTCCGGTAATGTAGAGCCTGGTGGGAGACAGTATGTCATCTTGGGAGTGGCTTCCTTGGAAATGAAGTGTGAGCAAGGGAACATCAAGGGTTGCGGAAGGGCGGTTTTCCAAGCTGTCTGTAAATCAGATGACCAGAATGTGAGTCATTGTTTTATACTAGAAGCTAGGACTTGAATTCATGGATCCCTGCCCTTGTAGCAGTGTGACGGGGAGCCATGAGGGCTGTAGAGACACAGACTCATCAGGCCCCTCTATGATCATATTGCCATGGCGATGAGCTTTTAATCTCCATATTGAGACCTGTGTTGCAGGGATTCCATGTGAAGTCATCACTAGGGTCCCCTTACTATTTACAGATTAACGGTTTATGGGATGTTTATTTAAAGGGCAACTGTTAACTGCTTGAAGCTTAACTGCAAAATCTGTAACGAGACAGAAAGGGGTATTTGTATAAACCCTTACACACTTATTAACTACAAATAGGGCACACACAGGGTTGGCAGCAGAACTGTTACATGGGGATGTAACACATAAACACAGACACAGAATTAAAGACACACTCCAGACCCCTAAATCACTTTAGCTTGCTGAGATGCTTTTTGTGTGAAGAGTGTGATTTCAACAGCAATTGTCACTTTTATAAATGAGCATTGTTATCTCCCCCACCCCCACTCCCCCGGCTATCGATTACAAAACTGTTCCTGTTAATTCCTGGTAGTTTAGCTCAGTTGAGCTAAACTCAAAAGACAGCAATTGTCCAGAGCACCTGCCTTGCAAAGCCTTCTAATGAAGCAGAATTGGAACCTCTGTGATTGGACAGCCACAGAAAGTTTGGGTAGGGCTAGAAGGGGGGAGCTTGCAAAGGCTGCAGACAAGGTCTGTTTTAGATATAGCCACAATAAAAAAAAGAATAATTAAACATATGGATGTGTTCATTAGGGGTATATGTATTAAATAGTGACTTTTTTTTTTGGAGGGGGGAGAGTGGAACGTTCCTTAAAGCCCTGCACGTAAGCCAACAAAACTCCTGGGTAGCGGGGGCGGAGCCTGACAGGCAAAAGGAGCAGACATGTGTGTCTGGAGCTCCTGCTAGAAATGCGAAAAAAGCGACCTTAACCCCAGCTAAACCGTGATTACACCCCACCGACGGGCAGCTAAGAGCCCAGAGGGGACTAAGCGTCTAACCCTAAGACTCTACTAAACTGATTAAGCACGGGAGACCGAAGAGACACTGCTGCGGCCTACTACACCGAAACTGGGGAGAGGCAGACGACCTCCCTGCTTCCTGGTATCCAGCTAGAGCAAGCAATCTCCTACCCCCCCAACTGGACCGGAGGGGGTTATCCCTGTCCCTACTCGACTGCACACATCAAGCGGCACAGCACCGACATACAGACCCAGCACAGGGTATTACCAAGCAAGGAAAGACAAACCAAAATGGCAACTGTCGCATTGCCTGCTGAGACGGCACACAAGCAGCGCGCACCAGCTCTCTGCTCTGCAGACCGCATGTTGAGGCGGCTGAATAAGCACTTCCAAAGGCTATGGACCACTTTGGAGAACCACCTGTTATCCAAACCGCTCCAGCCCTGAGTCTGTGAACGGGGCTGCGGGAGACGGAGGGAGCAGAGAATTCCCTCGGGCCTAACGCACTCGAATAAGCCTGCACTTCCTAACGCTAGCCCACCTGGGCCACCAAGGGCTTGATCCGAAGACGTCATCCACACGGACGGAAGGAGGACCGCCACAGAAGGCGACAGACCACCAGATCCCCCTGTTACTCCCGCTATGGGAAAGTCCCGGCCCATAGAGGAGCCCGGGTCAGTGGTTTAAAGACGTCGGCCTTAATCCCGGCCTGGGGCTGGAGGGAAGACTTACTTCGCCCCCGCCGAACAGCCGCCTCCGTACCCTCTTCTGCCACATACCATACACGGCGGAGAAAACACAAAACATCACAAACCCTGTGTGATGAGAGCAATCTCGCCACATTGCATTGGAGAAGCCTGGCTGCCCGCCTGCTGCCTTTGCACTATGGCCCTGGGAGATTGGGCCCTTTAAAAACAGTATTCGGCCATACCAGAGTGTATGTCACTCATTCTGGCCCTGGCCCTTTAAATACAGTGGGGTCATTCGGTACTTGCCCTGTGTGAACGGTGATACCCCAGATAGCTATGCCATGGAGCCCATTCATATAATGAAAGACTATGGGAAAGACTTTAGCTCCATGGCAATTGAACTGTGTGAATAGGATCTGCGCGCTATTCGGTAGTTTTGTGCGCTCAGATCCCAGCTATCTGGGGATATGTGAAATGTCTGCGTGTTATGTGTAAAAGGTGACTTTATGTATTTTAAAGTGTTTTATGTCTTTTTGCAACCATGTGCTCAATGGAGTCTGCCTCTAGCCCTGGATAATTGGATTACTTTCCCCATTGTCTCCAGGATAGAGGCCTCTATAAAACCTGTTTAAACCAGATTTCCATGCTGCCAGACAGGGACCAAAATATACTTGTACTAACTTTTGAACCCCTGGTCTGATTCATGCCATTTTTTAATATGTTGTTCCCCTGAATGGATTGATTGTGAATATGTGAATGTGATGTATGGTTTTAGAGTTATGAATGTTAGGTAAAAAGTATGTTTTAAACTGTATGTATAATTGAGTTACCTCTCAGGCTAAGGGGAGGAGGGGAGGAGATGTGTGGGATGTAACCATTGTGTGATTGGGTAATTCATAATTGTCTGTGGGCGTCTCTCTTGCAGGGGAGAATTGCATAAAAGCAGAGTGTGTGTCATTAAAAGTCAGTCTTGTTCCAGCATTAAGCTTTGGCTCATGTGTGGATTATTTGGCGATCCCAGGGATATTTCTACTCGTGGAATATTGGGTGATTTTCTTTTATGGGAAGAAGGGAATACTTGACGGAGTAACGGATTGTACCGTCACACCCTGCATATCTCCAGCAACCGACCAGGTCGAACAGGTCAGCCACGGAAGGCTCACCGCACCACAGCACATGAAAGGCAGACAAAGTCACAATTGCACCAGCGGATCACTAATCCCCGGCGGAGAGGAGAAGCAGACAAGGCACCAGGCACTCAGAACCACAGGGTAGTGCGCAAGAAGCTTGCTGGACCTTGGCAACCAAGCTATGGCGGCCTCCCACCAAGAGGCATCGGATGAGCGGACCACTGGGACTTTAAACACCCAGGCAAGAATTACGGCACCCAAAATCCGATAATGCCCTATTTACCTCTATCCCTACCAAGTCACAATGGACGCAATCCAGTTCTTTCTGCAACCTTCCAGGTCTGCTACCTGCAAGAGCCAACACGGTGTGCTCACATCTGACTGATATGCATATGTTATCTCTCCTGCTCTTACCATACTAATGTTCATTTAATTAGGACATACTTTATAACGCCACTCTGCCCGTGACCACCTCCTGTCCGTTGTCCGCACCCGTACGGCCAACTCGCGCTTGCAGGACTTCTCGCGGACGGCTCCCTTCCTATGGAATAGCCTGCCTACCGCCATCAGACTCTCCCCTAGTTTTGCATCTTTTAAGAAGTGCCTTAAAACCCATCTCTTTAGGAAAGCTTATGGCCTCCAAGACTAACCCCTACCTCACATACCTGTCTCTTGCCCTCTCCTAAAGGGCTGCCCACCTTATTTGATTGCAAATTCCTGTCCTAATGTGTTTTACACTCCACCTCCTATAGAATGTAAGCTCGATTGAGCAGGGTCCTCTTCAACCTATTGTTCCTGTAAGTTTATTTGTAATTGTCCTATTTATAGTTAACCCCTTAAGGACACATGACATGTGTGACATGTCATGATTCCCTTTTATTCCAGAAGTTTGGTCCTTAAGGGGTTAAATCCCCTCTCATAATATTGTAAAGCGCTACGGAATCTATTGGCGCTATATAAATGGCAATAATAATAATAATAATAATAACTCACAGATACTACCTGCTATCAAGCTAAGTTGAATATGCCTTCATTTACTAACTAGCAATAGTGCAAGTATTGATGTGAAATCCACAGTTACTAATGTGTGCAAAGCATGATGGAGAGGCAATCTCCTTTAAAAGTGCCACTCTTAATCACTTAACAAAAACGAGTGCAGTTAAGCTCCTATGTCTATTATGTAAATCTTAGCTAGCCAGGCAATGTTTAGTTGTCTATAATCACCACTATGCACGATGAAAACATGGTATTTTTACTATCTTAGGCCTGTCGACCCCATCGTGACCTAAAACAGTGGTCGTGCAAAGCTAGCATGTATTTAGTATATTTAGTATATTTACCTATACTATCATTAATTACTTGATACTTAAACGTGTACCACTCTTGTTCCATAAAAAAACAAAAATGTGCACAGTAATGCCTATATGCCTCAAATGTTAACCTCACTGTTTATTCTTATCTCGCTTTTACTGTTGGGGCATAGCGAGAATGCTTGTTACCCTCATGCACGTCAAAAATAAAGAATTACAACAAAAAAAAAAACTCCTGGGTCGCAGCAGTGGCTATAGTATTCATCAGCCCAAACACATAGAACAAGGGAAATAAATGGTATCAGGAGTAGTTGGAGTTTGAGCGCAAAAGTGTGAAGAGGCTAAAATCGGTTGGTTTGTTACAATGCTGTTGGATGGAATTAAAAGAAGAAACATACGAGTTTTCAGCTGTATTTATAATTGTTTTTCAACAATTATTCATTTCAGGAAATCTGTTCATGTCCATATAGGAGATCTTTATCTGAACCTCTGGCTTCGTAGCATTTGCTTTCCATCAATTCCTTGCCACGATTAACTCTTTAAACCTGCTTTGCAGTACTAGTGGCAAGGATGAATAAAGTGTCAGCTTATCAGTCAATCAAGCAGTGGAAATAAGACATGTAGCGAATACACCCAGGATTTGCATCTGTGACCTTTATCAAAACAGACTGCTGACACGTTGACTACAGTGTTTTGATGACTAACTGCGCCTTAATAAATCATTTTGTATCGGGAAAAATCATGTGAGTGACATTACATTGAATTGCTTTGTTTTAATAATAGCGGATGATATTGATTATGGCGTGGGTGAAGCAATCAGCGTGGAGTGTTACAAAACTCCTTAAACTGTACATGTTTATATAAACCGAAAAAATATACAGAGGATTTATATTGGTGAAATGTATATTATCAGAAAATAATGCAATCAGATTCGGAAAATATTTTAACAACAACAGCTTGCGTGTCTTATTGATGTCTACAGAAAACCAAGATGGCATAATTTGCACTAATACACACTTAGATATTATGTATCTTTTATATTACATTATATCTTTTGGCTAGGGATAGCATGGAGGTAAAGTTATGATTGGTGAAAGTGCATAACTGCCAAGTGTCCCTATTTAGAATGGACAGTCCCTATTTAAAGTCCAAATCCCTCCTTTTAGTCCTATAAATTATTAGTAATTCACCTAAAATTTCTCAGAACAGCTCGCCACTGGCCACACCAATACTCACAACCCTTAAATGAAAGTGTCCCTCTTTGTCCATTTAGAATGTTGGGAAGTATTGTTAGTGTTAGAGATACATTTAGTGTTAGTGTTGGGTTTAAGGTTAGCGTTACTGTTAGTGTTATGTTTAAGGTAAGTGGTAGAGTTTGTTTTAGGACTTGGCTTAGTTTAAGACTTACAGCTAGCTAACCTTCGGCACTCCAGACATTGTGGACTACATCCCCCATGATGCTTTGACAGCACTATGGATAAAAGGGTATTAAGGGAGATGTAGTCCTTAAAATCTGGAGTGACAAAGATTGCCTACCCCTTGTTTAAGGGATTATGTAAGGGCAGGGGTCACTGTGTAGGGGTGTGGTTTTAGAGTATTGAAGGGGACAAGGAGTGGAGGTTTTCACTATTAGGAGAACCCTAGGTCACGCACAGGAAGCATTATGCCTTAACTGTAGTGCCTACTTCCGCTGTCTCCCTTAGTTCCATTCATTCAGTCTAGGGATGAGTTTAATTAGAATGGAGGAAGATAGAATGTGTAATTGCGCAGATGATGTAACAATTATTCCAAAATTTGGGGACATATTCTGCTGGTTGAAATAGCGGCCAGATCACGTGATATATAACAAGTATATTGTCAAAGATTATTTCGAATCATTCTCCCAATTTAAAAATAGAGCAGGGCCCTAAAAGTAAGAGGCCACTGCTAGCACCATGAACACCTAGCACGGATATTTATTAAAGAATGGATTTACAGTGAATTCAAAGTGGATTTCAAATGTAAGGCCAGACTAGGTGAGCAGAAAGCTTAGGGGATTTAGAGAATGTTTCCAGTTCGGCTTTTTTTACCTTAAATTTGAAATTCACTTTGAGATCACCTTGAATTCTCACTTTAGAGGATAACCCAGCAGACGATTCACACAATTATTGAGTAAGAAGATTTTCTAGCATTTGCAGTAGTCTTATTCGTGTACATTCATGAATGAACTGCTGCTGACAGTTGTACTACATATCCCATAAACCCCCGCTGCTCATAGCTCAATGGAATGTTCTCCGTGCTGTCTTTGAATACACCAATAAGTATAAGACTGACTGATTTTTAGTCTGTGGAATCTTCACTGCAAATCCTGGGACTTAAAAGCAGGTATTTGGTTCTTTACATTTTTTAAATTTCAATGCATTTATAAATATCGGAGTCAAATTCAAAATAGTGTTTTCATTCACAAAAAAGTAATTGCACTGAATGCCTCCCCTCCCCCCCCCCCCCCCGAAATAAATATACAGTTTTTACTCTTTGCAAAACATTTTTTGTTACAGTAGCAAACACCTGGTGAAGTCTAACCAGGGCTGTGCAATAGACTCTGTCGGTGACATTTTGTCTATGGGCTTGGAATCAGACTTCATATTAATAAACAATAAACCTATTAGGCCATATTAATGCTGCTCAATGAACTTGTCAAAGCGGATGATGTAGAAATCAATATAAATAACAGTGACAGGCCGTAATTGAATTCCCCCAGTTCCTCTGAGTATACTAAATATTAGAAGATATGACATGCTGAAGGAAAATTCAGTAGATAACATACGTAGAGACCAATAGCTTCACCTTCCTCCACGCATGCAAGAGGGACGTAATGTGAATACATCACGCATTCCACGTTTTCTTTAGATAATATTACAGGACAAAAGCAACTTTTAACAATCACTTAAAATGTCAATAATTCTTCCAATAGGTATAGGAGGTTCTTTAGAATGCATCCTCGTAGGTCAAAAAAAAAAAGGGTCTTAATTGCTATAGCAAGTGCGCTGCTGTTCAGACGCATGCGGCAGGCAGACTGTGCCAGTGAAATTAGCTCTCTATGAGTGTCATCAGGCAGAAAAAGCTTTAATACTAAGCCACACATGTGCCATGTCTATTATTACTGGATAAGTTATTTCTTTGTCATTCGACAAAAGCCAGGATAATGTTTTGTGCACACATCAGTAAAACAGTCAATCTCCGTCTTAATCACATTAATCACCCCATAATCGGCGCTCAAGTTCCCACATACCACATCGAACACAATTGAATAGCATGCAATTTGTCGTGAGGGAGTCTGCTGAGATAAGACATTTTTTCATGAATCTTAACAATGTGGTTCTGATAATGAATAACGGACAAGTATAAGCAACAACAATAAAGGTTGTGTTCTACAGCACATTATGCTTAAGAAGTCTGTTAAAGAAAACCTGTTGATCCATCTTAGATCCCACTGTAGGAAGATGCTGAACTGTGAAGATCCAATAACTACATGAGCAAATTATGGTGCAAGTTGTACGCCCCTTCTCCCCTGCCATTGTAAGGTGTCAAACTGCTTTGGAATATTTTGACTCCTTACTTGTGATGTTGCGAACATAAAATTTTCGGTTCGCGAACGGCGAACGTGAACTTCCGCAAATGTTCGCGAACAGGCGAACCGGGCGAACCGCCATAGACTTCAATGGGCAGGCGGATTTTAAAACCCACAGGGACTTTTTCTGGCCACAATAGTGATGGAAAAGTTGTTTCAAGGGGACTAACACCTGGACTGTGGCATGCCGGAGGGGGATCCATGGCAAAACTCCCATGGAAAATTACATAGTTGATGCAGAGTCTGGTTTTAATCCAAAAAGGGCATAAATCACCTAACATTCCTAAATTGTTTGGAATAACGTGCTTTAAAACATCAAGTATGATGTTGTATCGATCAGGTAGTGTAAGGGTTACACCCGCTTCACAGTGACAGACCAAACTCCCCGTTTAACGCACCGCAAACAACCGCAAACAGTCCATTTGCACAACCGCAAACTCCCCATTTGCACAAGGTTGGATACCAAGCTAGCCATGTCCCGTTCCTTGTCCTCACTGATGTCATTGAAGGTATCTTCCTCCACCCAGCCACTTACAACACCAAGGGTCCCCGAAAGGTGACAACAAGCCCCCTGGGACGCCTGCTGTGTTTGGTCTTCCACCTCCTCAAAGCCACCTTCCTTCTCTGACTCCTCTTCTTCAGACTCCTCTCTCTGCATTGCCTCTCTCTGCATTATTATAAGGTGTGTTAAGTAGTACTATTCCTATCAGTTTAATCCCTGTTACGTGCCCTATCAGGGGACGTGTATATAAGGCATCGATTTTAGGAAGCGGGAGATGGAAAAAGATGCTTGGTCGGTCCTCCTACTTCAAATTTGGGGCACTGCGCATGCAATCTAATGTGCCACCAGATAGGAGTGGTGTGTTAAGTAGTACTATTCTTATCAGTTTAATCCCTGTTACGTGCCCTATCCGGGTGACGTGTATATAAGGCATCGATTTTAGGAAGCGGGAGATGGAAAAACATGCTTGGTCGGTCCTCCTACTTAAAATTTGGGGCACTGCACGTGCAATCTAATGTGCCACCAGATAGGAATAGTACTACTTAACACACCACTCCTATCAATTTAATCCCTGTTACGTCCCCTATATAAGGCATCGATTTTAGGAAGCGGGAGATGGAAAAAGATGCTTGGTCGGTCCTCCTACTTCAAATTTGGGGCACTGCGCGTGCAATCTAATGTGCCACCAGATAGGAGTGGTGTGTTAAGTAGTACTATTCCTGATGGTGCCTTCGGTGCGACTGACTAGGTTTGTCACCTCCTCAAAAGGACGCATGAGCCTACAGGCATTGCGCATGAGCGTCCAGTAATGTGGCAAAACAATTCCCAGCTGTCCTAGCACCCCGGTCATACAAATACTCGTTAACGGCTTTTTCTTGTTGGAGCAGGCGGTCGAACATTAGGAGTGTTGAATTCCAATGTTTCGGGCTGTCGCAAATCAAGCGCCTCACTGGCATGTTGTTTCGCCGCTGGATATCGGAAAAGTGTGCCAAGGCCGTGTAGGAACGCCTGAAATGGCCACACACCTTCCTGGCCTGCTAAAGGACGTCCTGTAAGCCTGGGTACTTATGCACAAAGCGTTGTACGATCAGATTACACACATGTGCCATGCACGGCACATGTGTCAACTTGCCCAAATACAATGCCGCCAACAAATTTCTTCCGTTGTCACAAACCACTTTGCCGATCTCCAGTTGGTGCAGAGTCAGCCACTGATCCACCTGTGCGTTCAGGGCAGACAGGAGTGCTGGTCCGGTGTGACTCTCTGCTTTCAGGCAACTCAACCCCAAGACGGTGTGACACTGCCATATCCGGGATGTGGAACAGTACCTGGGGAGCTGGGGGGGGTGCCGTTGATGTGGAGCAAGACACAGCAGCAGAAGAGGACTCAGCCGAGCAGGTTATGGAAGAGGATGGAGTAGGAGGAGTAGAGGAGGTGGCAGCAAGCCTGCCTGCAAGTCGTGGCGGTGTCACCAACTCCTCTGCAGAGCCACGCTTTCCATGCTTGGAAGCCGTCAGCAGTTTTACCCAATGTGCAGTGTAGGTGATATACCTGCCCTGACCATGCTTTGCAGACCAGGTATCAGTGGTCAGATGGACCCTTGCCCCAACACTGTGTGCCAGACATGCCATTACTGCCTTTTGCACAATCGAGTACAGGTTGGGGATTGCCTTTTGTGCAAAGAAATTTCAGTCAGGTACCTTCCACTGCGGTGTCCCAATAGCTACAAATTTTTTGAACGCCTCAGACTCCACCAGCTTGTATGGTAAAAGCTGGCGGGCTAAGAGTTCAGTCAAGCCAGCTGTCAGACGATGCTCAAACATGTCCTTGACAGACACCTGACTGTGGGCAGATGAGCAGGAACTGCTCAAGGCGAGAAACGGAGGGGCGGATGGTTGAGAGGGGGCAAGGAGGACAGCAGTGGTTAACGTGGCTGAAGATGCTGGACCAGGAGGAGGATGGCGGCTTTGAGTTTGTGTGCTGCTTGTACTCATGTGTTGATCCCATAGGCGTTTGTGATGTGCGATCATGTGCCTTCGCAAAGCAGTTGTACCTAGGTGGGTGTTGGACTTCCCACGACTCAGTTTCTTTTGGCACAGGTTGCAAATGGCATCGCTGTTGTCAGAGGCAGACACACAAAAAAAATGCCACACTGCTGAGCTCTGCAATGACGGCATTCTGGTGGTGGCAACAGCATGCGTTGATTGGCGTGCTGTCTGGCTGACCCCGGGTGCCGATGCATGCTGTCTGACTGTGCCACTAGCTCCTTGCGACGACCTCCCCCTGCTTCCAACTCATCTCCTTCTCCTCCTCTCTGTCTCCCAATCTGAACTTTCCCCCTGTTCTTCTTCTCTTCTAGCGGGCACCCACGTGACATCCACGGACGCATCATCATCAACCGCTTCACTTGTATCTGACAACTCAGCAAAGGAAGCAGCAGTGGGTACAACATCATCATCATCACTGCGTACGTGTGTAATGCTGCCTGACTGAGACATATCCCTGTTATCTACATCCTCTGGCAATAATGGTTGCGCATCACTCATTTCTTCCAACTGATGTGTAAATATCTCCTCTCACATACCAAGTTAAGCGGCCATGGTGCTAGTGTTGGTGGTGGCGGCAGGCGGATGAGTGGTAACTTGAGAGGTACCCAAAGCTAAGCTGGAGGAGGATGGTGCGTCGAGGTTCCGAGCGGAAGCTGTAGAAGATTGGGTGTCCTGTGTTAGCCAGTCAACTATGTCCTCAGAACTTTTCAAGTTCAGGGTACGTGGCCTCTGAACACTGGGCATTATTCTAGGGCCAAAGGGAATCACAGAACCACGACCACCATGGCCCCTGCAGGGTGGCCTGCCCCTGCCTGTCATTTTTGTTTTCGATTAGTGGTACTATGCGTGCAAGTTACTGTGACAAAAGATATGAGTGGCACTGGTGTGACACTGTGCCCTGGCAGGCCCTGAAACGCACACTCGTAAAGGAAACTGACTGCTATTATACAGTTTTTGGACTGCTACAGTCCAAAAAGTTTATTTTTTTTAAATGCAAGCTATTGGGACACCAGATATGAGTGAGTGGTGGCACTGGGCAGGCCCTGAAACGCACACTCGTGAAGGAAACTGACTGCTTTTATATTACAGTCCAAAAGGTTTTTTTTTGTTAAATGCAAGCTATTGTGACACCAGATATGAGTGGTGGCACTGGGCAAGTGGGCACAGTATACGCTGTGAGCCTGACACACAGGCTGGCAGACAACTAACTGCTATTCAATCTATTACAGTAAAAAAAAATATATATATTTTAAATGTACACTACTGTTACACCAGATATGAGTTGCACTGGTGTGACACTGTGCCCTGGCAGACCCTGAAATGCACATTCATGAAGGAAACTGACTGCTATTATATTGCAGTCCAAAAAGTTTAGTTTTTTTTAAATGCAAGCTATTGGGACACCAGTGAGTGAGTGGTGGCACTGGGCAGGCCCTGAAACGCACACTAGTGAAGGAAACTGACTGCTATTATATTACAGTCCAAAAAGTTTAGGTTTTTTTAAATGCAAGCCATTGTGACACCAGATATGAGTGAGTGGTGGCACTGGGCAGGCCCTGAAACGCACACTCGTGAAGGAAACTGACTGCTATTATATTACAGTCCAAAAAGTTTTTTTTTGTAAAATGCAAGCTATTGTGACACCAGTGAGTGAGTGGTGGCACTGGGCAAGTGGGCACAGTATACGCTGTGAGCCTGACACACACGCTGGCAGACAACTAACTGCTATTCAATCTATTACAGTCAAATTTTTTATTTTTTTTAAATGTACACTACTGTTACACCAGATATGAGTTGCACTGGTGTGACACTTTGCCCTGGAAGGCCCTGAAACGCACGCTTGTGAAGGAAACTGACTGCTATTATATTACAGTCCAAAAAGGTTTTTTTTGTTAAATGCAAGCTATTGTGACACCAGATACGAGTGGTGGCACTGGGCAGGCCCTAAAACGCACACTCGTGAAGGAAACTGACTGCTATTATATTACAGTCCAAAAAGGTTTTTTTTTGTTAAATGCAAGCTATTGTGACACCAGATATGAGTGGTGGCACTGGGCAAGTGGGCACAGTATACGCTTTTTTTACACAAAAAAAAAAAGCAGACTGATGTTCTAGCCCTAAAAGGGGCTTTTTGGGGTGCTGTCCTTACAGCAGAGATCAGATGAGTCCTTCAGGACTGTAGTGGACACTGAATACACTAGCCTAGCGATCAATTTCCCTATCAAATCAGCAGCAGCTACACTGTCCCTACTCTCAGGGAGGGTCTGCTGCTGAATGGCTGGAATGTGTCTGCTGACTGTGAGGTACAGGCCAGGGTCAAAGTTTAATCAGTGAAAGACGAATAGGGGGCGGACCAAACAGCGCATGTGTTCGCCGTCCGTGGCGAACGAGAACAAGCGATGTTCGCCAGAACTATTTGCCAGCGAACAGTTCGGGACATCACTACTCCTTACCATTTGTCTGCAGGTTGTTGCTCCCCACCTCCCCTACCATAGCTGGACATACGGAGAACTTGCATTAGATTCCCTGTACAAAGTCCTACTGTGCTCAGCTCATTGGCTGTGAGTATCAGGGATCACTGAAGCTAACAGCAGATGGTCAGGATCCATAGAATTACCTGGAGAATTGGGTACAAAATGAATATTGAGTAAGCAGACTGGAGATTAATACAGAGATTGCAGGGTATAAACAAGACATGGAGTTCTATCACAAAAAAAGTAGCACAGGTTTTTGCAGAGGTCAAGCATGAATAATCGGAGACAGGCTTTGAGCAGTAGTAGTGAGAACAACAAAAAAAGGCATTAGAAAAAAAAATAAAAATACAATTTTCAGAGCAGAATAGATAATGAACACAGCGCGTTATTTAGACGTGAAATCCTGGATGGCAAAGGCGTGCCCTGATATTGAATAAAGAGCTATGTATAGAACAGGTAACATAAAAACGTATAAACATAGAAACATTCATGTGAGCTCTGGATAGGGACGGCGTCTAACAACGTCTGTCGGTTTTAAATCCACAAATTTCTGAGCTCATGAACAGATTCTGAAAGAAAAAAAAAGAACAAACACTCTTCCTGTATAAGAGTATGACTATACATCAGGCAGCACGGGTGTATGAATGCAGCCTGTATGGTTAGTAGTATAGGTCATGTGGTGATAGTGGATCTCATGCATGTGTGGAAAATAAATTATTGGAGCAATAATGCATATGCCCGAAAGGCATCAGGCAGCTGTATAGCTTGTTAATCTATGACGATATGCATATTCTGATCTAACTATAACAAACATGTATAATAATAATGGAAAACATAGATGTGAGACATAGATATTGGAATCTTTATTGCCTTGCAGAGTGATTCAAGAAAGGCAGTGCCGGACTGAAAAAATGAATGAACATACAGCAAGGCAGCGGGGGAGTCCCCCATTTAGGAGTTGCATCTCCGGGCACGTTTATATGTGGAAATGGGTTGTCCCCATCTGCATAACTCTGAGTCCCCCAGTGCACCGATCCCCACTACGCAGGCAGCCTCACCCCCCCCCCCCCCCCACAGTGAAGCAGTCTGTGGCACCGTGGGCACTTGGAGGCAAAGCCAGTCCACCAAGTCCCCCACACCAAGAATCCAAAGACTATCCATCCCCAGCACCTCCCCAACACCACTTGGGGTTCCATGAAGCGATTCATTTGGCACTGACCACACTATTGGGATCACTGTTCGTTGGTCCCAGCCACCGGTCCACTGGAAGGTCTGCACACTCCTACCTCCCTGGGCTCACAGTGTCAGGGACAATTCACTCTGAGGAGCCCTCAAACCCAGAGTCTAGGGTGTTCGCCTCACCAGCGGGTGGGCCACCTGGGATTTCCAGCTGTCGACCGGCAGCCCATAAGGACCTAGGAGCAGCTAAATCTGGCTCTGCATTGTCAGTAAGGATAAGTAATCCCTCTCTCGCCATCACCACCAGATAAGTGAGGGCACAGACAGCCACTTCAAGAACAGGGAGGGGGACATCCAGCCAAGCAGAGGCCTTATCCTCAGCAGCCGCTCCAATTGCGGTCAAAAGAATTGGCTTGTAGGCTGGAAAAAAATCCAACGACTGATGTGGGTGGAGCAGGGCCAGACCCCATGGCTCCTTAAGCATCTAGCAATGCTGCTCAGCGAGCAGTCACCTCAATTAGCAGCAGCTAAGCAGCCATCAGGAATATGTCTCCACCGCCATTGTGCGTGGCAAAAGGGCTTGGCCTGATAGTAGGCCTGACAGTAGGCCTGGGGTACTGGTGGTATTTGTATCTTGTGGTGATCAGTCCAAAATGTAATCTTCAGTTAGCTGGAATGCTCCCATTTAAATTGCTGAAATTGTCTCGGGTCTCGGTGGGCTCAGTATGCAATAAGGTATTTTAGAAGCCCGGTGACAGAGGCCCCAAGGATGGCTGCCGCTCATCTTGGCGGTACTGCCCTGCCCCAATGATAATAATTTTGGATAAAAGGTTTCCAGCATCTAAAACAGAATGTTAGACTAATTTCTAACTCATTATGACATTTTACTGAGACCAGGAGTTTGCATTACATGAAGGCTGATCAGATCAGACGTAGGCAGCCAAGCACACAGATGACCATATTGCTGGATAAGCTTGTATTTAATATTTTAGATAAACTTTAAAAATGATTTAATATTATGAAAAATATTGAATTTTTTAAAATATTTTATATTTTGAAAAAAATATTTCAAAAGTGTATCTTAAAATATGAAATCATTTCAAAAGCCTACCCAACATTATTAAGTCAAGGCCCAAGTATGTGTATCGCAGTATGAAAGCTTGTGTTTTTAGTAATTTTTTACCAAATACGGCCTCAATGTAATAAGCTGTCCAAATAATCCAACGCTGTTCAAAAACAAATCCAACTTATTGAATTAGTTTCCCTCACTCCGAGGGTATAATAGAATTTGTGTGTTCGATTTGTGACATTCCTCAAAAGCATGCATCCCTGTGGATCAAGAAGTCAGTGGGAGGGAGGAAAGGGAGTAGACCAGGAATGATATTGTGTGATTGGGGGGCAGGTTTGCCTGAAGGATTGGCAGGTCAGTCTGGATGAATGTATGCCAAGCTGCTTGTCCATCATCCAAGCCAACACCACTGAGGACCCTGTTTTGGTGCTTTCTATAGGGTTCTAATGCCTTGACCATAGCACAAGCATGTTTAATAATAAGTTCACGCTATGCTTGTTGGGAACAGTTCCCTGATGATACCAAAAGCTGGACACCAGCTAAAGTAGGGATGTCGGGACAGACCCAAAAAGCGTGACTGTCCCATCATAATCAGTACGGTTGTGAGGCTTACCCAAATGTTCCACATGTATGATCACTAGTATATGAGAGAAGTGGGAAAGAGGATCCAGCCAGTAAACGGACATTGGTTACAGGAGATTTCTCTCTTCTCCCACAGTCGTTGTGCCAATTAGTCTCTTTGGGAATTGAAAAATTAGCCTTTTTATTTCTCTGTGGGAAAATAGGCTGTGAATCTCTGCTCAGGAAACGGTGGACAATCTTATTTTTAAAGTACCTTCTTAAATTAAAAAGAACTAATCAATGAACAGGGAATCATTTTAACAGTGCTGAATAAAATTATATATTTTTTCACGTGTACTTGAAATTCATGTGAGGTTATATGGAAAATTATAATACGACCAAACACAGGGTGCTATATCTTCATTTGATATATTCTAACAAAAGTGTCTCCAACTTCCGTCAACATCAAATGTAATTTTAGGTAGATCTAAACTCTATGCATGTTGGTAGCATCATGTACATTGACCAAGACATGAGCTATTAGCTCTTGGTAAATGTGCCTGTCCTTTTTTTGATCTGGCTGGTATCCAAGCCCAGCTAAATCAGTCATGCATATTAATCTGTTCAAATGAAACATCTAAAAAACATTACATTAAAATGTGTTTTCACTGTGTAGAAAAAGTTGAATGCTAGTTTATTGGCCACTATTATTTTTCATAACATTTTTCCAAACCATACGTGCGTTTGGAATTGTAAGCTTTTGGAGCATCTGTAATCTCTCACCAATTGCTTACCTATCATGCTAGTCATGTGTGAATAATTAATTAGAATGTCAAAATACCTGACCCTGAATATCAAAGATTATTTCACAAAGAAGAAAGGAAGGACGGAGCCAGCATTTCAGAGAATTAATCTTCTTATTAACAACTGTAGACAAAAATGGACAAAGCTTGATTCTTGTCTACTGAAGCAGAGGTAACACAATACATTATTTTTTTTTTGTGGCTCTAAAAATTGCACACATTAAAAGACAAAGAAGGAAGAATCAGAATGTATTTTGAAGAATTGTCCATCTGCTTCAATTTTTTTTGGCATTTATATGTTTTTACTCCAGGGATGCTGTTTAAAATTGATGGCAAGATGGATGAAAAATGTCTATGTTGCTGTAATCCCTCTATGTTAGCTCAATTCTTGGCGAAACCCATTGAACAGAAGGTGGGAGAATGTAGGAATCCAAAACAGAAGAATCCCTATGAGGCTGTCTGAAACATACTTTTGGTTCTATAATGTCACGAAAATACATATCCACCATTAAAATGTGATGAAATGCAGTGACCATGAAGAAACGGCTCATCATTAAAAGGAAGGATTTGTGGATGAAAATATCTCCCAACAAGAATTGTGAAGACTTTGAAATGATGGGTAAAGATTCAACGGATGATGATAATGCAATATTAAAAAGTTCTGTATCGTCTTAAAATACCAGCGGTTCCTGAGATATCCATAAAATTATTATTTTTTTTTAATTATTTTTTTTTCATTTTAAATTACTTGAGCGATTTAGAGATTCCAAATGTAAAAGTCGGCAAATATTGTAACTATGCAATACTGAATGAGGAAACAAAACATTTAAAGCTAATGTACTTGTCTATTTCTTACCCTATAAGACTTCTCTAACCAATCAACTCAATTGTAGGTGCTTTTTTGTGTCACGTTCCTGAATTAACCTCCAAATGTCAACCCAAAATATGGACTGGGTTTGTCAGCATTCTTTCACAACATAGAAATGTGGAGGCTAAACCCATTAGAGACCAAGGTTGCACTGCATCATTTTTTCAATCTGTGCCTTCTGGTGCCCATATACATCCAGATGGGCACAATCCTCACAGCTATATTAATACTTCCTTGTGTCCACTTATAAATTGATTAACAACCTCCCTACACACATACACAATGGTATTTAAATTCAATTAACATCTTAATAGAGTTTCATTTAGGTAAAAATTGTATCATTCTTTAACAATCAAAGAGATTTGAATTATACATGTTCTCTACTCATTAGTGTCAATTCCGATAATTTTGGTGTTTTGTGATTTTCTGTACATTTGTAATGATTGGAAAATATAAGCATACTGTGGCAGGGTTTTTATGTCTTAACAGGAAATTTATTTACACCATGTTTCATTTTCCGTGTCAAAAATCTGATCTATATTGCGATTCCAAGCAACATTTAACCTATAATGCCAAAACAGACCTATATCCAGGACTGTTTTATATTCACTACAGAAACTCTTTTTTTTGTGCTAAGTCCATTCTGTTCCTTCAACATTTTACAGCAATCTTTGTAAGTCACAGTTTAAAGCTGCATTCTAACAGCCTGAGGGAAGGTATGGAAGGTCATACTGTGCACACTACAGATATTGTTTTAATGTGAGAAACGTATTGAAATAAATCAATTACATATACAGGATTCAGTGGAAATGAGAATGCACAGAGCACATCAAATGAAATGAAATTTGAATAAATGATCTCTCTCCCTTTAAATTATAAATATAAATGTATCAGCTAGTCAGGTCATCACCTCCTATCAAATAAGGTAGGCAGAGTCCATAGACTGCTGAGATAATAATGGCATGTAGGCATGTAGGAGTGTGTTTCGGTCGGTGGGTTTGGTGAACAGAGTATATATTATTTTCCTGTTCTCAATGCTCACCCTCACATCCAGAAAGTCAACAGTTGTCGTGCTAGCTGTCATTGTAAGCTCAATATTAGGGCTTGCCATAGTGATTGAGGCTACCATATCTGAGGCAGTGTCAAGGTCACCCTTAACAATAAAGAACAGGTCATCAATAAATCTCACATACATCAGGATCTTAGTTTTAAATGGTTCCAAAATGTGTTCCATCTCAAATTTATACATAAAGCAGTTGGCATACATGGGAGCCATGGCTGCCCCCATTGAGGTACCTGCCACCTGGCGATACCAACTTTTTTCAAAACGAAAATAATTGCAAGTTAATACTGCTTCAATCAATTCCATTGTATACTCAATGGGTGGGCCTTGATAATGTGGTGATTCGGCTAGTACTTGTCTTGCCGCTGCTATACCATCAAGGTGGGGAATGACCGTATATAAGCTTTTGACATCGCAAGTCAAAAGCATAACTGCTTCAGAGGGTAATTCTACAGCTGAGATTAGTTGTAAAAAAGTAGGTGTATCTTTTAAACACGTCGTTAAATTAGCCACTGTATCTTTCATAAGGAAGTCCAACCATTGAGCTATTGGTTCTAAAATTCCTTGTTTAGCTGACACGATGGGCCGTCCCGGAGGTTTCTCAACATTTTTATGCACTTTTGGTAAAGTATATAAGATGGGAGTCCTGGGATTCGACTGTGTCAAAAACTCACACAGTTCACTGGTTAAATAGTTGGCTTCTAAGCCCCTTTTGAGTATCTTATCCAGGTGGCAATGTAATTGTGCCGTAGGGTCCTTGGGGATCTGAAGAAACGTTTGCCGGTCTGATAGCTGGTTGAGGATCTCTTCCCAGTAATCTTCATAGTCCAACACAACTATGCCACCCCCACTTATCAGCTGGTCTTATCACTATTTTTTCGTCACAGGACAATGATGTCATGATTTCTCTATCCCTACTAGTACAATTAGAATGCACCTTTTGCTGTGTTTTGAAAATATCCTTGGCTTCTTTATCTACAGAGCGCAAAAAGTTTTAATCGTGGCCTGATTAGACATCGGGTCAAACGTACTCTTTGGTTTAAATTTTTTTCTTTGATCAATCTCTGTGGATGGATAATTCTTAAAAAAAATCTTTCAGTCGCATTTATGTAATAATTTTACATAACTAGGTCATTTTATTAATTGCAATTTGTCTGCCTGACACCCGACGCCGAAAGTATAGGGAATTTAATTTGCTAGCACTATATTTAACCCTATAACTTTCCAAGACACCATAAAACCTGTACACGGGGGGTACTGTTATACTCAGGAGACTTCGCTGAACACAAATATCTGTGTTTCAAAACTTTAAAATGTATTACAATGATGATATCATCAGTGAAAGTGAAGTTTCTTTGCATTTTTCACGCACAAACAGCACTTACACTGATGATATTATTGCTGTAATACTTTTTACTGTTTTGAAACACAAATATTTGTGTTCAGCGAAGTCTCCTGAGTATAACAGTAACCCTCATGTACAGGTTTTATGGTGTTTTCAAAAGTTACAGAGTCAAATATAAGGCTTGCGTTTCAGTTTTTTGACATGCAAATTTGACAGATTGGTTACATTGCCCATGAGAGCGTATGGTAGCCCAGGAATCAGAGTTACCCACATGATGGCATACCATTTGCAATAGTAGACAACCCAAGGTATTGCAAATGGGGTATGTTCAGTCTTTTTTTAGTAGCCACTTAGTCACAAGCACTGGCCAAAATTGGCGGTCAAATTAGTTTTTTGCATTTTTCACACACAAACAAATATTAACATTAACTTTGGCTAGTGTTTGTGACCAAGTGGCTACTAAAAAAGACTGGATATACCCCATTTGCAATACCTTGGGTTGTCTACTATTGCAAATGGTAAGCCATCATGGGTGTAATTCTCATTCCTGGGCTACCATACAGACTCAAAGGCAACGTAACCAATCTGGCAAATTTCAATGTAAAAAAACTGAAAAATGTAACTTGCTATATTTGACCCTGTAACTTCCCAAAACACCATAAAACCTGTACATAGGAGGTACTGTTTTACATGTGAGACATCGCTGAATACAAATATGTGTATTTTATTGCAGTAAAAGCAAACAGTATTTTGACATTGACAGTTAAAATGTCACGTAGAACTAAGAAAATGTAAAACAAATCTTATTTTCTCCCATTTTTTTATATTTTATTCGTATTCAATTATGTTTCATACTTAAATATTTGATGTTAAATGAAAGCCCTGTTTCCCCTGAATAAAATGATATATAATAAGGGTGGGTGCAGTTAATATGAACAAAGTGAATTACGGTTGGACAGACATTTAGCGCAAATGCCAGGTTTTGTTTACGTTTTGTTTTGATCACTACGTGTACATTTGTCTCAGTCCTTAAGGGGTTAATGGTTTTGAGCAATAAAAAACAAAATAGAGGATGAAATATTGGATATGATTTTTTCCTATCACAAGGCCAGTCCGTCTGAGCTCTAAGTCTTGAGAGTTTGAATCGCCCACTGAGCCCCCTTCATTTGCCTAGACAGGACCAGACAAGAGGTTTGAAGTAACAGCTCGTGCCGTATGTTGCTCATTTTCTGAAGACACAAAAATGTCAAAATAAAGAATTGGCAACCAAAAGACCAGTGTCCAGTCTCTCCCAGCAAACGTTTTGCCTTCATTGCAGCAAATGCCATATTTAAATAAGCATTTTTCATCAGCCATATTATAAATATATTGGCTGATTCTCAATCGCTAAAATATTGTTCCATTTAGCTTAAGCTTATCTTTTTAACGGACACCTCAGGCACTCTAACCACTTCATCTCACTGAAATGGTTAGAGTGTCTGGGGTCACCTGGTGCTGTCATCTGGTGTTGCCTGCAGCCCGCTGAAGTTATAAAATAAATGCCAGCTGAATATATACCGTGTCCCGCTATCTCGGTGCTTATACATCTTTAAAATACTGTTTGGGGGAAACAAATTCGTTATCAGCTCATCCAATGAGTTTTTATTTTGTATGTTTCTGTTAACTGCGGCAACAATTGTTACCAGGACCAAATAAAATGCATAACCTAGACACTGATCCACTTATTCTATCTTAGTGCCTCCTGTCGCCTTCTTTGCAAGCTGCCTTGTTGCTGTAGTTTTCTCCCTACCCATGTCTCCGATGCTATTCCAAAAACCTTACATGCTTCACCTGATCGCAGGTCCTTCCCTATGTGATATCTATCTTTCTACTCTTCCCCAGCACGATCTCTTTGTTCCTGAGATAACAGTAAGTCAATATGTCAGTGGCATACCAAGCAGCAGGGTAAGTGAAACCTGCAAACTGGACTAACACCATCTCACTTGTCTATAAGTTTAAATTTCTGCACACTTCCTCTTATGAAAAGAAAACTGTTTTTTTTTTCTTACATTTCGTTTTTACTGGAAAAATGTGAGACGTCCGACCAGTGGTGTATTTTGGATTTGTGCTGCCCTAAGCATGACTAAATTCGGGCACCCCCAAAATCTAAATTTGCCCCCCCCCCGCACCAATTCATGTCAAGGCTACTTTTTTTGACTGACAGACACATGCCCTCATTGATACATGCACTGATATACACTCACTGACAGATACACATTCATTGGCAAACACATACAGTCATAAGCACACACTGTTTAACCAACACACACTTTCACTGACAGACACACACTGACACACCCACTCACTGACAGGCACACACTGACAGCTACACTCACTCACAGTAAGGTGGACAGCCCCAGAACACGAGGCAAACAAGGCATTTGTCTCGGAGCTTGGGTGGCATTTTTTGGCGCCCCCCCTGACAGTGCCGCCCTAGGCAAATGCCTTGTTTGCCTTGTCGTAAATACATCACTGCGTCAGACACATAAACATTTGCACCATTTACAAAAGGTTATTTTAAAACAATGATTCTAAACCGCAGGCTTAGTTTTTAATGAACTTGAGGTTAATTCACCAAACCATGGATTCTTGTAAAATTGCACATTTTAGGTAACATTTCGACTATTATATGCTTTAAAATACAGTGCTGGGTGGAAGAGGTCTTTACTTTTGCATGATTTAATTCATGTTTTTATATACAAAGGACTATCTAAAGCTCTTTAGCATGATGAAGTGCATGATGTGGTGCATGATGTGGAACATTTAAGAAAAGTAACCTGGCTACACCCACCCAGCTTTCATTCAGACAACCAGTCTGCCCAAAACGTGCAAAGACTTCTCATTGAGCTGCATTGGGATTTCTGTGATTGGACAGCCACAGAAAGCCTGGGCGGAGTAAGAAGGGGAGGGCATGCAAAGTCAGCAGACAAGAGAACTGCAGCTTTGCAAACTCTTTTCAGATATACCCCAGCCCTCCCCAATGAAAAGAAATGCATAATTAAGTACATGTTTGTTTTCAATGGGATATATCTGCAACATTTAATTTAAAAATAAAAATGTAATTGTATTTGAGCAGCGAAGTTTCCCTTTGAATCAATTTTAAGAAATCCATCTTTTGAGGGACATATTTAGCAGGGTTAACTGGGTGCAATGTTAGATGATAGGGTCGATGCTTTAAAGTTTGTGTTATTCAGGGCCAGCTAAAAGTGATTGCTGAAGTCAGTGCTTACTGTGGTTCTTCAGTCTTAGTTAGTTCTCTGGTACCTGGAGCTAATGGGGTACAGAGTTACTTAATTGCAACATCCAGGGTTATCCTTCCAAGATGAATTCCCTGCAGTGGCACGTTTTAGGTGAGTCCCGTATACTGAGCAAATTACTGCAGTTGTAGCCAAATTTATGTAGTGACGCATCGACCTCCATGTACCATAATAGGCATTTCTGTTGCTTGGGGTCTAACAAATGACAAAACTGAAGATATGGAAAGAGCGGCTATTAAGGTACATAAGCAGTTCCTCAATTTCTCTTTTTCTTCCCCCAAAGGCTTCTTTCAGCTCCATTTCTAGGAAAACAGAAATCTTCATCTTCATCAATCGTTTTATCTCTACTACGTAAACACAATTCTTCCAGGAAATGATTTTTCATTTACTACACGATGTTGATTCTGCTAGCTGGGCGTGTAATTATTGTTGACTTTTCGACTCGGTTATGTAATTATTGTTTTCCAGTTCAAAGTTACTTTGCTTCATTATAATTAAGCTAAAAGAGTTGTGTCTTTCTTGCGGCAAGGTTCATCATTAAACGTAGTAGCAGACATGATTCATTGCACCGCGGGTTTGTTGTTCTTACAGTACAATATGTGTGCTATCGAACTTTCTGTGATATCAACGGAATCAGAACATTGGAGACAACATAATTCAACTTTTCGCATCTGTCCAATTCTACTCATTTCAATTATGCAGATATATCTTGATAGGGAAAGCAATTACCTGTGCATGGTGCTCGGGATAGCTAATTTGGATAGACGTGGACTATTAAAGTTTCAATCCTTTAACTATCATCTACTTAACATTTGCCCTTCCAGATCTGTATTAAATTATCTGTGCTTGGTTAGTACTTAATCATTTTGAATGCTAATACATCTATCGCTAAGCCATACCACATTAAAGGTGAGAGGTGACAGAGGCAGTTTATAAATTGGAAATATGTATATGAAATAAATACTAGCAATGCACCAAAACACAAAATGTGTGGTTTTTCTCAGGGCCAAGTGAATTTTAGGTACCATTATTTCAGTTACTCTGCAATGTTGTTGATACAGTGTGATTATAGTCACCATAATTAGGAGCAGAAGATGGACACTTCTGTTAGGTCCCTGAATTACTGTTTACGTCACCCTGTGCCCATTGGGGATGCAGGTTGTGTGTGTGTAATGTGGTTGTATGGTGTTAATTTTTTTGTGTCCTCATTCTCTCAACCAACGATGTGGATTTGGCTGTGGAACCTGTACAGCACTATCAGTTAGTTGTAGGGGTCCTGAAACAGCTGTATGCACTACCTGAATAGCAAAGCTTGTGAATGTGCATATTCAGGTATATTTGCATATTATGGATTCTGCAGACAGGAGAGATATATTGTGTTAGTTGTTTTCTTCTTCACTCCTTTATAGAAAATATTATTATGTTATTATGAGTTCCTGTACGCTTTCTGATAAAATTTGGTTATATTTATAATATTGAGTTTTTCTCAACAAATTTGATGTAATGGGCAAATGGGCTAGTCCTGAGTTAAAATGCAACTGTACGTTAGTTCTTTTGGAACTGTGTGTCCTACTGGATTTATTCAGGGATATTGGTAACAGTCTTTGGACCTGTTGGCTGGCTGCTTGGTCCTTGTAGGAAGAGACAAGTAAGCAAAAGAGCTAGGCCTGAGAGCCACAAGTAACTTTATAAAGGCAGGAGCTAGAAAAAAGTGCACACTGAGGTGTGAATACCTTCCTGGAAGAAGAGCAGCAGTGGAATAGGCAAAGAGTATGATACCTGCCTGGAAGGAGAGAGCTACAGCCTGGACGGGTGGAAGATTTCTGGAGAGCCCCCAGTATAATCCCGGTGACTGGGGCTGAAGCTTTCCAGGGTATATGACTTCAGCCAAATGGCCGTACATAGTTTTTGTATTTGCATTTTTATGTAATATGTATATAATATTTGTCTTACATCTGGTATGACTATTTTTTTTTTCAATTTGTTGTGAGCCAAGTATTTGATTATAATGCTTGGCTATAGTATAGGAGTATAATTTTTAATGCTTCATGTTTCAATAACAAGACCCTAATTGGTGAATCCATAAAGCCACAGCTGTAGGTTGGCTGAAAAAAAGACATGTCCAGAGCATTTTAAAAATCCCTTTTATTATTGTTTTTCCAAAAGGTAATAAAACAACACACCGCATGATAAAATTTCCCTTTTTATTACTTATTGAAATAATATTTCTTTATTACCGACAATCAGACTTATTGGTATGGTAAGATATTAAATATGCATTCCTAACTGTTCAATGTTCAGATTACCAACTCCCCCCCTCCAAGAGCATGAATAGGTGAAATTTGCTTAACTTTCTCATATTGCCATTCTGCACCCCCCTCAGACTGTCCCACCTCTCTAAGAAAAAAGTGGGGAGTAGGTTAGCGCTAATAATATATAAAAGGCAGCAACCTTACAGAGGGTCACCCTCTAACCCTCTGGGATAAGGATGTACAGGTAAAAGGAGAAAAAGGCTGCGCCAAAAATGACCTAAAAATACAGTGAAATAAGTCCCAATAAAAGTGAAAAAATAAAAAGAAGGAAAAATGTCAATGTTTGTTGCACTGGTTGCACTGGTAGAGTGTTCTCTCTTCTTATGATGCTTTGGATCCTCCCGTGATATGTAAAATATAAAAGGGAAAAGGACCAATTGTGCAGGTTGTGGGGTACGTAGTAGGTGAAAAATAAAATGTAAAGAACTCACATTTGTATGAGCTATAACCAGCTCAGGTGGAATGGGCGTTCTGCAGTATAATCCCTGCAAGTAGGATATCACGGAATTCTGGTCCACTTTGGGTCTGGTGCTGTCCAATTCGAAGGAGAATGGAATTATTCCATTTTGAAAAAACCCTAGTGGTGAAACGCGTTAATGGATTTTATTATATACTTTTAATAATAAATTACGTTTGGCTTTACATTTGTGCCATTCATATATTTTTTATTACTCCTATTTTATATTTTCCTTTCCTGGCTATTTTATATATCCTAAGGTGGGGATTATACCACCCACGCCATATCTCAAGTGCAGTGTCATCTGCACTTTATACTGTGAGTATATTTACTTTGTTTTGCATCTATACCACATTTTATCTTCGGAGAGCACTATTTGTTGACTATATATTTCTCTCCCTTCTCCTGAGAATTGGACAGCACCAGACCCAAAGTGGACCAGAATTCCGTGATATCCTACTAGCAGGGATTATACTGCAGAACGTCTATTCCCCTTGAGCTGGTTATAGCTCATGCAAATGTGAGTTCTTTACATTTTATTTTTCACCTACTACGTACCCCACAACCTGCACAATTGGTCCTTTTCCCTTTTATATTTTACATATCACGGGAGGATCCAAAGCATCATAAGAAGAGAGAACACTCTACCAGTGCAACCAGTGCAACAAACATTGACATTTTTCCTTCTTTTTATTTTTTCACTTTTATTGGGACTTATTTCACTGTATTTTTAGGTCATTTTTGGCGCAGCCTTTTTCTCCTTTTACCTGTCCCACCTCTCTGACCGTTGCTAAATAAATGGCTTTCCTCTGTTTCTGGGGAATTGGATCAGGGCACCCAGCAGGCCGTAGTGTTTATGGTGATTGGAGATTTAACTGTTACCAACTGTTCTTGAAACATTTAGGTACGTTCTAGTAATATTTACTCTGCTGCTTCTGTAAAAGGAACGCTATATTGTGAGGAATACAACAAAGATTTCCTAACACTATAGTGACCTGTTCAATGTTAAGGTGCCTGGCTCTAATTCTTTGAGTTTAAAGGGGTGAGTTTCCTTACCTCTTCTCCCTCGCTACGCTATGCTGCTCTTTCCATGCCGCCACGGCTGAGATCATTAATCAATGCTTTGTCATAGAAAATCATTGGTAGGCAGGTGCACATTCGCAGCAAAATGCTGAGCTGCACCAATCACCAGCTCCTCTTAGAGATGCATTTAATCACTGGAACTCCAGGAAGTCCAATCACCATCTCCTGGTAAACATGCATTCAATCAAAGCACCTCTATGGGAGTGTTCGGAGTCTGCAGGAAGTCCAATCACCATCTCCTGGTAAACATGCATTCAATCAAAGCACCTCTATGGGAGTGTTCAGAGTCTGCAGGAAGTCCAATCACCATCTCCTGGTAAACATGCATTCAATCAAAGCACCTCTATGGGAGTGTTCGGAGTCTGCAGGAAGTCCAATCACCATCTCCTGGTAAACATGCATTCAATCAAAGCACCTCTACGAGTGTTCGGAATCTCCAGGAAGTCCGTCTAGTGACTGTCCCAGTCAGTTACTAAAGATGTTACTGGGCAGCAATATAAACACTGACCTTTCTCTGAAAAGGCTGTGTTTACAGTGCTACACCTGCAGCGACAGGTTATTGACACCATTACATTCAGTTACAGTGGTTCTGGTGATTATAGTGTTTAATAAAAAAAAAATGTTGCATTTGACAGCAACATCGTTATACTCTCACCAATACAAGTAACATATAGTGTTGTCATAACTAAAAGTAAAGACTCTTCTCACTGTTTAATGGTCTTAATGCTATCATTCCCCTGCTGTAGTCCCACCTATAGAACCTTAAAGGGAATTAATAGCAATTGATTTATGACATCTTCTGAATGAAACCAAAGCAGGATTAGGACTTCAGTGGGCCATTGGCAGGAAACCCATTTGAAGGGTAGTGCTAGCATGGCTTGCTAACTTTTAATTAGGAATATTTATAAAATGTTTGCATAATTTAAAATGAGCAAAATATGTCCTGAAATATTTAATCTGCAACCTAGGTGATATATATATATATATTTTCTCGTAATTGAAACAGCTACGAGGCATCTCTGTAATCAGACAATAACCGAAATCTGCCTCCGGCCCATATAACTCTGTGAAATGTGTGAAAAATCACCCCTGTAAATAAAACAATAAATATGCAACAAATACATTTCCATAGCAACTAAACATTTACCCGGCTTCAAAGAATAATGAATTATTTAAATGCTCGGAAAGACGCTATTCTGTCTTAACACAATGTCAGAATTGATGTAAATAGCAGCCATGTTAAATGTTCTGTGTTTCTGAGTAACTTTGTTTCTACTCTATTGTGATAGCATCCAGCTTGGAAAACAAACAAACAAAAGCAAAGCAATAGTAAAAAAAAATGTATATATGTCAAAATAAAAAAGAATTAGATAAATATATTGCATGATTCCGTTCTGTGACATGTACGGCTATTCTCCCAGAGGGATTGTCCTCGTTGTACTTCACACAATATTTTACAGTCATTTTTATTTAACAGTTTATAGAATTATTTTAAGACATTAGCCATCACTTTCAGCTCCCACTTCATATAAACCAATTCTCCTATGCTCCACTAGAAAGAAAAAAACATTAGTTAACTTTGCAATATTGAACACATAGTCATCACCTAAATGGGAATTGGGGGCAATTTAGGTCTCATCTGCCATTAATGGGGATTATAGATAGTTAGAAATTCTCTTAAAGGAATAATAGATAGTTAGACATCATCTAGCTTATTGTTTAATCAGAGTAGATAGGCAGCTGTATTTCGCTTCTTTTTTTTAACCCCATCAGTGAATGTATATGTTTTTTAGGGGGGCAAGGTGACCTCTGCATTTATTAGGTAATTGCAAATTTATGGTGTGATTTTCCGCCGGTTACCCCACTTCCCACAGTACTATCTATGAGGACGACGAATAGGACTTTTCCACCCATCCCTAATACTTTGCTGGTCCCCTTCATTTGCCACACATTGGGTGGGACATGGTAAAATAATACTTGGCTCTAATCAGAGCCAGGATCCCAGACCGCCTTTGTTATCGTATTAATCTTTTACCTCTCCCATGTGCATACCTCCCAAGTTTCCTAATATAGGAGAGAGCAGTGGTGGATCAACCGTGTCACAGGGGTTGCAGCTGCGACTGGGCACGTCACTCCAGGGGGCCCGACTTCCCTGTTGTGGTGCGGCCCTGGTCGCACAGAACAACCACCAGGGCCGCATTGAAGGGGCCCATGGGGTGGTTTCTGCTCTAGGAGTCACATGATGGCAATGTATTTCCTGGGGCCCGGTCAGCCCTGTGGCACTTTAAGAGTGTGACCGGGCCCCAGTGATGATGTCACTTCCTCCCAGCTAACAGAGCCGTGTGGGAGGAGAGTGCCGGGGAAGGATAGGAGGGAGCCAGAGTGGGAGCTCTGACTCCCATCAGCCTGAGGCAGCCATTGAAGCCTCTGTGTGCCTGTATGTGTATCTGTTTGTCTTTATGTGCATCTGTATGTGTCTACATGTGTCTTTTACCTCATCCATGTGCATACCTCCCAAGTCTCCCTAAGTAGAAGAGATTAGTGGTGGAACTACTGCGGTCGCAGGGGTCACCACTGCAACCAGGCCTATCAATCCAGGGGGCCCTGCTGCCCTGTCGACCCCTGCGACCGGCTGCCCCACCGGCATTGAAGGGGCCCATCGGGTGGCCCATGCTCTTGGGTCAACCGAGGGCAATGTATTTCCTAGGGCAGTGATGGCGAACCTATGGCACGCGTGCCACAGGTGGCACGCCGTGCCCTCTCTGTGGACACGCGGCCACAGGTCCGCCATCACTGCAGAGTGGCACCTGCCTGCCCGAAATGGCAGGCGCCTACTCTGCTTCCGTGTCGGGAGGCAGGGGAGGGATCTGTGATGCTGATCCCCTGTCCTCCCGCGCGATGCTGTGTGGAGCGTTGCCGAGCGTTACCATGGCAACGCTCCACACAGCATTGCGCGGGAGGACAGGGGAGCTGCTTCACAGATCCCTCCCCCTGCCTCCCGACACGGAAGCACTGCCTGCCACCACCGGACCACCAGGGATGACGGTACCACCACCAGACCACCAGGGATGACGGTACCACCACCGGACCACCAGGGATGACGGTACCACCACTGGACCACCAGGGATGGCTGTGTCCCCCCCACTTCATTAAAGGTAAGAAGGAGGGAGGGGGGGGATACTGACACACAGCACCCCTACCCCCCAGAAGTACCCTTACCCCCCCAGCACCACCCCTATCTCCCCAGCACCACCCCTACCCCCACAGCACCACCCCACCCCCCCAGCAGCACCCTACCCCGCACAGCACCACCCCACCCCCCAGCAGCACCCTACCCCCCACAGCACCACCCCAACCCCCAGCAGCAGCCTACCCCCCCACAGCACCACCGGTCCCCCCCAGCAGCACCCTACCCCCCCAGCAGCACCCTTCCCCCCCAGAAGTACCCCTACCACCCCAGCAGTACTCCTACTCCCCCACAACAGTACCCCTACCCCCCCAGCAGTACCCCTACCCCCCCAGCAGTACCCCTACCCCCCAAGCAGTACCCCTACCCCCCAGAAGTACCCCTACCACTCCAGCAGTACCCCTACCCCCGCAGTACCCCTACAACCCCCAGCAGTACCCCTACCACCCCCAGCAGTACCCCTACCCCACAGCAGTACCCCTACCCCCCGCAGTACCCCTACCACCCCCAGCAGTACCCCTACCCCCCCACACACAGCACCCCTTCCCCCACACACAGTACCCCTACCCCCCCACAGCACCCCTACCCCCACACACAGTATCCCTACCCTCCACAGCAGTACCCATACTCCGCCAGCAGTATCCCTACCCCCACACAGTACCCCTAGCCCCCAGCAGTACCCCTACCCCCCACAGCACCCGTCTCACACACACACACAGCAGCACCCCCCCACACACACACACACACAGCACCCCCTCACACACACACAGCACCCCCCCTCACACACACACAGCACCCCCCTCACACACACACACATCACCCCCCAAACACACACACACACACAGCACCCCCCTCACACACACACAGCACCCCCCAAACACACACACACAGCACCCCCCCAAACACACACACAGCACCCCCCCCACACACACACACACACAACACCCCCCCACACACACACAGCACCCCCCCCAAACACAGCACCCCCCCCCACACACACACACACACACGCACCCCCCCCCACACACACACACGCAATTGCCGTGTTGGCACTTTAAGGGAAAAAAAGTTGGCATGTATTGCGGTTTGGGCACTCGGGCTCAAAAAGGTTCGCCATCACTGTCCTAGGGCCCGGTCAGCACTGTGGCACTATAAGAGCACGACCGGGAAAGGGCCCATTGCCAGTGGCAGCATAAATCAGTAATTCAATACCCAGACTGTACTGCAGAACTTTAAAAAATCTTAATTTCTCACACTTTTTTATTCATATTAAATTATGTTTCAAGTATAAATATTTTATGTGAATGAAAGCCCTATTTGTGCTGAACAAAATGATAAATAATAAGTGTGGGTGCACGTAATATCGAAGAGGTATATATATATAGATATATAGAAGAGATACACCTTACATTTTTAGGTTTTGTTTTGGCTCAAAAGTTGGACAATTGACTCCGTCCTTATGGTGTTATTCTACAATCAATGTGTGTAGAAATCAGTCTACGTAAATAAGATACATTGTTCTTGCTCTAATTACATTTTAGTTGTATAAATTGTTATTAGTAAGTCACCAAAATGTTCTCAGAACAATACCTCCTCTGGTCACACCCCCACTCACACTCAGAACAGCCCCGCCCACGGCAACCCCCCTCCCCCCCCACTCACACTCAGAACAGACCCGCTCTGGCCACACCCCCACTGTCAGGTCCCCTGCCCCCGCGCCGCTAGCGGAGGCCTTGCTTACCTCATCGCAGCGTCACCTGGTCCCTGTCTCCAGACTGGCAGTGTGTCTGATGCTGTACGCTGTGGGGATATTTATGGGATAATAATTGTAAACAGAGAGAATTGCCCACGAGTTTCAATTCTCAGATCCCTAATCGTTATCGTTATAAGTGAAAGGTAAAACCATATACCGGTAATTAAAATCACAAATTGTTATAAAAATATAATTTTATTTTTAACAATTTAAATTAATAATGATGAGTAACATGCATGATAATAATCAATGGAATTCGAGTATAACAATATGCAATACAATATGGCAATAATCAATGAATATTCAGTATAAAACAATATGCAATACAATAGGCAATTTACTTCCTGGTTAGTACAGCATAGACTCCATTAGCTGTCAAGACTGATTTACGATAGGTTTCAGAGAAGGAATGTGAGTTTCACACTGAGCTGCAGTGTAGGGCAATAGAACTTAGCTAGCAGTTAGAAATAACCCTTGCAGTGCTGGCTAGACCTCCTAAGTAGTTAAGATCTACTCTTGTGTGATTTTAATTAAAATAACATTTAACCAGTCATCAACCATTTCCTTGATTTTATCCAAAGAGAAATCTACTATGTTATATTAGCTGATATTTTATTAATTTGTCTAAACAGATATTTTATCTTATTTTAGAGCCAATCAATACAGCTGGATAAATGGTCATGATATGCTAACGTGATATTAATCACACAAATACATTAATGGCTATATTAATCCCAGCTGCAGATGGGATGCTATAACCATATATATTCTTTAATCATTAAGATTTCTAAATATGAAATCTAATCATGATTTATCCAGTCATATATCATGCTATTAATTTTAATTAATTTAAATTAATTAATTAAATGCCTGTATATTTACCAGTTAAGTAGATATTTTCATCAGATGTTCTCAGGTAGCTAAGTGTCATGGGTCTCTTTCTCTGCATGGAGTGTAAGAGTTTCTTGGTTACTCTGATCGCCCGATTCTGCCTGGATCTCTCTCAATCCCCAGAGTGTTGTAATGTCTTTCTCTTCAATCTTTGAATGTCTGACTGTTCCCTTGTCTTAACTTTTTAAAGGGGAAATTCCTCTAAGTGATAGCCAATCACAAATGTGGGGTGTGGTTCCCTTCTAGGTAACCCATTTAATATTTGGACTCTAGATGGCAGCATTGTTCCACTACACATACCTATCCAGGAAAGAGTTAACTTTTCTTGGTGGCTATTTTTGACGTCATTTACGTTATCTTTATGGTGGCTATAACTTTATATTTTCTGTCAGATCACAGGGTCTTTCTCAGTTTTGTCCAGACTATGCGTCTGCAAATTCTGCTATAATTCCTAAAATTGATAGTTTGTGAACTAAGTTTCACCTTAAACTATAATGGGACGTTGTACAATATCGAAAGTAAAATGTAATTATTTAATCCTCTGTCACCCAGGTCTGGGTTTTTAGAATTTATTATATTCCATTAGTACCTAGACAGTCTCTTATCACTTGGTTTGTTTATATACACATTCCATTCAGCTTGGGCAAAGCAGTCAGTTTTAGAGAAAGGATAGAAATTCTGTGTCTCTTTTGTTAGCTTGAAGATACAAAATGGAGTCTGGTCTGTTTAGCAATGACTTCAGAATATACACTTTGTATTTCTATCATAGCACAAAATGTCTGCCGATATAAATACCCTGACAACGCTCCAGAGCAGCTTCCTTATATGTGTGCTGCACCCTGTCATGTTGTCTCTCGTTATTCCGTCTCTCTGTTTCCCTTGACCTCGGCTCGTGTTTTGACTATCCTTATTGCATAACCCGACCATTCTAAGGATCGGCATTGCAATTCTCTCTACTCTGTCCTGTCTGTGTGTTAGGGTTCCCTAGTGAACGTTACACCCACTCACATCTCAAAAATTAAAGTGTCTCTCTATGTCCCTTTGAAATGTTTAGAGGTATGCACATGAGATGAGGTGACAAGAGGGGCTGTTTTTACCTGGTAAACCACAATTTAATATTATTCTGTCTGAAGGAAGATTGCATATTCTTCCACGAAAGTCATATTGGAAACCATACAATTTAATGATGTTTATTTTTATTTTTTTGTAATTTGCTAATGATAAAGATTAAACATGTAAATATAGAAAAATGGAACAAGTGGCTTGAGTCATCACTGCCTGCTGGGATTAGTAGCACTGAAGAATTAATGATACCCTTTAGTAGAAAATCATTTTACAGCATTGATCATTAAATCAGGTTTGCAATCAAGATTAATGTTGTAACAATTAGTTACTTTTGGAATACAGAACCATACCGGGATTCATTAAGGAGTGAAAATACAACCTTACTGACAACCTCTGTATTCCTTTCTACAGCAGATTCATCATCCGGTACAACACGTGGCTCTGTAGAATGTGATTGGGGTTTTCACTGAAGAAAAATCTTTCTCATTTTTTATTAATTCTTCCTCATATAACTTGATCCTCTTAGGTGTGATTTACTGAATGGAACAATTTGTAATTGCCATGTTTTTCAGTATAAAAGATGCATCCGAGTGTAATATAGCATTTAGCGTGTTCACATAAGGTTCAATTTAAGGGAAATCGTTTAGCTAAAATGTTTTTTTTTTCATTAATTTTTCCTATCGTTCTCCTACAGTCGGGGCTACACACTAAACCAGGAATTATTGGAAATCAGTTGAGTTGGATAATTTTTCAGTTATGTCTGTTCTAGCCTAATAACGGCAATTTCCTTGCTGGTTCTAAGTTTGGTGCATGATCCTCGACTGAACTGAAGGTGTTAATTTGAGCAGTGTTTGTTTTAATTTGTTCTTTAGTGTTCAGAAAGCTATAATGTGATCAAGCAATTGCAATATTTGGGTCACTAGTCTGGCATGAAATAATTAATTTTAGTAAAGTGTTTTTTATTACACTGTTCAACACTTTGAGAGGTGATAAATGCTTGGCTTTAATTACTATTTTTCCCTTTTATTATATTTTGTTAGAGCTGGCCTGCGTAATTAATATTTTTTTTAAAACGTGAAAGTGAATCAGTAGAGTAGTGTGTGGATGATACACGCTATACACCCAGGGCCAGATTAAGAACCCCCTAGGCCTGGTGATGACAATTATGGTAATTCCTAATTACAGAATCAACAGAAAGTACCTAAACAGTCATACCTCTCGGGGGTCCTGTATCTGGTGGAGATGGTGCTGGTGGGAAACTCACAGGATGCTGCTATAAGAACACACATATTCTATGCTACTCTCTCGCTTTCATCTCCAAACCAAATCCATACTAGGGATGTGCATGGGCAACAAATTTGGTTCATTTTGGAAATTCGAGTAAATAAACAAATTTGTCTGCTTTGGCAATTCAGAGCAATGGCCTTCGGTTTGGCACTTCCGAAATTTGGGACTTCGGTAATTCGGACCCTAACTCCTAACCCCCTTCTGAACTTCAGCAATTCAGGACTTTGGAAATTCGAACTTCGGACATTTGAAGCATCCGAATGTCTGAATTGTTCAAAATTTGTCCGAATGTATATTCGGAAAGAAACGAATTGCACATGTTTAATCCATATCCACCGACATCGGCGTCCTGTGAAATGGAATGCCAGTGGGCGGGGTAAAAGGACCTGCCCAAAAAAGGTCAGCCTGGCTTGAATGTGTTGTTTCAGTGCCCTGAGTTTGGTGCAAGCGCGTCTAATGAAGTGCTCGCGCTACGCTTTCTGGACAGTTCCCAGGTATCGTCAGCACTCACTTCTCCACTCCTCTCCTTCCCTTCTTACTAGCAGGCAGTAGCTTCTGGTATGCTGTCTGGGACAGAGAAAGGTGAATGTGGTGAATGTAGCAGAAAGGACAATAACCGAAACAATGACACACAGTATAGAAACCGAAACATGAGGAGCATTTACACAGTGTGCAAAGTCAACTTTACCTTAACTAATTTATACTCAGCCAGTCCATGCAAGTTCTGTTCCCTCGAATGGCTCCTAAGTACCCGTAACTTAATTCCTTCCACATAAAGCATGTGAAGAGAAGTAAAAAAAAAAATGTTTTTAAATTAATGGGCCTATTCCTTATGTTAACACCATTAGATGACAGTTTCATAAGTATAAATCCTCTTAAGGAAATAGCTAAAGTATAATGGGTGAAAGGCGTGATACAGTCTAAACACAGTGATGTTTATTATGTTTATGGTAAGTCAGTGTATTTGAATTATCTGGGAGCTAACTTCAAGCTGCATGATTAGTAGACAGTGATATATGCCGAGTATCTGACTGCACCAAACCCTCGCCTGCAGACCTTCTCCAGGGTTGTCTCCTTCTTATGGAAACCCTACCACAGGACTTCCGACTCTCCCTGCATCTGCAGTCCATCAAATATCCCTGACAACACATTTCTTTAGAGAAACTTATCATCTCTTTCCTTTAGTTCTCAGCCACTACAACCTTCCTCTCCTGTCTCCCATCTAACGTGCTATCTTCTCCCAAACACCCGTCCCTTCTTCGGGTACATTCAAATCACTTGATTCCCTCACTTCCCTTTGTTTTATTTGTCCCTCATCCTTTTAGATTGTGAGCTTATTTGAACAGATCCCTCTTCATCTGCTGTCCCAGCATGTCATACATATGTTTTTTTGCCATTTGTGTTTTTGTTTACCTAAGTATATATGTGTATATATATATATGTTATTTATATATAACAAAATAACTGTAACCGTAATTGGTAGCTTCTTCCATTACAACATGGTGTATGCACTAATTGCATAAGGATGTTAGAATGTAGACACAATGTCCCAAATCAGATGCTCATACTGTTGCTAATCTGTTAAAAAAAAATCTTCTTTATTGTTTTCATTTGAAGTTATTCCATTATTTTGCTGCAAAACAGTATATTGGCACATAGACTCACACATAACTAAACAAACACACCTCCTCAACATTTTAAGAAAGTATGTTTGTTTATACGAAACACGAGTCCTCCATAATTCTATTGGAACATTGTATTTCTATTCTCATATATACTGATATTTACATATCAAGAAACACGGGAGTGAACGCAAAGCACGCGAAGGGCATCATCAAATCATCGGGGAAGGTCACAATTGCTGTCTAATATGCTAATATTAGATTTTAAAGGAGCACTATAACACTAAAAAAATTCTATTTACTTTTAAATGTAAAAAAAATAATATAATTCCCCCTTAAATTTTTTAATCATCCAAGTTACCTTTAACTGCTTTGACATTTCTTTAAAGAATTGTGAAATAAAAAATAGCAATTTTTACCGTCTAACATCAGACGTTTTACAGTTAAAAGTTGCCCGATAAGTTGCATCCAATTACTTCTAACTCCTTCCAGACAATGACATGTCAAGACTGATTCAATAACAATAGATTTGCCTCATCCGGGTCCTGAAGGGGGCTAATGCTTTCACTTTTCATAAAGTGATCATGATGTTTTTTCATCAACACAGTGGATTAATGGATTTTTATGCCACTTTGTCCAACAGAAAAGTGTCCTGTCTCAGTTTTTTCTCCTGCCAGTCCTCAGAGAAGGAAATTTACTATGGATTTACTAGATGACTTTTAGAAAACTAATAACTTCAATCAAAATAATGAACGTTTCCGGACACCTTGATAAATCTATCCCTTTGTTTCTAGCCTGTATCCATACCTTTAGTAATCGGGAATATCTCCTAGATCTGTGTCATGGAAGTGCAACTTGCAAGCATTAGGGGAAGTTGCTGTTTTTCACTGGATTGGCTAACTAAATTAACGCTGAAAGCGACGTGCAACTTCTGTGTACCGCAAGGTCTTTTATTCTGTATCATGCTCAGAGCAAGTTTCAGAAAGGCATTTATATGTCAATAAATCATTTTTTAGTAAAACAAACAAAACAAAAAAATATTCTAAGAAGAAATCATTTCTTTTTCCCTGAAAGCATAGTCAGGTTTGAAAGCAACAATAGGGTCTGACAAATGAAAGTAACTGACTTTCATATTTAAATTGTGTTCATTTCAGAATATTTGACATCGGTAGATGATGTATCGCACATTATGAGGAAGTAGATCATTTGAATATGAAAGCGTTCTCATTTTCCTGCCCTGCGTCTCACCATTATATTCTGTTAGCAAATAATAATTGTTCTGTATCTTTGTTATTAGTTTACGGATAGCGCCATTACATATTTCTTTCTTCCCCCGTGTTTTTAATATCTGCAGATGTCCGTGTAAGAATGCTGACCGCTATTCTTTCACATTATGAACGGCACAACAAGATTTGAGATCTGGCCCCGTGCCAAACTACCGTAACTCAGTTTTGTTCTGGTAGGGTGAATTACATCCATTCCTTATACCTTGTACCTCTCTGACCTTTCTAATCTGATGCCGAACTTGCCAGCACATCAAGTGTACAGGGCATTACTTAATTCCTGAGCATGCTAGACTTATAACGCCATTGAAATGCATGTGAGTAAAGCTATAACATTAAATCTATTAAATTGCTTTAGTAAGGTCTGCAGAATTGTTATAAGATAAGTGAAGAGAAAAATTACACTTCTCTTATACACTTATCGAAGAAACCTCAAGATGTCTCCTAATTATTATTATTATTTATATAGCACCAACAAATTCTGTAGCACTGTACAATGGGTGGACAAATATGTAATTGTAACCAGACGAGTTGGAAGCACAGGAACAGTGGGATTGAGGGCCCTGCTCAATGAGCTCACTTGCTAGAGGGAGTAGGGTGCAGTGACACAAAAAGTAAGGATAGTATTAGGGAAGTAGATTGGTAGAATAGTATTCAATGAAGACTTAGTGTGTTTTTTATGACAGTTGCAGGAACGGAATCAGGGTACAGAGGTGAGGGGGGGGGGGAGAGCTAGTAACAGTTTAATTGTTACACCTTAATGCCAAAGTGAGTTTTTAATAATTATTTAAAGGAGTGAAGACTGGGTAAAAGTCAGAGAGGGGAAGGGCATTCCATAGGTGGAGCACTAGAGAAGTCTTTAAGCCTAGCATCAGAAGTAGGAGTACGAACAGAGGTTAGGCGTAGGTATCCGGCAGAGGTAAGGGGCCTAGATGGGACATACTTGTGTATTAGGGAGGATAGATAGGTTGGAGTAGCATTATGTAGATATTTGTAAGCAAGCACCAGAATGTTAAATTCTTAATTCCTAACCTTCTATTTCTATTATACACAAATAAAGGAATCATAAAAAATGAACAAAAACACAGACAGAATAATATTGCAACCATATATAAGCAACTGTGTCTTTGAGAAGAACTCACAAGATTTTGAGAATAACAGAAGCGTCTCCCATCTAGGGGTATTCCACTTCAAGTGCTTGGATCTTCCTATCGGAATGCTCTTAAATGAATACTTTTAACTAAAATTGCATTTACAATAATGTGTGTTCTCAAACAGCATATCTCTGTGTGTGAAGAATAACACAGGGACGATTCCAGAATTCACTTTGCTGATTCCACTTGTCCACAGTAGAATGCAGCCATAAAAAATGTTAACTATTAAAAATGTATTCAAAAAAATACTATAAATATATACTCTGTCCGAATGTGTTTTGTCTTCTCTGTGCTGGCCTCCTCAGGGAAGGCAACCCAGTAATAATTACTTTTCAAAATGTCTGTTTTTCTAGGGCTTTTCACCCTTAATTCGGCATTTAGCCTCGGTTCAATGCTGCCGTGTGACACAGATGCCTTCCATACACCTGGCAGTGTCGACAATATGTGTTCCACTGTCTCTGACTTCCCATTCAGATATAGATTACATTATTACACCTTCCTATATGGTGTGGATACGTTCCGCAAGCTGACTGATAGCGAAGATGTGCATTCCACTGGGATTCCTTCTACTGTGGAATGCATTCTAATGTTTAAATACATAAAGATACATAACTACTCATGAAAAAGAGAGGAATAATACAGTTAGCATATTTAATACGTAGAACCTTAAAAAACTTTCAATAGTTAAACATGGAATACCAATTAGAAATATGGAATGTAAAATGAAGATATTCTGGGTTGAAAAGAAAAAGAATAAAAATAAATGAGAATAAAAAAACAAATGAAAAAAAATAATAATCGTATGAAATATATAAAATAAAAAACGAAAAATAAGAGATAAATATAAGGTGTTTTTTTTTTTTGTTTTGTTTTTAAAAGTGGAAATTGCAAGTGTTTCACATTTCTTCCAAATAAATCATTACTTTTACAAGCACCCCAGATTGGAAAGAGTTTTAAAATAAAAGCGTCTATAAATTCTCCTAATACCCCTGTTGTGCAGCTTTTAACATGTCATGTGGTGTACAATATGCTGGGAGAACAGAACGACAACTAACCATTGGGTTTTTGGAACATTTTTAGAATATAAGATGTAAGTGCAATAAGTATTCTGTAGCCTTACATTGTAATAGCCAAGAATATAATAAACCAAGTTTTTCTTGAATTGAAAAGGTGACTTTGGGTGAGAGATGTCGAGACTTAATGATAAATTTGAGAAGGATTTAGAATTCATAAAGTGCAGACCATGCATCCCAAAGGGTACACTATGGAGTTTTTGTTATTGATGATTATTAGACATATTAATAGATTTATTTATTTTTTTTAAAGAAAATTGTAACATTTTTTTTCTTTTAATTATTAATTATAATTTTTTTTTTTTGTAAATATATTTTTATTCGAGTTTATCAAGATTTTCATGAGGAAATCCAACAGTGTGGACGCGCAGGTCCAATCATGTAGAGATATTATAGTGACATACAAGACATCATAGAGCTTTCATGGTTCATCCACGGTGGACTCGCAGGTCTTGACAAATATGCAGTAAGATGGGCATGGCTCAGAGTTCCCAGTGTGTTTATTATACCTGGGTCTAGTAGTCGTCCTGTGTCTTTCACCGTAAGGGGGGGAAGGGAGTGGTGGTGCGTTCTCCCTCTTGGGGTCTGCTGACAGCGATGACTGTATGAACCGGTCTATATCTTGTGGTCCCTTATCGTTGTCTATCTACCCCTTGTAGGTGACACCCTGGTTTGCGGTCTCAGGGTTATCTGTCCGGTGTTCCTGTCCCCATTGATGCTGGTGTGTTGAGGTGCCCCCCTTCTTCCTTTGTCTGCATCCCTGTGCCTGATATGCCCTATGTAGTGTGCTTGAGCCTGCCTATCTGTGGTGCCTCATCAATCACTCCTATCGTTTGCGTGCCCCCGCTCCCTGGCCCACGGGGGGTGGGGAGGGAGGGAGGGAGAGGGTAGGGGGTGTCGTTTCCCTTCCAGTCCGTCTGCAGTCTGGTCCGTGCCTGTATGGTTAGTGTAGCATGTCTTGGAATTCCGGGTGTCCAGTAGTCAAGATCCAGTGTGTCCATATAGTCTGGTATGTCTGTGCTTTCCCTTCTGCCATTAGGGAAAGCTCCTCTAGTGCTCTGAGTTCCTCCATGTGTTGGTACCATGTTCCCAGTGATGGTGCGGAATGTTTTTTCCAGTAGATGGGGGATGAGGCTTTTAGCCACATTAAGTATTCTAATTGTGAGGGATTTCTTATATATTGATGCCTTTGTCGTGGTGTGGTGGATAAGGAATGTTGCAGGGTCATTTGGTGGTGGGATGTCGGTGAATCTCTTGATGATTTTATGTATGTTCTCCCAGTATGGTTGAATGAGTGGACATTCCCACCATATGTGGAGGTAGGTACCTGTGTGTCTTGTGCATCTCCAGCATGTGTCGTCTTGTTTTTCTTTTTATATATATTTTTTAATTTATTTTTAATTATTTTTATCTCCCCCTTTTTTTCCTCTTCTTTCCTCCATCTCTTTTCATCTGATAATATCTTAATTTTATATTCTATATTTATATTTTAAATTCCATATTTATATTTTATATTCCATGTTTAACGTTTGAAGTTTTTAAGATTTTACGTATCTAATACATATGTTAACTGTATTATCCCTCGCTTTTTCACAAGTAGTTATGTATCATTATGTATTTTGTCATTATAATGCATTTCACAGTAGAAGGAATCACTGTGGAATGCATATCTTTGCTATCAGTCGGCTTGTAGAATGCCTCCACGTAATATGGTGTCGGGGGGTTTGGTCGGGAAGGGGTGCTGACCAGTGCAGCAACCTCTATAGGGTGGATCCCAGAATGCAATGAAACCTATATACACACAAATCAAGGCAAAATAAGTGTATTGATATTTAAGTAAAGCAGTTAAATAAAATACAAACACAACAGATAACTGAATGTAGCAGGAGGGTCTGTCTGGAAACAGGACAGGCAGGGCAGGCCTCTCTCGAAACAGGGCAGGCAGGGCAGGCCTCTCTGGAAACAGGACAGGCAGGGCAGGGCAGGCCTCTGGATACAGGACAGGCAAGAAAGGGCAGGCCAATGGATACAGGACAGGCAAGGCAGGTCTGGAACACAGGGGCACAGCCAGCTCAGGAACACAGGGAAACAGCCAGCCGGCAGAGGAACTCAGGACAAGACCAACAACGAACATTAACGAATTGGCAAACAAAGGCTCAAGCATTCCACAGTGTCTGACCTACCATTTGGAGATATATTAAATTATCACGCCTTCCCATATGTCCCGATTCGGTTATTTCTCAGTCTGGTGCAATACCTCACAGTGCCACTACCTGCCTGTGGTGCTATTCCAGGCTGCTGCACCCAGACTGAGATCTCTTTCTGTTTCCAGCTGGCCTTTCTAATTAACTTCTCCCTATTTAGTTGAACCTCACCCTTTCTCAGGACCCCCGAACTCAGCTCAACTTCCCAGCATGCCCCTCCCCCTCCACTTTATATACCACACCACACTGGGTGCGTGCTACGTCATCGAGGGAAAAAAAGAATGGAGCCTAGATAGAGATATCCAGTTGCAGCATAGAGCCAAGATGTGTATTGCTCCACTTCATTTCATTTTTCAGACATTTATATGTTATGCATAATTGATAGATTTGTGCAGGTTAAGCTTTTTTGGTTCTTCCTAACAAAAGATTCCAGATTTCTACAATTTTGTTCTTCTGACCCAAATTTTCCTCTGATGGTTGTGCCTGCTCGGTACAGCTGAAATTCAGTCATGAAACCAAAATTCGGCCAAACCAGTAACCTCAGAATTGTGAGGTTTAATCTTGCTCGCTTGCCAGTAACTATATTAAAAATATGGGGAAAAAAAAGCCTGTGGGGATGACAATTGTTAGAGATTGTTTTGTATTGTGCAATATGTCAGGACAAAATTATACCACAGAAGTTTTTTGTCATTTTTGTTTTAAAAACTCTTTTATTTATACAAATGTAATAGGTGTAACACAACTATTGAAATATAAATTGCCAAAAAAATCGTCATATTTGTATTAGTAAAGATATTCATTGGAGTTCTGAATATGCGGGCATTCTAAAATGCTGTTAAATGCAAAATGAATGAATGTGCCCAAGTGCAGTAAGTACAGTTCCACTAAGCATTTATATTATACAGGATATCGCATTATCTCTACCTCACTTCCCTCTCCTTTCTGATGACTGGGACAAAACTGTAGCGTGAACCTGTATGTTGATGTAGAGAGCACGACAAGGGAAAGGGGGGCAACAGCAGAGGGGCATATTGGAAAATGAAATCTAGTGCTTAAGTAAATAGGTTAGATATTTAATGTTCTACTAGCTAAATTCTGCACGAAATGAAAATTTGTGACAACAAGTTATTGAAGCCACACTGTATCAGATTATATACATATCTGTTTACATGCAGCAAGATATTTGACTAATTGCGCCATTCATTTCTAAAACACGCACGTACACACACTATCACACGCGAATGCATTTTACATGATTTGCTCCAAAGTTCCAAAGATCTTATTTAACAGGAAACCCACAATGCAAATTGCGACCTGACACTATGAATTGTGGGACTAAATATCAGCCGGGGGCATTGCACTTTGTATCTTTTAATTCAATGCTAGCATTAGCAGGCTGTTTCGAAGGCAAGATTTCTTTTCTACCAAGTTTATCCAAATGTGAAAAACGTTAAAGTACTATCGCAGGATTCTACAATATTATTTTAAAACCAACACAGTGAGCAAAATAGCATTTTTTTACAAAAATTGGACATTTCCTTTCATATTACAAGCAAACACTGGGCTTTGTTTCTCCTCGGTAGAAAGCAGCATGGTGAGAATCTCTATATTTCTTTCTGTGCTTCACTGCTGAATTATAAAACAAAGCACTGCTTCTCGTGTGTGACAGATCTTACAGTATCATATCGTTTCATTGCCTATTTGTGCTCGAAATCTGATCAATTCAATTTTTCTTGCATGTGATAGTTATGTCTTGTGATTTACCTTCCTAGATTAGGAGGAAAAAACAAAACTATAACCAGAGTCAGTGATGCATGCTGCCTCATTCGGGGTGACACATGACCGCAGGGCATATGGCATGTCAAAACATTGCAACAATGTGATAGCAATTTATCGTGGCACCAGCAAGTCGGGAACCAGAAAACATGCTATTTCATGTAAAATTCAATTGAAAAAAAAGCAGTCATATGGAAAAAAACATTTTTAAAAAAATGTAACGGTGCTCCTGCACACAGCATAATTTATTTATTGTCTTGACAGTGTTTAAACACATTGACAGACCAGGGGATGGGAATAACTACCAAAAGGAATGGAATATGTCAGGTGGAACAATAGTTAACTGTTTTGGGTAACTCTGCCATTGTTTGTCAAATCTCACTCGTCTCGTGTTGTTCCTTTATGTTAGAATTAAGGATTCGGGTGAAAATGTTCATGAAAGATAGGTGGGAGGTTAGTGATTAATGGGTTACAGAAATATGATTTCCTGCACTCTCAATGGCCTACACGGTCAGTTTTTGCTGTTATCGGCATATTAAAGGGGCTTTCTTGTGGTAGAAGCTACAGGATGCTCAAAAAAAGCTTTAGCACTCACATGGTTAAACATTTCGGACCAGGGCGCATGAAATGTCAGGAGCGCCCACCATTAGTTAGCATAGTAAGACATAAGTATTAGCTTAGTAATTGGATATAATCATTGTAATGTGGGTGTACTTTTGAATTCTCTGTATACGTGTGGAGTACGTCATTTACAGGAAATATATTCTTTGCTCACGTGTGGTTCGAGGCCCAGTACATTGTGTTTCTGATAAAGGTTACCTGGGACTTTTGCATCTGCAAAACAAACAATCTTGTGCTTTTTCCAACGACCTGTGTCTGGAGTGTTCTTGTATCGTCTGATACCTGAGAAATCCCACTAAAGTCTGAGCACCATAACCACTACATGCTAATGATGTGACTATGGGGCTAATAAACTGTACTCTAGTTTTTGGTAAAACCAATGATCAGAGACAGAAGTCTCCAAATGACAAAGCCTCCGTCTCACCAGAATTGTTAATGCTGAAGTTCCATTTTTGCATCAGAAATACCAGCTTTATAAATAATTGGCTAGACGCATCAGCTGACCTGGGAACCCCTGAGCTTAGAACGACTCTCTGAAAATGCCATGGTAGGCTGAGGTGACAATGTTTATGCTTTATATTTAATGAAGTCCTGGAAAATGCTGCCTTAATTGTCAATAGTTGTACTCCCATTTGGTTTAGTGAATGATGACCTTTCGATGTAACTCTGTCAAGTGTCTTATGCGTTCTACAATGCGGCGGTCCGGATTGCTAGGGCCCTGGGGCTTGCTGGTGAAAGCCGATGTGGAATCAGCTTTCCAATTGTTGCCTGGGCACTCTGAATGCCATCATCTTCTGGTTTGTGCATTTGATGGGCAATATTATGTGGATATGTGTCTCTCTATGGGTTGTTCCATATCCCGCATTTACTATGAGATCTTCAGCTTGTTCATGAAGTAAGTGGTGTGGAGGGAATTGGGTACCAACTCGCTTCTGCACTACCTGAAATATTATTTTCTGTGTTGGCGTAGCCAATTTTGCGGTTTGCACCCTTTTGCTCAAAACGATCGGATTGGTGTTTGAGCAATTCAGGGTTCCCGTGGCCCATGACAAAACTATGGGGTTGGTCACTTGTAAATTAAGTGGTGTTGATTACCCTGCAATAAAATTGAGGGTGTTAGAAAAGATGTGCCTCTGGCCTGTATAAGAACTTTGCTTGTAGGCTTATGCCCATGGGGTGGGTATTCAACAGGCGTCTGATGGATTCGACCTCGGACATCACCAGGCCTTGGCATGTCATTCAAACAGACAGCATTTCTTGATGTTATTTTCAGATTGATGTATGAAGAGATATTTCCCTGTGCCAGGCACAGCTCATACATAATTGTATATTGCAACTCTATAAATCTTAACAGTGATAGAACCTTTCACTGCTGACAGGGTAGGCAAACACAAGTGAGAAAGCACTGAACAAAATCCTTGGCCGTTATGATACAGGAGAGAAAAAGGAAAAAAACTTTTTAAAAGAAAACATGAAATGCAATGAAATGGAAGCAGTTTCATCTCTGGTCATCCATCTCGAAAACACAAGGAAGAAAAATAAAATCTGTGAAGAACAACTGTCAAAATTATTTGCATTCCTGGAAAAAGAAAAGACAAGAATGTACTGGTTTGTGTTTGACTCAAATAGGCACGGAAATCTAAATTAAACTGAGTGCACCGGAGTGACATGTACACACTGCTGTGTGAGGATCTGGTGGTCTGGGATTCTTTCTTGTCTGCCTATAATAGCAGGTCTGATTGGCAGATGCCAGAGATGTCCAATGCTGACCTTAACCTGAATGCGGATATAGCATGTTCTATCGGTTTTGGGGCCATTATGGAGTCCCAATGGTGTGCCACTACCTGGCCAGGTGGCTGGCTCGCCACAGGCCTCACATGAAATCTTGCTTTCCTGGAGCTGTTCCCCATACTGGTGGTGCTTGAGCTGTGGGGAGTTTAGCTACGGGACCGGCAGGTTGTTTTTCACTGTGAAAACCTGGGGATGGTGCAGGTCATTAATCAGCTGGGGGCCTCCCCCCCCCTTGATGAACCACTTGCTTCGATGCTTGCTGCTGCAGTGTTTGTGCCTCAATGTGACTTTTAAGGCAGAGCATATCCCTGTTTTTTGTAATTTGAATGCAGATGATCTTTCTCGATCACAGCGGACAAAATTTTGCCCAAGTAGGAAGTCACTTGGGGAAGTTCTATTCTCGGATGTTTCGAAACTGTGGCTCGAAGACGGATGTCTTCGGGAAGGGTAAATGGGTTCACTTAGGCACAGCCCCTGGTTCTGAAATCTACCCGTTTCTTCTTTTCATGAGTAATGTGCTGTGTGCCCAGGTTCCCCAGGCACACTCTTGGTTCACGAAGATGGGAGTTTTCTCTCCCATTTCCAGTTTATTCAGGTTTTCTGCATGGGGCTTGCTTCACTGGGTTTGGAAAGCAAGGTGTATGGGGGGCATTCTTTTTGGCTGGCGATGTGACTGAAGCATCTAGACTTAGTCAGGCGGTCCAGAGGTTTGAGATGTGGGCTTTCAGGAAGTTTGTGTCGTATGTGTGCCTTGCTGGTCTCCTTAATTGATGCTTGTTCTCTCCTCAGGTACAGTTCCCCCTGGGTCTTGCTGATTGGCCATTCTTAAATGTTTGGGCAAGAAGCGGTGGTCCAGTCTGGATGTGAGCTCTTTTGTTTCATGCCTTCCAAAGCGGAGGTTTGGAGCCGGAGACATGAGGTGAGTACTGCTCCTTCCAGAGATTCTTAAACTGTCTCGCCTTCTGGTGGCACCCAATGTGCTGGTCATATACCTGGGGGACAATGATCTGGGGACAGTTTCAGTTTGGGGTTTATCGGACACTATTAAATGTGACTTGTCCCAAATTTTGATTTGTTCCCTGATGTGAGCATCATGTGCTCAGAGATTGTTTAGTTTAATATGTGGCAGCGAGTCTGCAGTCAAAGAGCCCTGGAGTGCTCTCAGAAGAAGTTAAACAGGAAGGATTCCAAGTTTCTCAGTTTCTCCTGGGGGTTTGGTGGATCCTGGCTTATCACACGGATTTTGAAAAAATGCAGCAAATTTGTTTTGCTGTGATGGGGTTCACCTTATGGAGGCCGGGCTCAGCTTTCTTAAATCAGCCATCCGGTAAGGTGTGTAGCAGGCCATGGATTGTTTGGTTGGGTCCCCTGCTGATTTTAGGTTTAAAACAGCAGGGTTGTGGTTGGAGGGGGGTTTATCCTTGCCAATCAGGTTAGGAGTTGGTTAGAGTGAGAGAGATGTTGTGGACAAGACTCGGGTCTCAGTCTCCTCTGTCTTTGTAACCTGTTTAGTTACTAAATTGGACATGCCCACTAAGCTAAAAGCTGGCTAGTGGTAGGCATTTTAAGGTAAAGAGAATTTTGGTAGATGAGCGGGGAGGTGAGAACCCTTTGTGTTTTTTGTCAAAGGTATCTGGTCTGTAAGATTGACAAGGGCATTCATTAAAGCTTTTTTTACTGTATAATGTAATGTGTTAACTTATGTGTTAATTTATGGATTATTTCATTGGTTTATGTTTTGTTTATTAAGAAATATTTATAACTTTACATATAAAGGTGTGCATGTCTTATGAAGTATTTTGTTATAAGGTATAATAAATGCTGTGGCCTGTTTTCATCCAAATAGAGTCTGTCCTCATTGGGCGGGATTTGGGGTACGTAATTGTTTTATGGTTATGTGGCATCCCAGTTGCCACAATGAACATACAAGGTTTTATTTTTATTTATTTTCCTATTTACATTTTTAGACAAAAGTTTTAGAAAACCATCTGGCAGATGTCCACCGAGATCAGATTCTCTTGAATAGCTGTACGTTCTGTGCCGACTCTTCCATAAATAAAACCTAATGATATTAGCGAGATAATTGTAAGCACATAAAACATATTCTGTTTTATTCTGTAATAACTTGCTCGGAGCTTGGGAAAAACAAAACAAAAAAAACTACCTTTAATCTGCAGGAAAAAAAACACAATACACTGAGCTAAACCAATCATTCTAATTCATTGTACTTTCTATAACAATACTCTTTTGAAATTGCTTGCCTTTGAGATGTCTCCCATAAAACTAACCGGTGCTCAGCATACACATATCAAAACTGCAGACAGAAAAAGACTGTCCACATTTTTTTCAGCTAGGTGAATAGTTTCTTTGTAACCTCCAGGAGTGATACATTTGCTGGTCACTGTCATCAGTAAGGCGAATTAAGCAAATGAACATGTCGCCATCTGCAATAAATCAGTGGCCTTGGGCAGCTTAGAATGCATGCTGTGTCAGTCTAGAACGGGGACCGGACAAGGACAACACCACAGATTGATCACTTTACCAGCAATACACGGAGACTCCGAACAGACAGCATTTGTTGATGTTATTTTCAGATTGATGTATGAAGAGATATTTCCCTGTGCCAGGCACAGTTCATACATAATTTTATATTGCAACTCTATAAATCTTAACAGTGATAGAACCTTTCACTGCTGACAGGGTAGGCAAACACAAGTGAGAAAGCACTGAACAAAATCCTTGGCCGTTATGATACAGGAGAGAAAAAGGAAAAAAAACCTTTTAAAAGAAAACATGAAATGCAATGAAATGTAAGCAGTTTCATCTCTGATCATCCATCTCGAAAACACAAGGAAGAAAAATAAAATCTGTAAAGAACAACTGTCAAAATTATTAGCATTTCTGAAAAAGCAAAGACAAGAATTTACTGGTTTGTGTTTGACTCAAATAGGCACGGAAATCTAAATTAAACGGAGTGCACCGGAGTGGCATGTACACACTGCTGTGTATAATGTTCTTCTTACAATTGCTGCCAGCGACTGTGACATTCCAAAACAACAGCGTTATAGTAAAACCAAGGCACTTGGGGAAATGATAGAATCTCAATGTAAAGTCTCCCTGTAACCTTGGCTGAATCGATGCATGATGTTTCAGGTCCCTGCATTCTGCGTCAATTCAGCAGTGATAAAAAGGACTTTATTGATTCTGCTTGCCCCAAATTGTCCTCTACTCTCAATGCATGGAGTAGGAACAGCACAATGTCAAGGTACTACCCCAACACGTAAGCTGAAGGCAATTAAATAAAATATAAAGTAAGTATTACCGGACTACAGTTTATTGTAGTTGTTCTGGAATTCTGCAATAAACACTGTTTTTTTTCACAGTAAAGACAGTGCTTCCATTACAGCCTAGGGATAGCTCCACTGGCCACTCCTCAGACGGCTACTAGAGGTGTTTCTGGGGTGCTGCACAGTGTTAATGACATTCAGTGTCTCCACTCTCTGCATGTAGACACTGAACCTTCCTCATGGAGATGCATTGATTAAATGCATCTCTATGAGGAGATGCTGATTGGCCAGGGGGTGGTTGGCTCCGCCCCCTGCCCCACCTCCTTGGCGGTCTTTGTGATTGGTTCAGATCATCACTTCTGCCAAGGAGGCAGATCCAGCACCAGCAGATTTGAATAAAGGAAAGGTTTTACTATATTTAGAGGGGGAAAGTGAGTTGGAGGGGGAGGGAGGGGCAACAGGGGCTAGATAGTAGTTTTAACAATATAAGGTTAGGAATACATGTTTTACATGTTTGTTATTAAGTTGAGCATTGAATATGGTATTTTTAAGGAAGTATTTATAAACTAGAACAGTTAGAATTTAACCTTTTTTCCTTCTTTCCCCTTTTAACCCCTTCACGACGGGTGACGGACGAGGTCCGTCATCCTGGGGATGCCCTTAACGACGGGTGACGGACCTCGTCCGTCACGCGGTAAAATTAACCCCAGATCGCCGCAATCGCGGCGATCGTGGGGTTAATGGTGCTCCGGTCTGCCTCTGCATTAGAGGCAGACCGGGAGCACCGGATCGGGCTGTCCCAGCTCATGTGCCCGCTCTGACAGCATGTCAGAGCGGGCACATGTGCTCTGTATACTCACCTCCGCCTCCCTGCACTTCCGGGTTCAGTGTGAAGTGCAGGGAGACAGATCTTCAGTGATCCTGCCCCCTGGTGTTAAAAAAAAAAAAGTTAAATTAAAATCCCACCTCCCTTTACCCATATTAATAAAAAATTAACCCCTTCCCTGCCAATTGATCACTGACTACAGTGATCAATTGGCAGGGATTACATTTTAATATGATCTGATTTTTTTTTTTAACCCCTGAGGGTTAATTCTTTTTTTTTTAACCCTCAGGGGTTAAATTTATTTTATTAATTAATTTTAATATTTTAAAATTATAAATTTAGCTAGCTGGGGAGGGTGGAAGTTAGTGGGGAATTGGGGGATTTAGTGTTAGGCTAACTAGGGGTTAACGTTAAAAAAAGTTTTAAAATAAGCTTTAAAAAGTTAAAAAATTAAGTAAAAAAAAGTTTTAATAACGTTTAAGTAAAAAATAAAAAAAAATAAACCCTTTACCCAGTCCAAATAAAAATTAACCCCTTGCCTGCCAGTCTATCACTGCCTACAGTGATCAAAATACAGATCACAGTATTATACTGTGATCTAATTTTTTTTTAACCCCTGACGATTAACTTTTATTTATTTTTTAACCCTCAGGGGTTAAATTAATTTAATTAACTAATTTAAATATTGTATAATTAAATATTTTGCTAGCTGGGGTGGGTGGGAGTTATGGGAAAATTGGGAATTTACTGTTAGTGCTGCTTACTGCTAGTTAGGGGTTAACGGTAAAAGAAAAAGCTTAGAAAAATGTTAAATCTGTAAAAAAAAGTTTTACGAAAGTTTAGGAAACTTTAAAAAAATGAATAAGCAAAACAAAAGTTTAAAAAATAGTTTTAAAAAGTAAAAAAAGTTTTAAAAAGTAAAAAAATACATTTAATAACGCTCATTACCACTAAACCTGGTACAAGCTAGCGGAAAAATGATCCCACGCTAAGGTTCAAAATATGCCTTTTGAAATACCCTGGGATGTCTTCTTTAAGAAATGGTATGGCTTTATGGGGTATTTGGATTATATAGCCTGGTAAAATACTCTAAAATGGGACATGGGCACAGCGTAAAAATTTCAAGTTTGAAAATAAATGGAATGGCTGTGTCCCAAATGTGCCCCTCCGATGTCCACATATACCTGGCAAAGGTACATACGGGGTATTTTTGTACTCAGCCGACATAGCTGAGCAACATATAAAGTATTATAGAGTGGTGGTACACATAAGGTTTGCAAAATATACTGTGCAAACTCACTTTGTGTGTCAAAAAGGCAGAAAAAAATACTTATTACCACTACACCTGGTACAAGCTAGCGGAAAAATGATCCCACACTAATTTTCAAAATATGCATTTTGAAGTACCCTGGGATGTCTTCTTTAAGAAATGGTATGGCTTTATGGAGTATTTGGATTATATAGCCTGGTAAAATACTCTAAAATGGGACATGGGCACAGCGTAAAAATTTAAAGTTTGAAAATAAATGGAATGGCTGTGTCCCAAATGTGCCCCTCCGATGTCCACATATACCTGGCAAAGGTACATACGGGGGTATTTTTGTACTCAGCCGACATAGCTGAGCAACATATAAAGTATTATAGAGTGCTGGTACACATAAGGTTTGCAAAATATACTGTGCAAACTCACTTTGTGTGTCAAAAAGGCAGAAAAAACGCTTATTACCACTACACCTGGTACAAGCTAGCGGAAAAATTATCCCACGCTAAGGTTCAAAATATGCCTTTTGAAATACCCTGGGGTGTCTACTTTAAGAAATGGTAGGCCTTTGTGGGGTAGTTTGAATTTAAAACTTACGAAGATGCTTGGAAATTGCACATAGGTCCAGCGTCAAAATTCAAAGTTCTGTAAAAACTGATATGGCTTGGTCTCCAATATGCCACTGTAGCTTCACAAAATAGTGCCAAAGACATTCATTGGGGATGTCTTTTTACTCAGAAGACTTAGCTGAGCATAATTTGAAGGTTTTGAACTTAGTGGCACATATGAAATATACAAAATGCCCAGCAAAAATGCAATCCGTATGTCAAAAAATGCACAAAATTATTTTTTACCACATACTTTGGCATATATTGGTGAAAAAATGGGGGCATGCTAAGGCACAATATGCACCTTATGATATACCCTGGAGTGTCTACTTTTACAAATTGTAGGCCTTTGTGGTTTTTTTTTTGAACAGTCAAACTGTTATAATACCCCAAATGGAAGCATAGGCTCATTAAATCCGTCTCTCAAAATTCAACTGTGAATACTGAAAAGGACAGGTCTCCTGTATGGCACTGTAGCTTCACGAAATAGTGCCATAGACATACAATGGGGGTGTCCTTTTACTCAGAAGACTTAGCTGAGCATAATTTGGGGGGTTTGAACTTAGTGGCACATATGAAATATACAAAATGCCCAGCAAAAATGCAATCCGTATGTAAAAAATGCACAAAATTATTTTTTACCACATACTTTGGCATGTAATGGTAAAAAAATGGGGGCATGTTAAGGCACAATATGCACCTTATGAGATACCCTGGAGTGTCTACTTTTACAAATGGTAGGCCTTTGTGGGGGTTTGTGAACAGTCAAACTGTTATAATACCCCAAATGGAAGCATAAGCTCATTAAATCCGTCTCTCAAAATTCTACTGTGAATACTGAAAAGGACAGGTCTCCTGTATGGCACTGTAGCTTCACGAAATAGTGCCATAGACATACAATGGGGGTGTCCTTTTACTCAGAAGACTTAGCTGAGCATAATTTGGGGGGTTTGAACTTAGTGGCACATATGAAATATACAAAATGCCCAGCAAAAATGCAATCCGTATGTAAAAAATGCACACAATTATTTTTTACCACATACTTTGGCATGTAATGGTAAAAAAATGGGGGCATGTTAAGGCACAATATGCACCTTACGAGATACCCTGGAGTGTCTACTTTTACAAATGGTAGGCCTTTGTGGGGGTTTTTGAACAGTCAAACTGTTATAATACCCCAAATGGAAGCATAGGCTCATTATATCCGTCTCTCAAAATTCTACTGTGAATACTGAATAGGACAGGTCTCCTATATGGCACTGTAGCTTCACAAAATAGTGCCAAAGACATACAATGGGGGTACCGTTGTACTCAGCAGAAGTAACTGAACACATAATAAAACTTTGTACAGGAATAGCACACAACAACTTTACAAAATACACATGAGAAGTTCTTTGTTATACGTTTGTGTGCGAAAACCCCCCAAAACACAATTTTACTCCAATATTTAGCAGAGGTTGGCGGTAAAATGGCTACGTAGAAAGTGTCAAAACAACCTTAGGTAAATAGCCTGTGATGTCTACTTTATATAAATATATACTTTTGTGTGGCAATTTTGTTTTATTTTATGGCTATTAGGCTTACAAGACAAACATACCAAATTCTAAAATCGCTCCATATTAAAATTTTATTTTACTCCTTGTGCTTTGTGACCTGTAACTACCAAAAAAAACTGAAAATCCCAGACACATTATATATTCTGTAAATCAGAACAAATAAATGAATTTATTTTTAATTACTTTCCTTAACCTGCACTAATTATGCACACATTATGATTGCAAAAACTGTAAAAAAAAACAATATTTTTCATTTTTTTTGCATTTTTCTGTATTTTTTTATAATAAGTAAGCATTTATATATTTATATGTTATATCAAATTAAAGCCCTTTCTGTCCTTTAAAAAACAGTATATAATATATGTCGGTGCAATAAATGAGAGAGATGCAAATTGCAGTTGAACGCAAACAGCAAGAAAATGCAAAAATTGCTTGTGTCATTAAGCGTAAGTCAAGCTTCTGAAGCTCTGTCCTTAAGGGGTTAATATGGGCTGTGGACTTTTTATGAATTGTTGACTCTTGTATGAACTGAGCGGTATATGCAAAGAACTGGTGGAACGCATGCGTATTTATGCATGCGTCTAGAAAATCACGGAACTTCACTTCAAACAAGAACATGAAGTGGAACGCACTGTGGACTGCATGCGTACTGCGTATGCGCTAACATCACGATTGCGGAAGTAATTAGACGCCGATCTCTAACAGATGGATATCAAAGAATTTCAACTTCGATTGGCTAATGGCTATCAAGGACAAGGACTTTCTAGCCTTATAAATAAGAAGAAGCTATCCCATGTGGTATACAGACGCTGGGAACCCCTGAAGAAGTCCGAGGACGGACGAAGTGCGTAGGGTGGAGAAACATAACCTAGTACTTGAGTATTTTTACTTTCATTTTATTTTGTGTTTATTTTATTATATGTTTACCTTTAACTGGCCCTTCCCATATTACTGAGTATTTCTGCTTGTGGATGATCCTGGATTCTTCACGTGGATGAAGTACAGTTATTTATGATTGGATCCTAAACTTCTTTTATTTTGTGAGTGCAATAAATAAAGTTTCATTTTTAATTGAAGACAGCGTTGCACTATGTTTTTGCTTCTTCCTTTTTTCCTATACATGTATACCTGGATGTAAAGAGAGGAAATTAGGAGTTGAAAGATTTACACTTAACTCATTTTTTTGTTTCAAACGTCTATAGTTTGAACACTATAGTCACCTAAATTACTTTAGCTAAATAAAGCAGTTTTAGTGCATAGATCATTCCCCTGCAATTTCACTGCTCAATTCACTGTCATTTAGGAGTTAAATCACTTATTATGCAGCCCTAGCCACACCTCCCCTGGCTACGATTGACAGAGCCTGCATGAAAAAAAAAATGGTTTCACTTTCAAACAGATGTAATTTACCTTAAATAATTGTATCTCAATCTCTAAATTGAACTTTAATCACATACAGGAGGCTCTTGCAGGGTCTAGCAAGCTATTAACATAGCAGGGGATAAGAACATCTTAATTAAACAGAACTTACAATAAAGAAAGCCTAAATAGGGCTCTCTTTACAGGAAGTGTTTATGGAAGGCTGTGCAAGTCACATGCAGGGAGGTGTGACTAGGGTTCATAAACAAAGGGATTTAACTCCTAAATGGCAGAGGATTGAGCAGTGAGGCTGCAGGGGCATGTTCTATACACCAAAACTGCTTCATTAAACTAAAGTTGTTCAGGTGACTATAGTGTCCCTTTAAGTCTGTGAGTGCAATATACGCAAAGCCTTTTTGGTGTCTAGACATATTACACTATCTGTGGTCCTTGTTTATATTTCTTGCATATTATGTCTGTTTGTATTGGTATCTAAGAAGTATTTGAGGAATCTTCATATAATCTGCAATCTCAAGGGTAAAATATTTTGTTTCCTTGTTTTACTGGTGTATTTTATATTGGGTATTTTGTTTTGTTTTTTCAATGTCTATTTTTTGTATGTTTTTTGTTGTTGTTGTTATCTTTCAATTTGTGTATAGTAAATAAAGTAAATGAAACTCACAGATTAGACTTAAGCAAAGTGAGCAAACTTGGCTCGACTGAACATTTTTACCCGAAACACTTTGGCATGTCACAACTATGGTATCGAAAATGGATTCGGGAACTGAATCAAACAAACCAGAAGGCCAAAAATTGGTCAATCTGTGTACTGCAAGATTATATAATATGTATATCTTTCTACCATTTGGTTCACAAATCTAATGAGGAATAGTAACCAATAAAGGGAAAAAAGGAGGAGCATATTTATATATTTATAAAAATAAATATATCATGTATAAATATACATTTTTAGTGTTCCTCTTATTTTCCCTCTATTGGTTCCTTTTTGTCACTTGAGCTGTTATTACAAATCAACATTTAATGACTGCCCCCTATCCATCAATCTTTTCTTTTCCCCATTAATCATCTCTTTTTTTGGGGCACCACGGATAGAATCCAGAATCTCGAGCCAAAACGAACATGTTTGACCGTTGCCCATTAAGGTTGGGTCGTTATTTGGGTAAATTTCGGTTTGGAGATCAGGACTTTTCTTTGACCAATAACCTGATCGACCCAAATTTGGATGAACTGCAGTTCGGCCAGAAACAAATCTTGAAGACCATCAGAATTAGTGTTACCATGAATATTAATCACTCATTAAGCTATTATCGATGTTTACACAAAGTAGGACAAGTTTTTCTTTTTGCCACAAAAGAACATTGAGAACATTAGACAATAGCGAGTTTGAGTGATAATATATAGAAGATTAAAAATTCAAGACGGTTTTACATACTTAGCGAATTAAACATTTTTCTCACAATAACAAAAAACAAGCAGTGCATAATTAAGCTTGTTTAATGTAACCTAATGTTCTGTTTAACCTGTACCTAATTGTCTTTGTATTAGTTCAGTACACATTGATGATTAGCAAGCAGAAAAGAATACTGTGTTCTTTCTCCCGTAGTCACGCAGTAAGCCACAGTATAAACAAATGTGTCTCTTTGGGACATATGCAAAGAAACGTCCAATACTATTGAATGCATTATTCATTGACAAAATGTTTGTGACCCAACAGGTTGAATATAAGTCCTCTGTTAACATAACTCTAGAGCCAGCTCCTGCACATCATCTTCTTTTAACCCCTTCCTTTTTTTGTGTCATGCTCTGAAAAAAAATACATTTAAATAAAAAATTTCTCACCCCTCTTGCGTGGTGAGAAAACATGTTTGACCGTTGCCCATTGTAGAGAGTCCTCATTCTCGGGTTCTCTACAAGAGGGCTGAGTTTCTGAGGGTTCTGTGCAATATTTTAGCTGTTCCTAGAACTGCACTCTTCTGGACAGCAATCTCAGATGTCCCACCTGGATCAGTGAACTTGGGAGTCACAGCCCCAAGTGCTCCTATCACAGCTGGGACTACTATTGCCACTTTCCACATCCTTTCTGGCTCTTCTTTCAGTCCTTAAAATGTGTCCATCTTTTCATGTTCCTTCTTCTTGATGGGTATTGCCAAATCCATCATGACTGCAGTCTTCCATTTCATGTATACCACCACAATGTCAGGTTGGTTGGCTAGTACTTGCTTGTCTGGATCTGGAGGTCCCACAGGATCTTAGCCCTGTCATTCTAACCTTTGTGATATCGCTTATCTGGACATAGGTAGGTCCAGCCCATATTCTGTGCAGATGTTTCGGTACACAACCCCAGCAACTTGGGATGTTGTATGGTGTCCCTGCTAACATCTTGCATCTGGCCAAAATGTGCTGGATTGTCTCAGAGACCTCTTTGCAGAGTCTGCACCTTTGGTCTTGCCTGGTGTGGTAGACCCCCACGTTTATTGATCTGATGCTGAGTGCCTGTTCCTGTGCTACTAGGGTTAATGCCTCAGTGCTGTCTTTCAGTCTGCATCCACTATCCTCCGGCGGTACACCCAATATACATATATATATTTGTGATTTGTATATAACGTTAATATGTGTAGTTGTGCACCACCGTGATGCATATTTTGATGCTTGTTTCCAAAGCCTTGAAATTAATATTAAATTTATTGTGAACATTTCATCTTCCAATTCTATTATATTTTAAGTTTGTTCTGGAGTAACTACTGCTCACTGCTTAGTAAATCTCTATTTTAAGCAAAGACAAGTAAATCATGCTTTTATTGTCCGTGTACTGTTTGTATTCCATGACAATCTCAACGTCTCCCTGCTAATTTCTTGTTATCAAACACGTAATCCAGGATATGAAAATAATGTACTTAGCTAGCCGAGACTGATATAAACTGATATAAACAATTCCCGACAGCAAACGTCATTGTGCTTGTGTATCTTTAACTATAAGCAGATTTAAAATAAATCCAACATTCATGATAACAACGTTGGCGTCCAACTGTTCAGTATTATAGCTTAGGTTATTCTTCACATCTAGAATTCTGCGGGAGACAGGAGATATGAGTCATGTGACCTTGTGTTTATGCAACTATTCTAACCTGGAGATTCTCTAGGTTGTTCCTATGTTTCTCCCTATGCAGGAAGGGTTTGTTTGTAGTAACTATACTTCAATAAACAAAACAGTCAGGTACTGGGACAGCTTACTGGGGCACTCTAAATTGCTCACTCTGCATTGCGCTATGATTATCCATCTCATTCCCTTGGAGAATGATTAATTCATAGATCATCACTGAAGGCATCTTCCTATGGCACATGGAGTGAAACAGTCCTCTTTCTAGAATTGCCTGGGGATGGTTATGAAATTTGTACAGACAATCCCGCCAGGCAGTCAATCTTGTAAAAGCATTGATATCACAAAATAAATACGAGTGATCTATTTGTTTAAGGTTATTACTGTTTCATACAGGGTATTAATGAAAGCTTTGTACTGCCAAAAACTATCAGAACTCTTCTTTTATTTGATGTTACTGAACGCGAATTTCCTTTTATTGTATTATAGCTGCAGAGCTTTTTGGTGTTGGTAAAACTTATGTTGTATCGTAATTGAAAATAAAAAATAAAAAAACACCAAAGAAAGGCCCTAATAATAAAAGTTAAGAAAAATATAATAATAATAAAAAATAAAAAAAATGATAAAAAAAAAGACTGAACACTGATCTTAAAAGTTCTAACTTAATATATGGAGATATAAAAACTTCAACTTTCTGTTACTAAAGTCTTTTATCCTCACTTCTTGATTCATTTTTTATCTAAGGTTTCGTGCTTTGCTACACCTTTCATCGGCCCAACATAAAAATTCTACATAAATGTTTAATACTTAGTGTTCAAGACATGTAGGTCACATTATCGCATAACAATGTTATAAGCTATTACATAACTTACAGGCAAAGCTGTTTAACTTTCTATTCTCTGTGATCTGAAACGTCTGTGATTTGTGTCAGACAGGCTCAGAATTTGACACGTATAAAGAACAGCTTAGAGACTGCCATCAAAACTGGGACACATGACATCTGATTTTGCTATCTTAGCATATGCTTGGAATATTATCACATCAACTTTAACCAACGCTAAGCCAAAATGGAATTAAACAAAATATAAAAATTCAATTATGATGGTGACAAGCTGATGTCTTGTAACAGATATTTCACCAAGGAAAATTCAACATTCTCATTATCATCCACACGCTCTTGTGCTTGCTGCATTTCTGTTTTGTACCGAGCCATATGTGTAGTGTAAGTGCCACTTCCTCACCATACATGCATTTTTGTAAGCTACTTAATGCTTGTTTTCATCTCCTCCCTTCCTGTACATGGCTCCAAATTTGAGCGTGTTAATATTCCTTGTAACCCTCTTCACACTCCTGTCATGTTCCTACCACTACCCTCTAAAGCAACACTCACCACAAACTGAGAACCAAATTCTTATACACCATGGCCTGCTTTTTGCTGTAATTTATCTGCTGGATGCTGGTGGAAAGTGTTGAAACGCCCACTCCACAAAAGTATAAAACCCTACAATTGCAATACTACCAAACTAAGATTATGTCCAAATTCTTATTACTCATGTTACCCGCCCTTGCAAATGATGTAGAGTCTTCCCCAACAGATTCCATTCCTAGCCTTCCAGCTAAAAAATACATCTCCTTTGTGCACTGCAATATCCGCAGCTTACTACCAAAAATCGATGCACTGCAATCATGGTGTTCACATTACAAGCCCAAAATCATTGTGCTTTCTTAATCGTGGCTAACCGCAAAAATTCCTGACTTTGCCATTGCATTACATGGGTATTCATGCCATAGAAATAACAGAGAAAAAAGAGGAGGCGGTATAGTCATTTCTGTTTACAATTCCATAAAGTTTACCCCCTTACAAGACTTTAGCCATCCTGCCTCCTTTGATTTCCTTTCTGACACAATTGAGATCCCGTGCAGTAAATCAATTATTGTTGCAAGAATCTACCGGCCCACCTAGCTCCTCAGTGCATTCCCTCTCTGACATAGCCCATCCTCTCCCAAGGTTAAAATCACTAGGTCCCTCAAAAAATTTAATTTTGAATCCTTTCTATATGACATCAAGAACCTACTGTGGCTAAAGTGACCTCGCCACTGGTTTTGGAGGGGCCTGTTTGCTTGCCTCCTACCCTGTGACTATGGACCCTGCAATATACCTTGCCTAATACACTTTAAAAGGCTTATAGTACTTCTCTACTACATAAAGAGAGAGCGACTGTTTGCCCTAATTCCCTGGAACTGTTTTGTGCATAGGACCATGCGCACGGTCAGTCAAAATGGGACTTCCACAAAATTACTGAACCCCTGCTGTGATCTTGGTGATTTTTGGATATGTTGTTCACCCAGATCAGGGCTATCCAGGGATGGGACTTGTGGGGATATGTGTTTTGGGGACAAATGTGATTTGTGGGGATATGTGGTGTTTTGGGGTGTTTTCCAGACTTTGTAAAAATGTATGTTTTTTCTGCTTAGAGTTAATTAAGTTAGTCCATTGTCTTCATTAATTATATCACAAGCAGAGGGGAGGGAGTGTGTACACTGTATGGGAGTGTCTGAATGTAAACCTCTGTTTTTATTGGCTTGCATGTTTTGTATTCGGTGCCCAACAAGGTCCACCTGGGCGTCAACCTTGTTAGGAAAATTGTATAAAAGGCCAGTGTGTCTCATTAAACTTGAGTTCCTGTTTTACCCTCAACATAGAGTCTCTGTCTGATGTGTGTGGGGAAAGGCTGCAGCTACCCAGGGGATTGCTATATCACTATACTCCCCTGGGATTATAATCACTTAGCTCTTTTAAGAGCTGTTCCTGCTTTACTCTCTGGAGGAAGAGAGGTTCACCCACTGGAGCCTGGAGCCTTGTCGTAAGTCCAGGGTGGACAGGAGACAAAAAGAAAGCAGCCCGATCCTCCCTCTCCTACAGAGCACCGCAATTATGGAACGACCTCCCGCACACTTTCAAATCTTCCGCAGGCCTAAAATCCTTTAAGAGATCCCTCTCTACATACCTCAAAACAGAATGTACCTGCCATGGTTGATTATATATTTCCTACCTGTTCTATGTTAAATGTTGTATATATTGTGTATTAATATTGTTTTTGTATTTTATTGTACCCTAATGTAACAATGCAATGTTTTGTGGACCCAGGACATAATTGGAAACGAGAGAAATCTCAATGTACCTTTCCTGTTAAAATATTTTATAAATAAATATTGCAAACGCAAAGGAAAAAGGCACAATAAATATAAATATAAAACAGTAAGGTAAAATATAAATCAATTAATCTAAGAGTGAAATGATTACTGACAGATTGCCATGTATTTTTGTATAATTCAAAGCTACATTTTTTTTATTTTTTAAGAGAATATAAAGTATCATTGTAAAGAAGTGATTTACCAGAGAATAAATTATATATATGTCCCTTGCTGTCTATCCCAAATGGATATACTAAAACAATAGCTATAACACACATACCACAACTATTTTACATAAAGCTATTACTAGTTATGTGTCAGTTTATAGCTGTCTGTATTGCTTATTTTTAATTAAACTGATAAAGGTATGATTTTTATATTATATTGTTTTGAATGACACACCGGGTTCACTTAGGATCTTCTGCCTCCTGTCCTTCATGTCCAAATCCACCTTCCTCAATGCCAAAAATTCCAAACAAACACCTGGTCTTCGTGAAATGTTTAATGAAAGTAGATGTTTTTTCTGGGGACCGTGGGCTTGCATCTTATATGTGTAAGTGGCATCTGACATGAAGGGGTGCATATAAAAAATACCCCTCTCTGTCTCATTAGAGATATATTTGCCAGAAGCTCAAGGAAGCAAGGTGAATGGTTAGTGTAGGACCCACCTAAGAGGTTTGCCTTGACGTGGCAGGTGGGCATGCCCTCTCATGGACATTGGAGGTAACTAAAAACCTCCATTTGTTTAAATATACATAGGGATTTAGGAGAGAGCACAGGTAACTTTTTCTTTGGTTTTTACTGTATGTATTGGGGCTGGTGTGTACTGTGGTCGTTGCTGCCACCCAAGAGTAGTGGGAGTTTAAGCGCAGGACTTGTTTTTTTGTATATGTAAACACAGAGCTTACTGAGATGTTTTTTTTTCAGAATGTCACATATTCTAACCACCATTTAGAAGAAAATGTAAAATGTCAAAAGATGTCTGATGTCAAAAGAAAGAATAATAAAGAGGTCAATAATTGTGCAGTACCTTTACAAACTTCCAATATTTTCAATGTATCAATGAGAAAAGACTCTAGGTAGTATAGTGAGTGCATTTCTGTCTATACATACTAATATCTAGACACATGCATTTCATAGCACTCGTCCATAAACGAATCCTCTGACAACGAATCCGTTTTTCTGTAACTAAAATTTAAATTCGCTTTTAATGGATAAAAATGTTTTCTTTTGCCTTGGGATTAATATTTAGAAATCCCAATTATTTTCCCAAATCAATTGATTCATCCAAACATATCAGAAAGTTTTGTTTCAGAGAACTCAACGTATTGTCAGTTTGTTTATGGTTGAATGCAAAGAATGCACAACTCTACTAGTGACTCGAAATATAATACTGGATGATAGCCCTCCACAGAATAATTTCATAATTAATGAATCATTTATCCTATTTATCATTTATCTGTAATAATTTATCCTGACAAAATGAAAAAAAACAAAAAAACAATGTTGATAGCAGGGTGTATTAATGCTCATTAGAATGTGTGAACTTGACAGATACCCCCGAAGTTCTCAAATGTGTAACCATGGTCAAGAACAAGTTGAAATGAAGGATTCAGACATACAATTAAATAAAGATTAAACTAACCAGGATCAGAAATAACTAAATTGTCAAACTATTCCAAGCCAAAACAAGATACCAACACACAGGATGCATTCAATGGAGTCATGGCAATTTAGCTATAACAAGAGGCAGCATGGAAGCTGGGCATGCTAAAGGTAATTACAAACACAACTACTGGAGTTCTGACCCTAAAGGGTGTTTCAAACACCGAACTCAAAGCATCCGTATTAACAGCAAGTATTCATGATTCCGGTCTCATTCTGTAGGGCCTCAATATTCCGACAGAGTACAACGGAAAAGCAAAACAAACTTTAGTAGTCTCTGTGTCCTGCAGTCAGAATTTCTATTTATGTTTTGAAGATTCAAATTCAAATATATAAATCTATGTATTATTCCTTCCAAAAGCCTCTACCTTTCTTAGCCATCCACTGCTTAAAACAAGCCAGAATGTTTTGTTGTTGTTTTTTTTCACATTCGGAATGTTTTGGAATTCAAAACGTACATCTCTGTGGTCTTACTGAGACCAATCTGCAAATGTGAAGGTTCATTAACATTATTTAAATAATGGATGCTTTGTGATTTTCTAGTTTAAGAATATGTTATGTTTTATCAGACATATCTATTGCTTTTATTTTCTTATAATGTACAGTAATAGCGACTGCTTTGTTTTACTTTCTAATTTGTTTATTGACTTTCCAAACATTCCGTTGTTTGTTTTGTTTGACTTTTTATGATACCACAATATATACTCACAAGCAAATACTTTCATAAATAAAAATAAGCACAATGATTCGTTATTGATGCCAATTCTCTTCCAGACTGAATTTTGAGAGTAACTTAACACGCAGTCCTACTTTGAATATATTATATTAATATTATTATTCATCATAAGTGTAATTTGCATTTTTATTTTGCTTAGTAGTATTATAAGCATCTGTCACGGTTTAGTAGATAGAGGCCAATATGCAAAAAAACAATCTAAGAATGTCCAGAGCGATGTACAGGCAAGGATAAGGGAAAGACGAGGTCAGGCAGGCAAAAGGTCGGTTCAGGCATCACAGGATCATAAGCGTAGGACAAGACAAGGTAGGATATCCAATGGCAGAAAGGAACAGAGAACTTGACAGGAACAACAGGCACAGAATATTGAACACAGTTATTAAGTATGAAGTATTAAATAGGAGAAAATGGACACACCTGCCTCCTGGGTACATACTCTTTAAGAATCCATGGGCGTGCGTGCATCTAGTCTGGTGATTGTGCAGGATCGTTATGTCAGGTCTTAAGGACTAGATGCGGCTCCTGCTTCCTTTTGTGCTGCATGGTCAGGGCCGGCACGTCCTCTAGACGACTTAGGCAGTTGCTTAGGACGCACTGGGCCAGGGGGGGCACATGTTTCGAGTGACCCAGCAGGAGGGAAGGGCACAGTGTACTCTCCTGCCAGTCACTCTGTGTAGCATGGAGCAGCCGGGTACAGGAAACAGAAGCTCCTGTACCGTGGTCCATGCCACCTAGCCACGCCACACAGAGGTAGTAGACACAACAGGGAATGGGTGGGGGATGGCACTAAGGGTCACTGAGGGGGGGGGGAGAAGAGACCACTAAGGGACACTGGAGGGAGGAGGACAGACCCCTAAGAGAAAGATGGGGGCAAGGGGGGAACAGAGGGGAGAGAGATTACTATGGGAAGGGGGGCAAGGGAAAGCACTAAGGGACAGGCTGGCAGGAAGGAGCACTAAGGGAGAACATCAAGGGACAGAAGGGGAGATCACTAAGGGGCAGGAGGGCAGTGAAGAGCACTAAGGGACAGGGGAGTAGGGAAGAACACTGAGGGGCAGGGGGCAGGGTAGATCACTAAGGGACAGGTTGGGAGGGAAGATCACTAAAAGATGGGAGAGCACTAAGGGATAGGAGAGCACTACAGGACAGGATGGGATGGGAGAGCACTAAGGGACAGGAGGGGAGGGGAAGGGAGAGCGCTAAGGGACAAGAGGGGAGAGCACTAAGGGACAGGAGGGGAAGGGAGAACACTAAGGGACAGGATTGGAAGGGAGATTTCTAAAGGGGACAGGATGGGAGACCTCTAAGGGACAGGGGGAGAAGTGGAGTTGAGACCACGAAGGGACGGGGAAAGTGGAGGAGATCATTAAGGGATGGGGGAGTGTAAGACACACAGAAATGCTGAGGAAGGGGTGAAAGAGAAGCACAGAAGGGCTGATAGGGGAGACAGAGACACACAGAGGGGCTTAGGAGAAAGACACACAGAGGGGCTCAGGAGAGAGACACACAGAGGGGCTCAGGAAAGAGACACACAGAGGGGCTCAGGAGAGAGACACACAGAGTCACTTGATCGGGAGACACACAGAGGGGCCTGGGGGGATAAGAGACACAAAAAGGAGCTGGGAAGAGTAAGACACAAAGGGGCTTGGGGGAGTAAGACACGCAAAGGGGTTGGGAGGATGTAGGAGACATAAAAAGAGGGGGGATAAGAGACCCACAAGGGGCTTGTAAGAAATACACTAAAGGGGAGTGTAAGACACAAAACTTAAAGAAAAAATATACAAAAAAATGAAATTAACAAAATAAATATGATAAAAAAATAAAGAGCTGTTCCTTTCTCGGCCCCTATCCTACACCACAAACCCTCTCTTTCATACTCCACACATACACAATGCATCCTTACACAAACACAGAAACACACATGCACAGAATGCATCCCTACTCACACACACACACACACTGAAGCATACAATGCATCCCACACTCACACAGAAACACGCCATTCATCCCTTACACACACAGAAACACACAATGCATCCATTACACACACAATGCATCCCTTACACACACACACACACACACTGCATACCTCACAAACACAAGCACACAATGCAGACCTTGCACACAAACACAGAGGCACACAATATATCCCTTACACACACGCTGCTTCTCTTAATGCATCTCTTACACACACTCAATGCACCCCTTACAGGCACACACACTGCATTACATTACATACACAGACACACACCGTGCATCCCTTACACACACAGAAACACACAATGCATCCATTACACACACAATGCATCCCTTACACACACACACACACTGCATACCTCACAAACACAAGCACACAATGCAGACCTTACACATACAAACACAGATTCACACAATGCATCCTTTACACACACACACACAAACACACACAAGCATACACACACAGAAACACATAGTACATTCTTTACACACAAACACACACTGCATCCCCTATACACACCCACTACATTACTTACACAAACTGGTATTCCGGTACATTACATTCAATAAGGATACACACACATTACATCCTCTACAATAACACATAACAAACCCCCGACACACATACACTCCACTCCCTGTGAGCAAACTCATGGGTGGGCCTTGTAGGCATCAGGCTTATGGGCAGGCCTTGTAGGCATCAGGCTTGTGGTCGGGCCTTGTAGGCATACTCACGGTCAGGCCCTGGGGGCCCAGACAGTGATCTGTGTAAAAAATGGAGTTGCTTCCTGTTCGTTGTTTTTGTGAGCATTGCCTCCAGAGTGCCTGTTTTAATACCAGACCAGTGGAGCCAGACTGCAGCCTGAGCCCATCATCATCGTCCTGTCCTCATCTGGTGGTAAGTAGGCAATCCAGTATATTATTAGTGGCACTAATCCCTAATTTACTTCACATTAAAGGGCCACTATAGTCACCAGAACTATCTACAGCTCAATGTAGTGGTTCTGGTGTCTATAGCCTGTCCCTGCAGGCTTTTTAATGTAAACACACTGTCTTTTCAGAGAAAAGACCCTGTGTTCAGCACTGGTATTGGCTCATATGGCAGATCATATGGGTGGGGCATTGTGATGTGGGGGAGTGGCAGCAAATGTTTGTTTCACAATCACACAAAAATAAATTCAACGCAGATGTAAATTTTTGTTTGCCTAGGGCGGCAAAAATTCTTGCACCGGCGCTGTGCATTGTCCAGCGTCTAACAGCGAGGAGTGGTGGAAGTAAGTGTCAGGCCGGGCGAGAGCATGACAGCATCTCTAATAGCAAACATCAACATTCCTTTTTTTTTTTTTTTGTAGAATATTGCATATTCTATGTTTCTATTAATTATGTATGGATGTCTAGATTGGCATAAGTAACAGATGGTATCAATAAGTCACAAGGTTTTCTTGCATGAGAACTCTGGAATGTGATTGGGGGTCTTGTCCTTATATGGCTAGAGTTATACTCTAATGTCATTATGGGCACATCTATATAGTAACTGAACAAAGGGACACTATATCTCTCTCTCTCTCTTGGCTCTTCTTCCAGTACAGCTATGTAACAATGTATCTCTCCCTTTAGGAGTCCAGCAATTACCATCTGCTGTTGAACATCCATGATCATGTAACATCCTCTGTGGTTTTATTATGTATCCATAATTCTAAGAATAAACCTGAAGAAACCGTAAGTCAGATTGCGTATTAGTATTTTTGGTTAATATAGACGTATATTAACATGGTTAGCCTTTTACCCAAGAAGAAATATACATAAAATAATTATTCCAATCAACTGGAAAAAGACACAGAAGAAGAAGCGAAATTTATTACATTTTACTTTACAGGAATAATTAAGATACATGTCCATAATACTAATGCAAATTTTAACTAATTCTCAGTATAAATTAGAGGATACAAAAGTAAAGTAAGAAAAGATAGGTGAAAAAAAAACTGCAATCAAAACCGCACACGAGATAAAGTACATTAATATAAAGAGCTAAAAGAAAGTGAGACGTGGTAGATCAGAGATCACACAGCTTAACAGATGTGATTCAGTTTGATATTTTTTTTCAATGATCAAGAGGTGCTTTATAAAGAGTAATAATTTGAAGATTCTGATCCTGAAAATCTGTGCCATGATGCATAGGTATCTTTACAATAGCTCAGGCCAATTAACGCATTTAAGTGGACAAAACAAAAGTGAAATTCTAATTCGCTTTAATGTGTCATTTCATTGGGGGTATATTCGCTAAACAGAGAATCTTGCTGCATTATTTACACTCGTATTTTTCGCTCCATAAGATGCACTTCTTTCCTCCTCAAAAGTAAGGGGAAATTTCTGTGCGTCTTATGGAGTGAATGCATACTGAGGTCGTGCGGCATGGAGGAGGCAAGGCTGCAGAGAGCCGATACCGAGCCCCTCCCGAGCAGAGACTATCTGTTACTTCCTCCCAGCTTACTGACCGCGCGGGCTGGGAGGACTGAAGGCACGCTAAAAGAGGAGGAGGGAGGAGAAAGAGCTCTGCAGGCAGACTCCCATCCCATCAGCCTCAGCCAGTCCCAGGAATTCACCTCCCTGTAGCAAAAGGTATGGAAACAGGAGGTGGTTAATTATATGTCAACTGCATTTTGTGTGTCAGCGTGTATGTTTAGGTATGTGTATCTGTGTGTGTGTGTGTGTGTGTGTGTGTCAGTGTGTGTATGCCAATGTGTATGTGTGTATGTGTGTCTGTATCTGTGTGTGTGTGTATCTGTGTAGATATTTGTATCTGTGTGTGCCAGTGTGTGTGTGTGTGTAAACTGTACCAGTGTTCTCAATGCCACTGTTGACTGCTGTTCACTTTGCATGGTTGAAATATTATTCTGATATAGTTTATTAAATAGTTTAGTACACCATTTGATTCACAATATTTTTTTTTCTTGTTTTCCTCCTCTAAAATCTAGGTGCGTCTTATGGCCAGGTGCGTCTTATGGAGCAAAAATACGGTAACACACTTGCTGAATTTAGACTAAAATAGCTGGTTCAGAAAATATATTAATGTCAGAGAAAAAGAGCTTTTTTCTGCTATTTTAATCTAGATTTTGTAAGTTGTATTTTTTTTTAACAAATTCGTTAGCTAATAGATCCTAAAATAATTGTTTAAAAAGCTCATCACATGGTGTTTGGAATGTTACGCAATTAAAGAGAACACAATAGGCACTGTTCATAAAACAATATCTGCTACATTATTTACCTAAAACAGAATACTCGCTCTAATTAAATGTTGCTGCCTTTATGAATAAAACAGCTGCTGGCATTTATTCACTAAAGAAGAAGTATGTGAAAATGATACCAAAAAATGGATTGCTTGTTAGCAGAGCAAAACATGCCCACCTACAACATGGATAAAATCCTTGTTAAATCAAGCCTTAGATGGCGTGTTTAATGCTATTTTCAATTTACTCCGAAAACATGAGAAAAGTTTTTTTGGGATCTCATTTTAATATTTTTGGTTAGACTTTTCAAAAGATTAAAATTCGTAAGAAAAACTTTCCAACTGATTTTTTTTAAAAAAAATTTTTCCCGTAGACTTCAATTTCTGTAGTTAAATCATTTAGAAAGTTGTTCTAATAGATTGGAAAGCTTATCCAGAAATATCACAGTGCTGCCTAGTCTAGCACATTAGCTCAGATTAGTGATGCGTTTGGTTTTGCAAGATACATCTCCCGATTCGTTCTACATGCCGTGTTTGATTTTTCTTTGTAATGTGTCCCATTGTTAAATTATCCCTATGTAAATGTTGCTGTTATTTAGGACCACGTGCTTCATTTCTTGGAAGCGTTATACCCGCATTAATTGACTTTCTTTTCTGTACAACACGATTGATATCTGAGGTCAGCTAAATGCTATATTACACATAATATGTTGAGAAAAAGGAACAATCTTAGTAATGTGAGTCTCATTAACTCCTTAATAGCGGATGGTTTTCCAGGCGGTCATGAAATAAACATATCTGCTTATTCCCTTGTCATGATGGGTTACTATTCTAATTGATCCCTCCAAGGTGTTTAGAAAGAAGAAGAATTAGGTAAAATGGTCCCTAAGTTTATCTTCACACTGAAAGGTAAGTGCACACAGAGGAGCCTCCAATAGCGAATTACTAATTATTTCATAAAACGTGTACTAAAACGTTTAATGTGCTAAAAAACAATGGTGCAAGACAAAGCATTTATCATTTACTGGCACCACTTTCCCAAAGGTTCTCTGCCGCACCGAGGTTAAATCTCTAGATCTCTGCACCAACAATCCTCACTATGTGACTCACTTTTGACTTTGCAAATGCACCCACCTAAATGGTCGATAAGTTCACGCAACAATAACACATAATACATGGAACTCTTAAGATGAAAAAAAATGAACACTCAATGCAACATAAGTATCAAAAAAGTGACACAGGCACAAGGGGTTGCTGTTATGTTGCCAAAAAATCACCTTGACGTTTAATAAATGCAAAGAAAGCAACATCTCAGGTAAATAGTCATTTATCAATGTACAAATGCCCTCAACCAATCACAATGCCCGTATCAGCATTTAAATACCTCATCAGCTGCCAAACACTCCAGAGAGACACTTCCCCCAAAGTCTTCCAATAGAGTTATGTGCTCCTTCTCCACGTACGGAGAGTGCCAATGTGTGACACCATTACTTGCGCATGCACGATAAGTATATAAGGTTTGCCAGGGCAACCTGGTGGATCGAGGGAATTAAAAAGCTGGAGGAAACCCTCAAAAAATGGTGTAAATTCAAAGCTGAATATAGGAGGTCCTAATATACTCAAGGCAGAAGTCCACATGAGGCAGATATAATATAATATAAAATAAACCAGCACTCAGGAATGTACGGGCATAAAGTGCACATCTACCAAAAAATGTGAAACATTTTACTTTAAACTTACACAATGGCCTAAGTGTAAGTAATGACCACAATTAATGAAGGTAAGATAAACGTAAAAGGAAAGGGGATCCCATAAAGGTGAAAGAACAAAAAAGAATCAATGAAAGAGAATACAAATTGTACAAAATGTACAATATACATATAAGTAGAATACAGCGTCAAACTCACCTTGCAGTGGGTATCATAAGAAGTCGAAAGGTGGTAATGATGCACATGCTAGTGAATTCGGTGCCACTCTAGCCCTTGTTTGAGCCCAAGAGGTGACATGATGTCCAGCGGGCACATCCATCTAAACTCTTTTTTGGAGATGAATCTTTTCTCGGTTTCTACCTCTTTTGGTTGGTGGAAGACACTCAAGAACCAGATATCTAAGTCTTTTAATGGAAAATGAAGTGATGTCTGTGCCTCTTTTTTATATATTTCTTCAAGCCCTCCTCGCTGTTGGGTGCAGCAAAACAGCAACGTTGGCCATTCGGCAGCATTGGATATTGATATACTGGATGACATGTAGGTACTGCAGATGGTCTCCCGATAGTATGTTAGGTGGTGTTATGTCCCCTGGTCCTTATTAAACATGTGCATGGTGGAAAAATTTGGTTCGAACAAATCACTTTGTCCAGAAATAAAATGTATTTCAGGTAGTCATCCATGTAGTGGCAACATTTTCAGGGAAGTTATTCGGATGAACGATAAAGGCACAAAAATGACCTAATGAGTGTACTGCAAGACAAGTACATAATATAAATATTAAGTATGTCATTGGCAGTACATGGATAGGTGCATTTTACTGCCTTTTAGTTCCCCAAGAAAATGATAAAAAGTAACAAATAGAGGGAAAAAGATGAGGATAAGTAAATAAAGTATATTTATAAATTATATTGTTTGTTAAATATATAATATATAGATATATCAATATGGGGGGGAGGAGTTACTGCTCCTTCATTGTTCTCTCTGTTGGTAACTTGTTACACTGCGAATAAAATCATTTTGAAGCTGTCCCCTATCAATCATCTTCTTCCCATCAATTATCTCTTTTTTTGTTGTCACAGACTTAACTTGGAATCACAAAAAAAATGAACAAGCGCATCAATTGCGTGAGTCGATCGGTTATACGTCGAAACGGCACCTCAGAGAAACGGAATTCAGATGACTCGTGGATTGGCCTAAATTCAGCTGAAAACGAATGCACAAGTCTAGTCCTTATCACCTTGTTTCTTCTATTTTACATACTGTTAAAAAATACAAGCTCTCAATACATTGAAGTTAAAAAAATACATAAAAAATACAATTAAGCAAAAACATAAAAGCACTAAACCATATATATAAGCACTGTGTATGTATATAAATCAAGTCTCAAAATGTCCATTTGCCCACTAGCCATTGACAAGTGAAAATGCAATTCTGGTGATTGGAAATGTATCACTGGCTACTATGCCATAACCCCCAATGTCTGTAAAGATCCTGGTGTTTGAAGGCAGTGGTTTATTAACAGAGTCTGCAAACGTCAATACGTGCAGCCCATCAGGCATTAGGAGTGGCATTAAACAGAAGAGGTGGGCATCATCAGTCTAAATCTTTGCAGAGATTGTGCATCCTGTAGCCATCACTACCAGCCTGTATAATCGGCCAGATAGGCTGAAAAGGTTCATGGGGTAGAGAGATCACAAGTAGGTACTTTGTTTCTCTTACATTCAGTACAGTGCACTCAAAAATAACAAAATTGGCACAACAAAAACAAAAAAGATAAATAAAAACGAACCATTAACTTCAAACACCATTTGCAACCTCTTCTTTCAACTCCCCAAAACTACGATTAGATTGTAAGCTCACACGTTATCTTGTTAAGCACTTTGTGTAAGCATACTGTAACAGTCAGTTTGTAAGCTCACGGGCAGTGTACTCTGGTCCTTTTCGATCAGTATGTGTTCATTATTTGTATATGTTGGCACTATATACAAACTAAATAATAAGATCAAATAATATATATGTATATGTGCAGATGTTAAACACAAGATGGATCATGTATACCTGTTGATAAAATAGAGTAATAATCACTTTGCGTCTGACGGTACTTTTAACAGTTAACAACTCCATTAATGACAGAATCATTGAAAGCAGGCCCTTATCGGATGGTATAATCTCTATATTTTATATTTTCTATATTTTTTATTTTATTTTCCATTTTATATCTGCATACGTCGAGGGTTTGAGCTGATGCCCGGTTGAGGTTTTCTCTCCAAAGAACCTTTACCCCATGGTAGGCCTGACATCAAAACTCACCAGATGGGTCTCCAAGACTGGTTCATGTGCTCATAAACTCCCCCAGAAACACTAGTAAATGCTTGTTTTTTTAATGCAAAATCATTTTAAAATATAACGTTGCTGGCTATTTAAATTGACCTTTTGAAAGGGAATCCACTTCACATGTTAACTATAGGGGTAGTATGACTCTTGCCACCCTACTGCATTTGTAAAGTAATGGTGTAGAGTGCTATAGGTATATTATTTTGGATGTTGGCTTACATGCACATCTATCATGATTATTATTTCAAAAGGTTCTTTTTGTTCCGACCTACTCATTAATTTAGATTCCGAAATAGCGAGAAATTAAATATCAGATGTCTAAGTGACTTACTCTCATCACTTGACATTTATTCATAGATCCTCGTGATTTTTTCATTTCCTTTTTTAAATATGCTTTATCCTAGATTCAAATATTTTGTAAGGCTAATGGATTAACAGCAAACTGATTTCTCTTCTGCTTCCATGATGGTACAGCGCCTTAAATAAAATATCAGGAGATAATCAGGAGTCTGTTTTTTTATGGCTGTTTTTTTGTTGTTGTTATACTTATATGATTTGTTTTTGTTTATTTTTTTTTGTCAGATTAGATTTAAAATGACCTTCACCTGGTTTCACACTACATAAATTCATTTCATCAGACAGTTTCTTTAAGTCCAACTTCTAAGAAGTTACTAATTGATTTTGTCCATCATAAAATGAAATTCAGACAGTTAATTACATGGCAAGTAAATTCTTAGTCATGCAACTCAAATGAAGTCCTGGGTAACTGCTCAGTACCTAACCCTCTCTGTACTGAAGAACAGATAAACAAATTATAATTTTGCTCAGAAAGATACTGTAACTCTCTCAATCTGTCATCATTGCTACTAAAGGACTAGGGCTCCTCAATAATCAAATAAAGCATTATTTGTGTGTAGGCTTATAGTGTCGAGAGAGAAGCTAATTCCAATTCTGACACTTTAAGTATGTTTTTTTTATATTGCTTGCATCTGTGTTATACTGTTTGTTATTAAATTAAGTGTGTATGTTTACCTGTGACACTAGCTCTGTTTATTATTAACATGAGGCTTCTGAATATCCTTTACATTAAACGCACATTTTATTTCGATTAAATATCGTAGTATAATCATTATATAGATAAATATGTTAATAAGTATATATATTATGATATGCCACTTATCGCAAAGGACAGATCATGTTTAATTCATCTCTCTCCCGAGAAATAACTGCTGTATGTAGCTTTAAAAAAAAATTCTCATCATCTTAAAAAATGTAAAATGGAAATCAGAATAAGGTGTACGCACAGTATGCACATAGAACATTCTTAACTAAAGCCGAGCAACTCTGGAATGAAACAAACATTAGAAAAAAATGGATTTTTACACTTTACAGCTTAACGAACACAAACCATTGTGAGAATATGTTGCTTTCAGCCGTAGACCTTAATTAATGAGCATTTTCCATGTGTTTGTACCCAGTGTAATATTGCTGAATGAACTATTTTATAGAGCGTTAGTAAAGTTCATTCAGAGGGCTCTGTGCGGGGGACTCCAGGCATTTAGTACATTAAAGCTTAATGCAAATAAATAATAAGGCAAGAAGCAAATATTTACCCGAGTTTGTCATACGAGAAGGATAAATATTCAATACATTTAGTTTGTTTCACAAACATTTCACCCCATGGCCTGGGGAACCTGCCAATTGGAGGCAGATACAAAATGTATTTCCTGCATGTTGTACACATCTACTTACTGCTGCGTAGGGACAGGAAAAATAAAGGATCATTTAATTGGCAACACTTAGGTCTTGAGGGTGTAAAGTGTGTATGCCAAACCCTACCAAAATCTTGCCTCATTTCAATCCGTGGTAGCCTGTTCTAATCCCCACTTTACCCCCTTCCTAAAAATATAAAAAATGCATATTAAATGGCCTTTGTGTATTATTTTGTAATGCATACATTTGGGCAACTATTACTTTTCAGTTCATCTTCTTATTTACCCCCACTCTAAGAAAGCAGCAATTTTTAATAAATACACGGAGACATTCCTGACACACACACACACACATACTGACACACACATACTAAAACACAGACATACACACATACACACAGACATAGGTACAGACACACACATAGTTACTGACTTACATAGAAACACACACACAGGGACGGTGCAAGGAATTTTGGCTACACAGGCGAAGATGCAATTTGCTGCCCTTCCTCCCCCCAACAAAAAAAAATGCATCTTCACCTTTGTGTTTCGTAGCCCCCTTTTGAATTTATGACCCTCTTTAGTGCTTCATATCCCCTCTCTTGAATGTATTGCCCCTAGTGTGTCTCTTACAACCCCTCTTGAGTATTTCTTACTTTCCCACCAGCCACTTTATGTTTCTATTTCTTCCCCCAGCCTCTTTCTGTCTCTTTCTCCCCCTCGGCCCATTTAAACTTAATCATTTAAAGAAGGATGATTATTTTTTTAAAAAACATATTTTTATTTTGTAAACAAAAAATACCACTGAAGTATAGAAGCATAATGTTTACAACGTTGTTAGACTTATTGCAGTCTCCAGAACGCTCCTCGAGGAAGCCACCGTCTTCCCTAAGACTTTAGAATATAGGCATCTGATATGACCATTGGGAAACTGGACATCTTTTGAGCCAATAAATTAGTTTAAAGCTGTCAGTAACTGAGAGACCTACTGTCCCCACCAAAGTCCCATATTGCTTACATGTGTTACAGCTTTTAAGCTCCCTTTATGCCTCGTCAATTTCCATGAATGCCAGCATGAATGAAACCAACAAGAGAGAACAGTAATATTAAAATAAAGAAACCAGGATCAGCCAGACTGAATGTTTAAAAGATGCAACAAAATGCTCATAGGTGGCCGAACACTCAAAATCATGAATATTGACCGAATGTGGACCACACTTGAATGGCAAAATACCATTCTATTCAGTTGGAATTCAGTCGATCAATTTCTGACCACAATTAGGGATTATTCTAGCTTTAGTGAGGGAATAATCAAAATGTTATTAACGACAGGAGGTGAATATTTGCTTAATCTTCCGTTACTGAACCTCCCAGCAGCAAAGAAATAGTTAACAACGGTGTAAAAAAAATGCAACCAATCAGAGTGTACAACAATGTCATATAGTCTTTTCAAGCTCCTCCCAACTCCTCGTTCTTGCTGTAGCCAAAACTGGCATTGATCAACCATGTAAATGGTGTAACATGATGAACAGTAACCGACGATGGAAAATCCTTCACTTCACATGGTCAACCATGTAAACAATAACTGATGAACTGTAGGCTCTTTATCATAGCGACCCTAAAAAGTCTTCACACTAGAAGAAAACTGAGAAAAGTATAAACCGTGAAAGTATAGATTCTCGGACAAGAGAAAAGCAAATTGACATTAACCATTAGCATACTATCAATGATAAACCATGGTGAGTGAATTGTAAATTCTGAGTACAATAGATAGAGTGTGTTACCTATGGCATATGGTGCTTAAATATCAATGTTGAAATGAGTTTGTACCCAAATATGTATTAACTTACCTTGAAGGGTGGAAAAAATAATATACAGGGAGGGAAAATATTTGCCTCCTGTCGTTAATAAAATTTAGATTATTCCCTCACTAAAGCTAGAATAATCCCTAATTTAATGGCAAGACAGGAGGCTTCATATTTACTGTTCTAACGCTTCTGTATGATCGAAGAAGCAGCATGTGGCCTAGGTTTGAAATAGAAGGTGCTAAAAGTGGACTCTCTGGACCAATCCGCAGAGAACTGCCTGCTCCGAAAAGCAGAGGATGCAGCTGCTCCTCTGACTGAGTGCACTCCAAAGGAAGAATCAGTCCCAGCCTGGGTAAGTATCCATCTAATCTATCTTGCAGTTGTGGGAGAGGAAACCGGTTTGTGTGGTCTGACATAAAAAAACAGAAAAGGTCCCGAAGGAGTACGCAGAGTACCCGTGGTGTCAATATAATGTTGAAGGCAATGAACTATGCAGAGGGATGGTCTGCTCGAAAAGTAAGGGTAAAAGACTGAAAAAGAATTTGTCTTTGTACGTCTGCTGATATTAAATCTAACCCCCTCAGATGTGAAAACAGCATGGTAGTCAAAAACACGAATATCCGAAACTCTGCGGAAGGATACTAAGCATTGGAGCAATGTCAACTTAGCAGAGAGTTGTCGTAACGACAAGGCTTCATTAGAAAGCCAAGATTCAATGAAGGAAAAAACCTGGGTGACATCCTGGCCAAGCAAATGCCCCGTAGAAGTCTACAAACGTAGGGATGTTTCCCTATCGAAGAGTTATCAATGGAATTGTGAGCTGCAGAGATACCAGAACGAGACACATTAATCGATCTATGGAATATGCCCTGGACCCTGGAGGGTACATAGGAAATTTAGAATGGCTGTAAGAGGTGCTGAAAAAGGATTGGTATCCCTTTCAAACACCAGCTGATCCATGTCTAATATGCAGAGAGATAGGCGTGTCTAGTGCCTGGGGCTTACGAATCCCATAGGAGAGCTTGAACTGTCTCCGAAAGTCCTGAGACATTCCAAGATCCCCTGAAATGGTCCAAGCTACAAATTCCCCACTGGTGATAGCTTCATCAGCTAAAATAAGAATTTGAATGATTGGGCCTGCAATTTCCAAGAGCTTGTAGTGGGTTGCTTTGAGTCCTTGCTCAATATCCCAACGTGGGTCACTAGCATAGGATCAAATTCTGGCATTATTGCCACCTTGTTTGGGATAGGTCTTTCTAATTTCTTTTTCCAAAGGCTTGTGCAGTCACATCTTGCAAAAATTGGAAATGTGGTCAGGTGGGGCCCATTCAGCCGAACGTGGATGTCTAATAACCCTAGGGTCAAAGAAAGGAATGCAAGAAGAATCCAGTAGGATGTCTGAGAGGGGATCTTTGGACTTAGAATTACCAGAATCCTGGTCTGTAGTTTCGTTTTTTTTTTGGTTATAAAGAACTCCTTAACAAATTCTGACAGTGAGGTGTCTTGAGACGCATTCGTCGGTAGATACTCATCAGAATAGTTGCAGTAATAATCACCCATCACGTGGTCCGCAAGCCTGGATGTGGAGCCCTCTATGGTGTCTAAATTATGAGTATGTGGTAAGGACAATTTAATAGATTTTGTGGGAGCTTTGCCCTTGCCAGCAGAGGCACTATCCCCTTTTCAAGGACGTTTGCATGTAGCACCGTCCTGATCCGATAGATGAGAATCTTCCCAGTCAGATGGTTGGTGTGCAGTGGGGTTAGCTTCGGTAGAAGCCTGCTCATGAAAGGCTGACTCCGCAAAAGTGGAGACTAGCCATGCTCTTAATTCTTGGGAAATAGCAGGCTCTGAATGTTCAGACATATTATATTTGTAAACAAAGGTAATAAAAAATTCAAATATATTGTACAATAAAATTGGGTTTACATAAAATCATAATTTGTCAATAGGGGAAATGCTGCAGCACAGATTAATAAGACAGTGGGGTTCAAAAAGTAATAAACTCAGTGGGGTTCATCCACCATAACACCAAGTGGACTAGTCCACTATAATTTAGAATAAGTGGGGATCACCCACAAACAATTAGAAAGTAAGGTGGTTTTTAATATGACCACACAGAATCAAAGCAGAAAGTGCAATTAGCCACTGATAAATCAATAATATTTGTAAATATTAAATAGAAAGTGGGACTCACCCACAATAACATTGGTGGGGTACACCTAAAACAGTAAATAACAAGTGGGGGTCACCCACAATAAATTCAGAATGAAACAATAGATAAGTGGGGGTCACCCACAAAAGCTCTCCAGTTTATTGAAGGAAATTCAAATGGGCAGGTCTTGAGAAATAAATACTTTGAGAAATCTGTAGAGTAAAACAAATAGGAATATTGAAAAACTGGAGAAAAAGTAACTATTGCAGAGTGATTTGAACGATAAATAAAATTGATGATTTGAATGAGACTCACAGTGCTAACCGTTTCTGACCATTGGGCTGAGGCGAAAAGGGCAGGAAGCGCAGAGTCGGAACAAAATGGCCACTGCAGTCTGTCCAGCAGAGGCGGGGAAACAGGCGCGTCAAAAACGATGCAAGTAAGAGGGCGTGGGGAAAAAAGGCGCGAACAGCCCCGGCCGCGGGAAATGGAGTCCGTGACTAAATGTAACAACATTTTTTTTTTGTCAATCTTTCTTTTATTGAAGCATTTTTGATGGGGTACAGAAGAGAAGGCGGGAAACGCATAATTTGATTACAGTAGAGGGTTTAAACATTGTCAGCTTTAAACTATGACATTTCTGGGATAGCGATGCTTCGTTTTTTTAAATAAATCAGGTTAAGAAAACAGGTTCATAAATCAGTCATAGAAAACAGGATTTAAATACAGGCGTTGAAATCAGGCTTTTAAATCAAGTTATTAAAACAGGCTATTAAATCAGGCTATTAGATCAAAAATATGAAATCAAGCTATGAAATCAGGCTATTAAATCGGGCTATTAAATCAGGCTATTAAATCAGGCTATTAAATCAGGCTCTTAAATCAGGCTATTAATCAGGCTATTAATCAGGCTATTAATCAGGCTATTAAATCATGCTATTAACGACATGACATTAAGCATGTTAGGCTAGTAGTGAAAACGACAATTTTGGTCACGCTTAAATGTGCGATAAAATAGGAGTCCAAATTTGAAGGGTACTTCCAAAGTTCAGCCTCCATACAGGATAGCGTCCGGGCATAAGCACAGTCCACATGGTGGGAATATGGGCAGCGGCTGGATGCCAGAAGATGAGGTAGTCCCTATGTGCCTAGCCGATACCCATTCTGGAGGCCGTGGCTGCTGATCTGGAGCAAGAGGCTAGTGAGGGGGGTGTCCGAAGCTTGTTTGCGGCGGAGTGCCAGGTATCCGGCGTGTGGTGGCGTTTCCCGCGGTTCAGCAGGTCAGAGAGGTGTTCCAAACCTCTGGGACTCAAGCTCGGGATGTGGATCTGGCCAGGTACACGGGCTGTGGAAGACAAGGGTGTTGGAAGACCGCCGTGATGGACAGAGGTAGGTCTTGTGTGCCGGTAGCTTTGCTGCTGCTTTAGCCTATGTTGGGGCGATGTGTGGGGCCCAGTGCGTTTCTTCTGTGTGTGTCTCTCCCCTGCGGGAGCCGCTTGAATGGTCTGCGAGCGGGATACCTGCAGTGGGTCTCCAAAGTAGCGTCTGCGGGTCACCGGTCGAATCCACCCGGCCACCGCCCGCGCTGCGTGAAGATAGGGTATACCCCTGCCGCACAGAAGGTTATGGAAGGTTGAGCACAGCCAGTCCAGGGCCTCCAAAGAGGAAGGCAGTGTATGAGTGCTCACGGGTCTCCTCTGCGTTCCTTCTTGGGCGGCCATTTTGGGCGCGCCCCGCTTGACTTGTATGTCTGCCATTATAGCATACTCGTTTACCGTCGCTTGTTCGCTTGCCTTGCGGGGACCGGTATGACCCCCACCGGTCCATAGGGGGGGGGGGTTCAGTGGCTAGTGGTGATTGCTGGGTTTTCCGGCTCCGGAGAGAGCGGCCGCCTCTCCCCGATTCCATCTCCCGCAGGCCGCAGACAGATTATTGGGCTGTATGCCCCGTTCGGCTTCAGGAGGGTATCCCCCGGTTCCTTGGTGTGTCCCCGACGTGGGTAGCACACTTTGGGGGGTCTGTGGGCTATACTACTGCCGGTATTGCTCGTTTTGTCGCTTGCCCGTGGGGAGCCCTGTCCCTGCACGTCTGCTCGCCTCGGCGGTCAGACTCCGCCCCTAAATGTAACAAAATTGATACTAATTGGGCCGCTGTCTCTTTGAAGAGAGATAGAGTCCGTGGTCATGTAAAGATCGTGTGAGAACACAGGTGACTCCAGTGGGTCGCAAAACACGGCCCAGTTAAATAAACAAATTAACCAATTAAATAAAATGACACATAACAGAAGGTCCCAAAACAATTAAAACAGTGTGTAATAAAAACTGAACACCAATCCAAAGGATAAAGGGAAGTGAAATAAATACATGAATAAATAAAATAGTGAAAATATATGTGAGAAGTTATTTATATGGTAATTAGATTATTATAAGGCAATATAATTAGAATAGACTCACCTGGAAGGCAAGCAGCAAAGAAAGAGGAGTTGGGAGGACCTTGAAAAGACTATATGACATTGTTGTACACTCTGACTAGTTGATTTTTTTTACACCACTGTTAACTATTTCTTTGCTGCTGGGAGGTTTAGTAAAGAAAGATTAAGCAAATATGAAGCCTCCTGTCTTGCCCTAAAATTATATTTTGTACTGTTGTAATTCCTACACCCTTCACCTTATTTGGATGTAAATACCCTCAAATTAAAGCTGAAAGTCTGCAGTTAAAGCACATCTTGTTCATTTCATTTCAAATCCATTGTGGTGGTGTATAGAGCCAAAAAGATTAGAATTGTGTCGATGTCCCAATATTTATGGACCTGACTGTATAAATATTAGGTATACATTTTGCAGTAGAGTGATGGGCTAATATTTCTGTTCCTTTTTGGTTCGTCTAAATAGTTTTTACTGAGTCGTTTGCATGGACGACATTTGGACAAACCGAATAACTGGATCAATGAACTTCGGTCAACTGAATTTAGAAAAAAATGTAGCTCTCATTGATTCAGTAGAACCATTTTTTTCCATTGAGCAAGAGTCTAATTGCTAGCTGATATGAAAGGTGAAGGATATGTCAGACCACTTTATTTAAAGATTTTAAATGGAAATTTGTGATGACAGAGACGCGTTAGGTTTCAAATGAACGTTATTGTCAAAAAAGAAAAATATTTTAACTTGACACAAAATATATTTGTTTTGGACTAATTATTACATATAAAAACAATGAACAAGAAAAATAATTTTCCTGTGTATCACAACTTTATTACTACTCTAAAGTAACACTCGTGAGATTTGTATAACACTCAGGTCCTTAATTAAGCCCATAAGAATTTACAAAGCATTTTCATCAGCAGCTACAGTTTTATACAAAGTCCACTTAGAAAATCCATCTTGATACATACAGTCAGGTCCATAAATATTGGGACATCGACACAATTCTAATCTTTTTGGCTCTATACACCAACACAATGGATTTGAAATGAAATGAACAAGATATGCTTTAACCGCAGACTTTCAGCTTTAATTTGAGGGTATTTACATCCAAATCAGGTGAACGGTGTAGGAATTACAACAGTTTGTATATGTGCCTCCCACTTTTCAAGGGACCAAAAGTAATGGGACAATTGGCTGCTCAGCTGTTCCATGGCCAGGTGGGTGTTATCCCCTCATTATCCCATTTACAAGGAGCAGATAAAAGGTCCAGAGTTCATTTCAAGTGTGCTATTTGCATTTGGAATCTGTTGCTGTCAACTCTCAATATGAGATCCAAAGAGCTGTCACTATCAGTGAAGCAAGTCATCATTAGGCTGACAAAACATAACAAACCCATCAGAGAGATAGCAAAAACATTAGGTGTGGCCAAATCAACTGTTTGGAACATCCTTAAAAAGAAAGAATGCACCGGTGAGCTCAGCAACACCAAAATACCTGGAAGACCACGGAAAACAACTGTGGTGGATGACCGAAGAATTCTTTCCCTGGTGAAGAAAACACCCTTTACAACAGTTGGCCAGATCAAGAACACTCTCCAGGAGGTAGGTGTATGTGTGTCAAAGTCAACACTCAAGAGAAGACTTCACCAGAGTGAACACATAGGGTTCACCACAAGATGTAAACCATTGGTGAGCCTCAAAAACAGGAAGGCCAGATGAGAGTTTGCCAAACAACATCTAAAAAAGCCTTCACAGTTCTGGAACAACATCCTATGGACAGATGAGACTAATATCAACTTGTACCAGAGTGATGGGAAGAGAAGAGTATGGAGAAGGAAAGGAACTGCTCATGAGCCAAAGCATACCACCTCATCACTGAAGCATGGTGGTGGTAGTGTCATGGCGTGGGCATGTATGGCTGCCAATGGAACTGGTTCTCTTGTATTTATTGATGATGTGACTGCTGACAAAAACAGCAGGATGAATTCTGAAGTGTTTCAGGCAATATTATCTGCTCATATTCAGCCAAATGCTTCAGAACTCATTGGACGGTGCTTCACAGTGCAGATGGACAATGACCCGAAGCATACTGCAAAAGCAACCAAAGAGTTTTTAAGGGAAAGAAGTGGAATGTTATGCAATGGTCAAGTCAATCACCTGACCTGAATCCGATTGAGCATGTATTTCACTTGATGAAGACAAAACTGAAGGGAAAATGCCCCAAGAACAAGCAGGAACTGAAGACAGTTGCAGTAGAGGCCTGGCAGAGCATCACCAGGGATGAAACCCAGCGTTTGGTGATGTCTATGCATTCCAGACTTCAGGCTGTAATTGACTGCAAAGGATTTGCAACCATGTATTAAAAAGTGAAAGTTTGATTTATGACTGTTAATCTTTCCCATTACTTTAGGTGCCTTAAAAAGTGGGAGGCACATATACAGACTGTTGGTATTCCTACAATGTTCACCTGATTTGGATGTAAATACCCTCAAATTAAAACTGAAAGTTTGCAGTTAAAGCACATTTTGTTTGTTTCTTTTCAAACCAATTGTGTTGGTGTATAGAGCCAAAAAGATTAGAATTGTGTTGATGTCCCAATATTTATGTACCTGACTGTAGTCTGAAAAAGCCACAGAGTCCTGATACAACATCACTTAGTTCACCCATCCCTTGCCTTGCCTATAGATCATGTTTTCCACAAGTAAAATTATTCAGAGATGCTTTATGTGTGACCTTTAGTGACTACACAGGTCAGTTCTTATTGATTGCTTCCACAAAGAATCCAGCTCTCAGATCAGCAGCGGTAAACAGCACAAGACAGAGGCTGACGCGGGTTGAAAACTCATGTACTGTACTAGAACTTATGAATAATTTCACTGCTGATTACGAAAAGGGAGATCCTGTCTGTACAAATGTAGTTCTACAAGAGCGGAGTCAGTTAAATATTTTTTTTTACACAATTAAATATACATATTAACCTTTTAACCCATTTTTTCCAAGAGCATCCTAGATATTAATGGTGGGTTACCTACACTCAGTTCATCTTTGCTTCCACCTACCTGAGATCATGCTATAACTGCTTGTCCTTCCAGACTTAGCCATGCGTATTAAAGCTGTTTAGGATTCTATGACATTGCTTATCGCGGTCTCTCCCAGTGGAAGGTTATTCTTGGTGCATAATTTAGCCATAGTGAGATTGTCATGCATTAATAGTTTTGTATATGAATATTAAACTGTATGTTTTTTAAAATGTATCTACTAAACAGGAGAGATACATATTTTTTTGGATTGTAAATATGCTCCCTCAAATGCAGCTGACTTGTAAAAATAATCTACATTGAATTGTTGTTTTCTTATATTCTTTTATGTATATATATATATATATATATATATTTATATATATATATATATATATATATATATATATATATATATATATATATATATATATATATACCATATTTAAGTAGTAAAGCTATGAATCCCGTCGTCTCTGGTCCGTGAACTTATGGATCAGAGAGTAGGGTGAGAGGTCAGGGTGGTGGTTCCAGTTCCACCTGAATGTGGGCTTGAACCCTAATATATACATAAAAATAACAGAGAGAAATGTAGATTGGTTAGCTCCCCCTTAAAAAGGAAAAGGGGAGAGCTCGCCAGTGGTGTTGGGGGGAGTTGATAGGAGCTCAGAATAGTGGTGATTACTAGGCATTATATTCGCCATTTGTGCTACCATTTATACCACTGTATATACCCTTTCCTATCACTCCTAGGCATCTAACAAGCTATTTGCAAGTTATTGAATAACGGACAGGTTGTATCCTCTCCTATATTATGCTATACTGTCTTTACTAGCGTTAGAACACCCACGAAGGTGTTGGGGGGAGTGGATAGCAGTTCAGAATAGTGGTAATTATTAGGCATTTTTTGTCCTTTATGCTACCATCTATACCACTGTATATACCCCACCCTATCACTCTTAGGCATCCAATAAGCAATTTACAAGCCTTTTAATAACGGACAGGTTGTGTCCTCTCCTATTATTTCATACTATCTTTACTAGCGCTAGAACACCCACGTAGGCGTGGGGGAGTCGATAGGAGTGTCTAATAGTGACGATTACTAGGCATTTTTTTGTCCTCTATATGACTATCTATACTTCTGTATATACTTCATCCTATCACTCCTAGACATTCAATAAATTACTTGTAACCCATTGGACGACGGACATTTGTGTCCTTTTGTATACTATGCTACACTGTCTCCATTGATCCATCGGTCCAACTTCTAAAAGATTTCGAGATATCACATTCACTCTTTCATTCCCCAGTGGAGTACCCAATAGGAATATATCGCTAAACGTTAGCATTTAACCTATTATCAAGTGGGTATTGGAATATATTCACTGAGGATGTCTAGGGTTTAAAGCATTTTTTGGACACTGACACATTGTATCCTCTCTACAGTCTGTCTAATAAAGTTACAGTGTCTCACTGTCTATGTTAGGATACATGTGTATCGAGTGTCTCCAGTATATGCTTTCCCTGTAGATATGTGTGTTATCTTTTGATATACCTAGTGATATTATTTTGTATAAATCAGTGTTCTTTTCCAAATACCAGGCTGACTGGCGAGCTCTCCCCTTTTCCTTTTTAAGGGGGAGCTAACCAATCTATATATACCATATTTACTCAAATCTAATGCGTACCTTTTTTTTGAAAATAAAGTTTGTAAAATTTGAATGCGCATTAGATTCGACGAATTGAAATTTAGAAAATTGAAACAAACTAATTCAAACTGACGGATTCAAACAGATGAATTTCATTCCGGTGAATTCCCACAGGCACATTCACCCAGGCAAATTTTGTTACGGAAAGAGAGCTTAAGAAAGAAAAGACTTGACATGTAACACTAAAATTGAAATACCGTCAATGTTGCTATGGTATATGGCAATAAACATTTTTATTGTAGCAAAATGTCGTATAGAAGGGATGTGCATGGGCAAAAAATTCGGTTTGGTTTGGCATTTTGGAAATTCAGGACTTCAGCAATTCGGCACTTCCAAAATTCGTCACTTTGGCAATTCGGGAATTCGCCAGTTCGGCACTTCAGGACTTCGGCAATTCCTAACCCTACCCCAAACCCTACTCCTAACCCTACCCCATAACCGTAACCCTATCCCTACCCCTTACCCTACCTCTAACCCTAGGGTAGGGGTAGGGTTAGGGTTATGGGTAAGGTTATGGGTAGGGTTAGGGTTAGAGGAAGGTTGGGGTAAGGGTTAGGGGTAGGGGTACAGGTTTGGTTAGGGTTAGGGGTAGGCATAGGGTTAGAGATGGATGGGGTAAGGGTTAGGGGTAGGGTTAGGATTAGGAGTAGGTTTAGCGGTAGGATTAGGGTTAGATTACTGTCATCATTCCCTTCATTTTCCCTCCCTCTCCTGTTTTGGCACTTTTCAGAAATCCAAAGCACTTCAGCACTTCCGAAATTCAGCACTTCGGCAATTCGGTGCAGTTCGGCACTTCGGCAATTCGGTAATTCAGACATTCGGAAACATCCGAATGTCTGAATTGCAAAAATTCATCTGAATTGACGAAATCCGGCCGAATTGAAATTTGGACCAAGGGAATTGCTCATGTCTAATAGTAGTATCTTTTTGTATAAATGTGCACCAAATAAAATTTGAAAGCTGATCTCTGACACTCAAAGTGGTAGGGCGTTTTCTCCAAACGCCCCAGATATGAAATTCTTTCCCATTAGAGGTCTGATCGACCACTTTTCAGGAAGAGGTGCAAAACATCTTTCATCTCTTACTTTCAAAACTCTTTTCCCTTCACTCATTTTACTCCAACTGTACTATGCATTTTTACAACATTTTCTACAAGTTATTAATTATAAAATGGCCTGATGCTTTCTTACGTGGCCTGTGCATTTAAAATGAAGATGATCATAATGATATATACACAAACGTACCTGTTCATGCACATATAAAATTTCCAGTGATGATAAATCACCAGCGTTAAGCGAGAAAGTTTACTTTTATTTAGATCAAAGGTGAGCAACCTTAGGCCCTCAAGATATTATACGTTACATTTACCATAATGCTCTTACAGCCATAATGCCGGCAAAGCATCAAGGGAGATGTAATAAAAAACATCTGGAGGGCCGAAGGTTCCCCATTCCTGATTTAGATCAATGTTCTGAAACTTTGCTATTTTCTTTTGATAAAAACCCTGGTGGGGTTAAGTGTTGAAATAAATAAATGGAATATTTTCCTCTTAATGCAAGAAAGGGCGAATAATATTAAATGCACCTATTCCGCATAATTTATTATATATTCCGGATTTACAGCATGCCCATATCTCATGCATTCCATCCCATCTCTGATGTATTTTAAAAGAGGCATGTAACTTTAAAACAAAGTTGTTGCTGTTTCTTTCGTGCGTCTTTAACATTTGATGTCTCACAATGATTTCCATAGAGACAGAACACTGCATATTGATGAGGAAAAAAAACTGATGTTACAATAGAAATAGGAATGTGAAATGTAGAAATTAAATCCACCATCTATGTTTTTACACCAAGCTATTTTTTTTATATATCTATCATTATTGTGTTTCTCCCTTCTGTTCTCTGTCATTACAGTGATTCAAAGCATATCTAGAAGTAAATTTTTGTGATTAGAAGAATGTCACAGCTTCCTGGAGACTGGGAAAAAACAGAGCGTAATAAGAATAATTTCATTTATTTTCATTTAATATTTTATTTTTTTTGTTCGGCCAATAGATTTTCACAGACTTACAACATATGTTGATATTGTTTTTCATAGTCGAAAGTTTAATAGTCAGAGGGGAGTAAAGATACATAATAGCATCTATGACATGGATCCTTAAATGTTGTTTATCATCATTAGCGATATCCCCGTCCTGTCTCAGTCCCAGGCACTAACACTGAAATGGAAGCAAGTTTTGGCAGATGCATAAAATGGGTCATTAGTCTTTTTATGTTTGCAGCCAATCTTACTGATAATATATTTATGTAAGTGGAACAATGGTGTTTGTATGATAATTGTAAATATTTATTGTGATGGATAGATATTTAAAGGAGAATTTACATTAACTGTGGAAAGAAATAAGCTGATTGATTACAGAACAGAAGTTTTAAAACTGCCACTGACAGTAGAATGTTAGGGCTATCACAATAACAAGAGATTCCCCTGGTCCTGGTCCTGAAGGAGTTAAACATAGGAACTAGAAAATCCAGATGTAGGTTGTCATACTTTTAATATACTTGAGGAGGAGGTGGGAGTGAAGGGCGCCTTAGATGTCCTGATTATGGTTATATGTAACCATAAAAGTTGTACATTAATAAAGTCTGATAGTGTAATATGTTGACTGTTATAGGAAATGTAGGAGAAATAGATGCTCTTACAGGAGGTATAATGTATCTCCTGCTTATGGGCTTGAGCGGTATGATTCTTGCTTGTGGATATTGAGTGTACCTCTTGGTCCAGATTCAGTATTCCATGCTTGTGATGTTGGTTGTTTGTGGAGGCTGCTTGTGATGCTGGGTGTTGGAGGTTGCTTGTGATGTTGGGTGTGTGGATGTGATGTTGTGTTGGGTGTTGGAGGCTGCTTGTGATGTTGGGTGTGTGCAAAGGCTTGTTGTGATGTTGGAGGCTGCTTGTAATGTTGGGTGTGTGGAGGCTGCTTGTGATGTTGGGTGTTTGCGGAGGTTTGTTGTGATGTTGGATGTTGGAGCCTGCTTGTAATGTTGGGTGTGTAGAGGCTGCTTGTGATGTTGGGTGTGTGGATGTGATGTTGTGTTAGGTGTTGTAGGTCACTTGTGATGTTGGATGTGTGGATGTGATGCTGTGATGTTGGGTGTGTGGAGGCTGCTTGTGATGTTGGGTGTATGAATGTGATGTTGTGTTAGGTGTTGTAGGCTGCTTGTGATGTTGGGCGTGTGCGGAGGCTTGTTGTGATGTTGGAGGCTGCTTGTGATGTAGGATTTGTGGATGTGATGTTGTGATGTTGGGTGTTGGAGGTTGCTTGTGATGTTGGGTGTGTGGAGGCTGCTTGTGATGTTGGGTGTGTGGATGTGATGTCGTGTTAGGTGTTGTAGGCTGCTTGTGATGTTGGGCATGTGCGGAGGCTTGTTGTGATGTTGGGTGTTGGAGGCTGCTTGTGATGTTGGGTGTGTGGATGTGATGTTGTGTTAGGTGTTGTAGGCTGCTTGTGATGTTGGGTATGTGTGGAGGCTTGTTGTGATGTTGGGTGTTGGAGGCTGCTTGTGATGTTGGGTATGTGTAAAGGCTGCTTGTGATGTTGGGTGTGTGTGGAGGCTTCTTCTGATGTTGGGTGTGTGTGGATGTGATGTTGAGTGTTGGAGGCTGATTGGGATGTTGGGTGTGTGTAAAGGCTGGTTGTGATGTTTGGTGTTTGAGGCTGCTTTTGATGCTGCATGTGTGTGGAGGCTGCTTATTATGTTGATTGTGTATGGAGGCTGTTTGTGATGTCAGTTTATGGAGGCTGCTTGTGATGTTGAATGTATGTGGACGCTAATTGTGGTGATGCATGAAAGGGGTGAGAGGACATGACACAGTTTGTGGCACAGCTTGCAGGATGGATGCAGTTCCTATGGCAGGGAAATACAGTCTTTAGAACAGGCCATGAGTTCCTGTGTGAATAGGATAGCTCTACTTTTCCAAGAATATTGCAAGGGAGACGGGCAAAAGAGATCCAACATCACCAAATATATCTATACTAATTTAACCATATACAACAGAACACTTTTGAATGGTCTTGACACGCATTTTCTATTTAACTTAGTTACATAAATAGTTTACATACAGGGACCTCCTCAAATATTACATAATCTGAACCCAGTGAAAAAAAAAACTCAACTATTACATCATCTGAGTGAAGTAAAAATAAAAACCTCACTAAAATTCAAAATGACCCTTCCCTTTTAATTATGTATGTATCTAAAAAATACATCCTGCAGGGCAGGGGCGGCTCTCGACTTTGCGAGGCCTTAGGCGAAACTCAAACATGAGGCCCATTAGCGTGTTTATAAGAAGCTGTAGATATATTAAATGGCAGGCTTGAAGTTTTGGATACAGATAGGTGACCTGAGCTGTGGGTGGGGGCCCTAAATTACTTGAAAGGGGGGGGACCTATTGCCCTCCCCCCTGGCCCCCACCCCTGAGCAGCGGGTGGGGGCCCTAAAGTAAAATAAAAGTGCGGGGGACCTATTGTCCTCCCCCTCGGCCCCCACCCCTGAGCGGCAGGTGGAGGCTCTAAAGTAAAATTAAAAGGTTGGGGACCTATTTTCCTCCCCCCCGGCCCTCACCCCTGAGCTGTGGGTGGGGGCCCTAAATGACTTGAAAGGGGGGACCTATAGTCCTCCCCCCCTGGCCCCCACCCCTGAGTGATCTGTGGGGGCCCTAAATACCATTAAGGGTTGGACCTATTGTCCTTCCCCCTGGCCCTAAATACCATTAAGGTGTGGCGGACCTATTGTCCTTCCCCCTGGCCCCCACCCCTAATCGGCGGGTGGGGGCTCTAAATAAAAATGTAACACCCCCCAGGTGACTAGGGGTCCCCAAACCCCTAGTCACCCCCTCCCAAAAGAAATGTACCCCTACCTACCCCCCTTACCCTAAAAATAATGAGGGGGTGCCATTAACTAAGTACCTGTAAAAAAAAATAAAACTTACCATTTGATTATTATTATTATTATCACCTTTTACATAGCGCCAACAAATTCCGTAGCGCTTTACAATATTATGAGAGGGGGGCGATGTAACTATCAATAGGACAATTACAGGAGAACTTACAGAAACAATAGGTTGAAGAGGACCCTGCTCAAACGAGATTACAGTCTATAGGAGGTGGGGTATAAGACATGTTAGGACAGGAAATATCAATCAAATAGGGTGGGAATCAGAGCTGGAGGAGAGAGTAACGCACTGCCCTATAGGAGAGCAAGAGACAGGTATGTTTCTTTTTTCTAAAATCTTCTTTTTTCAGCCCCATAAAAGGCCAAATAAAAATCCATAATGACGGTCGCAAAAAAAAATCCATCTTCACCCATGGAGGGCTCCGCGCAGACTGAGCTCTGCAGGGCGGGGCAAGGCTTATAAGGCCTTGCCCCTCCCTGCAATTAGGATAAGAACACTCTGGTTGGTTGGTTTAAGCCAATCAGAGTCCTCTGTGTCATTTTACACAGCGTGGGAAAATTCCAAAGAACTTTCCCACGCTGTGTAAAATGACTCACAACACTCTGATTGAATGGCTTGAAATCCAGCCAATCAGAGTGCTCTTAGGTCCCCCCTCTTATTCTAATTTAGGGCCCCCACCCACCGCTAAGGGGTGGGGGCCAGGGGGGAGGACATTAGGTCCCCCCCTTATTATAATTTAGAGCTCCCACCTACCGCTCAAAAGGTACTCCCTTATTTTACTTTAGGGCCCCCAACCGCCGTTTGGGGGGGGCAATAGTTTTTTTTTTCAGTGAGCAGCCACAGGCTGCTCACTATTTACTAGACATGCTCCTACTTGCGGTATAGCGAGTAGGGGCATAAATTACTAATACTAAGTAATCTTTACTTAGTATTAGTAAATGTGGCTGAAAGACCAATTCAGGTCTTTCAGCCTTTTATTGGATAGCTCCCTAATACCGTGGGAATTAGGGTATTATCTACTTATTAATTCCTGTCATTCCATTGACTGGCTAAGTAACTTACATTTTATATGAATGTGTGTTACTTGATTGTTGTAAGTGTTGCAAAGGCTTACAGCTGAATCCTGGCTATGTTTGTATGCTTTTTATTTAAAATTGTATACAGTGTAACATTCTTCATTCTTCCACTGGGTAAATATATTAGTACTTATGCAATACTGTGCTTCGGAACTTCGGCACTTTGACACTTTGGAACTTCGGCACTTTGACACTTCGGAACTTCGGCAACTTCAGCAACTTCGAAACTTCGGCACTTCAACACTTCGGAACTTCAGCACTTCTGCAATTTTGGAACTTCAGGACTTCGGCAATTCTGCTATTCAGACACTCAGAATATTTGGACCGAAACGAATTACACATGTCTACTCCATAATTGTGGTGCTCTGTAGGAAAATGAGGATCGAGCCACTTTATTTTTGTATAGCAGTATGCTAAATAAAGTGCTGGTACTGTTGGACAACCTACAAGTAAAAGGCTACTGAGTAATATCTGTTTTCATTAGCTGCCTGAGCAAAATCAATTAATTATTTAATCAATTCATCATTTAATCAATTAATCATTTCAATAAGGGCATACCAAAGGAACCACTACAATTAATTGACAACAACTTTTCAACAATATATGGGTGCAACATAATGCCGGGGAGCTCAAAACCAAAAATAAATGTATTTATAGCCTTTCTGAATTCATTATTTCCATAATTCTGTCTGTCTGTCTATCTATCTATTTATCTTTCTATCTACCTATAAATCTATCTATCTATCTATCTATCTATCTATCTATCATTCTTTTACTCATTCTGTCTTTTTCTGACTCTGCTTAGGTACAGAGGAAACATCTTTGATCCCAAGTGACCTTAAGAGGTTAGAAGTTAAGGATTTGCTGTCTTGAGTGTAAGTGAGTTATTCACTGTCCCAGTCACTGTGATTGATCAATGATCGGCCCGTTCAGTGTAGGGTTATCCGTATAATCCGGCCTGGCAGCCAGTGATCACAGGGGCTGTACCGTATAACAGGAGCCAGAGATTAAGTTGGGCTTATACAAACATGTCTTTATTAAATACCGAAAGAAAAAAGCTATAAAGCACAATACTGTAAGCTTACATGGCAACATTATAATATGGTAACACCTTGAAGTCCAGAAAAAAACACATATACATTATATTAGCTAATTAAATATTAGAAATAAATGAATGGTAGAATGTGAGTAAGCAATATGTATTGATTTTCTCTCCTTAAACTGTGTATACAGCCAGAGTTCTTCTCTACATGCAGAATTCCTCCTAGACTCATGGGGGGAAATAGTACACCCTCTTTGAATTCTAGGGTTTTACATATCAGGACTAGTGATGCACCGAACTGTTCGCTGGCGAATAGTTCCCGGCAAACATAGCGTGTTTGCGTTCGCCACGGCGGGCGAACACATGCGCGGTTCGATCCGCCCGCTATTTGTCATCATTGACTAAACTTTGACCCTGTGCCTCACAGTCAGCAGACACATTCCAGACAATCAGCAGCAGACCCTCCCTTCCAGACCCTCCCACCTCCTGTACAGCATCCATTTTAGATTCATTCTGAAGCTGATAGGGAAATGTATAGCTAGGCTAGGGTATTCAGTGTCCACTACAGTCCTGAAGGACTCATCTGATCTCTGCTGTAAGGACAGCACCCCAAAAAGCCCTTTTTAGGGTTAGAACATCAGTTTGTTTGTTTTTTGTTTTTTTGTGTAATCTAATTGCAGTTGCCTGCCTGCCAGCTTCTGTGTGGCACAATAGCGTGCATTTAAAGACCCACAAATTTTTTTTTCACTGTAATAAATTGAATAGCAGTTAGCTGTCTGCAAGCGTCTGTGTGTCAGGCTCACAGTGGATACTGTGCCCACTTGCCCAGTGCCACCAATCATATCTGGTGTCACAATAGCTTGCATTTAAAAACAAAATTTTTTTTTCACTGTAATAGATTAATTAGCAGTTAGTTGTCTGCAAGTGTCTGTGTGTCAGGCCAACAGCGTGTACCCTGCCAGTGCACAGTGCCACTCATATCTGGTGTCACAATAGCGTGCATTTAAAAACAAAAAACTTTTTTCACTGTAATAGATTGAATAGCAGTTAGTTGTCTGCAAGCGTCTGTGTGTCAGGCTCACAGTGGATACTGTGCCCACTTGCCCAGTGCCACCAATCATATCTGGTGTCACAATAGCGTGCATTTAAAAATCCACAAAAAAAATGTTTTTACTGTAATAGATTAATTAGCAGTTAGTTGTCTGCAAGCGTCTGTGTGTCAGGCCAACAGCGTGTACTCTGCCAGTGCACATTGTCACTCATATCTGGTGTCACAATAGCGTGCATTTAAAAAAACAAACTTTTTTCACTGTAATAGATTGAATAGCAGTTAGTTGTCTGCAAGCGTCTGTGTGTCAGGCTCACAGTGGATACTGTGCCCACTTGCCCAGTGCCACCAATCATATCTGGTGTCACAATAGCTTGCATTTAAAAACAAAATTTTTTTTTCACTGTAATAGATTAATTAGCAGTTAGTTGTCTGCAAGTGTCTGTGTGTCAGGCCAACAGCGTGTACCCTGCCAGTGCACAGTGCCACTCATATCTGGTGTCACAATAGCGTGCATTTAAAAACAAAAAACTTTTTTCACTGTAATAGATTGAATAGCAGTTAGTTGTCTGCAAGTGTCTGTGTGTCAGGCTCACAGTGGATACTGTGCCCACTTGCCCAGTGCCCCCACTCATATCTGGTGTTACAATAGCGTGCGTTTAAAAACAAAATACGTTTTTCACTGTTATAGATTGAATATCAGTTAGTTGTCTGCAAGCGTCTGTGTGTCAAGCCAACAGCGTGTACTCTGCCAGTGCACAGTGCCACTCATATCTGGTGGCACAATAAAGTGCATTTAAAAACAAAAAGCTTTTTTCACTGTTATAGATTGAATAGCAGTTAGTTGTCTGCAAGCGTCTGTGTGTCAGGCCAACAGCGTGTACTCTGCCAACCTCTGCCAATGCACAATGCCACTCATATCTGGTGTCACAATAGCGTGCATTTAAAAACAAAAAACCTTTTTCACTGTTATAGATTGAATAGCAGTTACTTGTCTTCAAGCGGGTGTGTCAAGCCTTAAGCGTGTACTCTGCCAACCTCTGCCAGTGCACATTGCCACTAATATCTGGTGTCACAATAGCGTGCTGTCAGGATCCCACGGGCGGCTGCGAGGGGAGGCTGCAGTCCTCTCGCGGCACTCACCCTCCAGCGTCCGCGGTCCCCTTCCTGCCATGCGCTCCGTGGGCGGCATCCTCCCAGCCACGGATGCCGCCCGCGCCTTCCTCCACATTCCCCAGCGGCAGCATGCATGACGCTGCATGCTGGGAGACCGCCCAATTTATTACATGCCGGGTCAGCCACCTGACCTGGCGTTAAAGGCACATTGCCTCAATCACAGTGGGAGGTCTAGATATCTCCCACGTGTGATTGTTAATTCTGATTGGAAATTATCCAATCAGAATTAACCTTATGGTTTAAATACTTACCGTATATACTCGAGTATAAGTCGAGTTTTTCAGCACATTATTTGTGCTGAAAAACCCCAACTCGGCTAATACTCGAGTCAGTGTCTGTATTATGGCAATTTACATTGCCATAATACAGACTGGGGGCTTTGGGGGCTGCAAAGTGTTTACTTACCTCTCATGCAGCTCCTGTCAGCTCCCTTCTCCTCCGTGCCGGTCCGTTCAGCACCTCTGCCAGCTCCCAGTGTAAATCTCGCGAGAGTCGCGGGGTCATAGTGCGGCTCTTGCGAGACTTACAGTGTGAGCTGACAGAGGAGCTGCACGGACCGGCGCGGAGGAGGAGGGAGCTGACAGGAGCTGCAGGAGAGGTAAGTGCTCTCTGCCAGCCCCCCTCCCCCCACTGAACTGCCAATGCCACTGGACCACCAGGGAAGGAGAGCCCCCCTCCCTGCCATGTATCAAGCAGGGAGGGGGGACGAAAAAAATAATAAAAATAAAATAATAAATAAAATAATATTAAATAATAATAATAAAATAATAATAATATTATAACAAAATAAATTAAAATAATAATAATAAAAAAATGCCCACCACCCACCAAGGCTCTGCAACACAAACACACACTGCATCACACACACACTGTATCACACACACACACACACCCACACACTGCACTCATACACACACTCACACTGCACTCATACACACTCACACTGCATTCATACACACACTCACACTGCACTCATACACTCACACTGCATTCATACACACTCACACTACACTCATGCACACTCACACTGCACTCATACACTCACACTGCATTCATACACACTCACACTACACTCATGCACACTCACACTGCACTCATACACTCACACTGCATTCATACACACTTACACTACACTCATGCACACTCACACTGCATTCATACACACACACACTGCATTCATACACACACACTGCATCTCACACACACACACACACACACACACACGCTGCACTCATACACACACTCACACTGCACTCATACACACTCACACTGCACACATACACACACACTGCACTGCATTTCCCACCCTAGTCTTATACTCGAGTCAATAAGTCAGTGTGTATCAGGGATCCTTAGGATAGGTGTCAATCCATATCTGCCAAGTGACCCTATGTAGGGGGAACAGTCCCTATTCTGCTCTGTGTCAGTGTCTGGGGGGAGTATCTGCAGTAATACAGAGTGTATGGAGGGAGTATCTGCAGTAACACAGGGTGTCTGGAGGGAGTATCTGCAGTAACACAGGGTGTCTGGAGGGAGTATCTGCAGTAACACAGAGTGTCTGGAGGGAGTATCTGCAGTAACACAGGGTGTCTGGAGGGAGTATCTGCAGTAACACAGAGTGTCTGGAGGGAGTATCTGCAGTAACACAGGGTGTCTGGGGGGAGTATCTGCAGTAACACAGGGTGTCTGGAGGGAGTATCTGCAGTAACACAGAGTCTCTGGAGGGAGTATCTGCAGTAATACAGAGTGTCTGGAGGGAGTATCTTCAGTAACACAGAGTGTCTGGAGGGAGTATCTGCAGTAATATAGAGTGTCTGGAGGGAGTATCTGCAGTAACACAGGGTGTCTGAAGGGAGTATCTGCAGTAACACAGAGTGTCTGGAGGGAGTATCTGCAGTAACACAGGGTGTCTGGAGGGAGTATCTGCAGTAACACAGAGTGTCTGGAGGGAGTATCTGCAGTAACACAGGGTGTCTGGAGGGAGTATCTGCAGTAACACAGAGTGTCTGGAGGGAGTATCTGCAGTAACACAGGGTGTCTGGAGGGAGTATCTGCAGTAACACAGAGTGTCTGGAGGGAGTATCTGCAGTAACACAGGGTGTCTGGGGGGAGTATCTGCAGTAACACAGGGTGTCTGGAGGGAGTATCTGCAGTAACACAGAGTCTCTGGAGGGAGTATCTGCAGTAATACAGAGTGTCTGGAGGGAGTATCTTCAGTAACACAGAGTGTCTGGAGGGAGTATCTGCAGTAATATAGAGTGTCTGGAGGGAGTATCTGCAGTAACACAGAGTTCTGGTGGGAGTATCTGCAGTAACACAGAGTGTCTGGAGGGAGTATCTGCAGTAACACAGAGTGTCTGGAGGGAGTATCTGCAGTAACACAGGGTGTCTGAAGGGAGTATCTGCAGTAACACAGAGTGTCTGGAGGGAGTATCTGCAGTAACACAGGGTGTCTGGAGGGAGTATCTGCAGTAACACAGAGTGTCTGGAAGGAGTATCTGCAGTAACACAGAGTTTCTGGAGGGAGTATCTGCAGTAACACAGAGTGTCTGGAGGGAGTATCTGCAGTAACACAGGGTGTCTGGAGGGAGTATTTGCAGTAACACAGAGTGTCTGGAGGGAGCATCTGCGGTAACACAGAGTGTCTGGAGGGAGTATCTGCAGTAACACAGAGTGTCTCTAGGGAGTATCTGCAGTAACACAGAGTGTCTGGAGGGAGTATCTGCAGTAACACAGAGTGTCTGGAGGGAGTATCTGCAGTAACACAGGGTGTCTGGAGGGAGTATCTGCAGTAACAAAGGGTGTCTGGAGGGAGTATCTGTAGTAACACAGGGTGTCTGGAGGGAGTATCTGCAGTAACACAGAGTGTCTGGAGGGAGTATATGCAGTAACACAGGGTGTCTGGAGGGAGTATCTGCAGTAACACAGAATGTCTGGAGGGAGTATCTGCAGTACGTTCGCGAACGTTTGAGGAAGTTCGCCGTTCGCGAACCGAAAATTTTATGTTTGCAACATCACTAATCAGGACATATTAATAATAATCATCTGTTCCTTAGCAGGTCTTAAAATTAGGTAAATACAACCTTAGATGAACAACAACGCATGGCATATTACACAGTGTCATGATTTAATAAAAAATAAAGCCAAAATGGAGAAGCCATTTGTGAAACACTAAATACACTAGTACTGCTTCCATGGGAATTAAAAGGCTCAGCAGCAGAATCAAATACCCTTACTTAATTGACCATCAGCAAGTGTGACCACCTCCATAAAAGCCAACGTTTTATCAGTTTGCTGTTCTGGAGCATTCAGCTGTGTTAACACAATGCCAAGGAGGAAAGACATCAGTAATGATCTTAGAGAAGCAATTTTTGCTGCCCATCAAACTGGGAAGGTTATAAGGCTATTTCCAAAGAATTTAAAGTCCATCATTCTACCGTGAGAAAGATTATTCAAAGGTGGAAAACATTCAAAAAAGCTGTTAATCTTTCTAGGATGGACATTCCAGCAAATTCACCCCACGGTCAGACCGTGCAATGTTCAGACAAATTGCAAAAAAAAAAGAATTACATTTCAGACTCTACAAGCTTTAGTTAGCATGTTAATTGTTCAAGTTCATGACAGTACAAGTAGAAAAATAATGGACAAGTATGGTTAATTTGGAACGATTGCCACGAGAAATCCTCTTCTCTCTCAAAAGAACATGGTATCATGGCTTACATTTGCAAAGTTGCATCTGAACAAACCGCAAGACTTCTGGAACAATGTCCTATGGACAGATGAAACCAAAGTGGACATGTTTATCCATAATGCATAGTGCCACTTTTGGTGAAAATCAAACACAGCATATCAACACAAACACATAATACCAACTGTCCAGCATGGTGGTGGAGGGGTGATGATTTGGGCTTGGTTTGCAACCACATAACCTGGTAACCTGGCAGTCATTGAGTCGACCATCAACGCCTCTATATACCAAAGTATTCTTGGGCCATGCAACAGGACAATGAAAGAACACCAGCAAATCTACAACAGAATTGCTGAAAAAGAAAAGAATGAAGGTGTTGCAATGGCCCAGTCAAGTCCATACCTCAACCTGATTGAAATGCTGTGGCGGGAGCTGTACATAAACAAATGCCAGCAACCTCAATGAATTGAAGCAGCGTTGTAAAGAAGAGCGGGCCAAAATTCATCCACAATGATGTGAGATACTGATAAAGTCATACAGAAAATGATTACTGCACAGGAGTTGACAAATGTCTCTGAATCAGTTATTTTAGCTTGAATTTAGCTATTTGGACTACACTATGCTACAAGTCAGAATTCAGTGAATGAGTCCTATTTAAATGGTAGTATCTAATAACCATAAATTGTGATGGATCATTGATGCTCGGCATAAAAGAAACTTCACTTTATAACGTTTTGCTGCCAGAACTGCTTTAAAGAGGACAATGTGCCAATTTGGAGTAGTAAACATGGAATATTCTATGTGCAGGAGTTGAGCAAAATACTATGACTGTATACGGCCATGATGGATAATGCATTCTGAAAATATTTTCATTTGTTCAAAACAAAAATAAATGCTGAATTTCCATTTGTGAATGGACATTTTCTATCCCTGCATATACTTGTCAGCACAATGGACACATCTCCAAATAGACAATTTGGAACAGAACAACTTGTTATTTTCCAAAGTCGAAGCAGCACAGATTACATTAATGACTGGAAATATGTTAGTAAGGATATCAGCTGGCAACTTTTTAAATGATAATTGGGTTACATCTTGTTTGAATAAAATGATTCAACAACAGTTTATTGGCTGATTGGATATAGATTCTGACATGAGTGCATCATTATTAGCAAACATCTTCGGCCAAACTATGGGTGATGGGTATCTTCAGCTCTGTATGAAACATCTTCTTCACCACCCTGTAAGCTGCCAAGATACAAACTTCAGTCATTCAGACTGGAGCATGAATCTGATATCTTCATTGTACATCCTTTGTATCCTTCTTTGTCCTGGACCATTATCTTTGCGTTACACTTTCAACATACAGCAAATATATCAATCAGTGCATTCACTGTGAGATAATACTCCAGGTGCCATATCTTATCATTGTGGTTGCATGCCCACATACTTAGCAGAACAGGCTGGCACTGCCACCTTGCTTGCCGTTATAGGAAATTTTTGCACTGTTGCACCTTTTATTACTGAATGTAACGATGATACGGTAGAATTGGCAGTAGGTACATTTCTTGTCTCATGCACAGATTTTATCGTCTATCGAGCTTAAAAACTTTATACCATCGATGGGTAACCTTGGCACCCTATCTGTTTGTGAATTAATACCCTCGCTGCTTAGTCAGCTTCTCAATAAATTTAAATTAAACTCAAATTACACTGGTTGTAACCCATGCTTTTTGAAGATATACCTCGTTGTTGACTTTTAGCTACAAGCAAGTCACAGACAAATTGCAAGAGTATAATTGTTTCATGTGACTTCAGTAAAAGATAAAATAGAATATTAAAATGTATCTTCGAATGCACAAAATAAACAGCCCTGGTTTAAAAGCTTTCTACAATGAAATATATAATCCTTTTCTGTCCGTATTCCCCTTCATCGAGTTCTATTTTCAATAATGCTGACCAAAAGCCGGTGTACAAATGTAATTGTGCCGCCTTCTTGAATAGACACAAGAATAAAAGATTCCTTAGTTCGTGCTGCAGCATAATTGTCCAAATGTCAGAACACATTGTTCGGAAAGGTTAATGTGAGAAATGATAATCTTAAAGGTGGATTCAGGGAAAAGCAGTTTAAACTACAAGACTAAATTGATCTCTGAAATGGGCTTGTTTAGTGTGAGCTGCCAAATTTAAATGAAGCCCAATTCCCAGTGGGTTTCCTAATTTCAAATATCACATATTATTTTTTGTGAGTCATCTGTTACCCATTACTTTAAAAATGAATTACAGATAAAGACTATTGATATTGTGTGCATCTGTTATTAAGAAAGAAAATGTATAAATATCTATTATTTAAAAAAACAATGAAAATATTCACAATATAACATGGGAGATTCATGATTAAATACTTTACTATGCAAAGGACACGAGGTCACGCATTTAGACTGGAAGAAAGGAGATTTAGTCTAAATCAGAGGAAAAGGTTTTTTTTACAGTAAGAAACAATAAGGATGTGGAATTATCACAACTAGGGCTTTCTTTCTTTTGTACTTAATTTCACATGTAGGGAGCACTTGGTTTTAGTTGTGACTATTAGATTAAGGGACTTTTGGTGCAGGTGGGCACTAGCCTTGTGCGGTGCCGAGGTAAGACAGGGACAGGTGGAGGTGCTGACCCCCATTAGTCTCAGCATTCACCCTTAGCATTTGGGCATGGTGGCTATTCAGTGTGGGTTATAGTAGTACCCCATTTCCCTCGGTCCTCTTAGTGTGTTGGATTAGGTGTCCTATTATAGGACCCCAGCTCAACTATTGGAGACTTTATCCGAGGTAGGGTTTTGTTCTTGCATGAACTCCTAGGTGCTATCTCCTATCCATTTGTTTGTAATTACCTGGTATTCCCTACCATTTTCCTCCTATTTGTTCTACCTGCTAACAGTTTAGGATAATTTAGTTATCCAGTTTACTGTTACACAGTATCTCCTTTTTTGTGTCATTTTTAGTCCTCTATCTAGTAACTATTAGTTGTTATGAATAAATAGTTTTGGATTTCTTTGGCTACCAGTACTTTAGACTGGGTCTTTTCCTATTAGCCACCTTATACTTAAGGGACTAGTGGAATTCTTCTTTGATCATTTAAATTTACTTTGGGTTATCCCCTATTGACCCAGACTAGGTCACAATGTAAATACAAAGCAGTTCTAAATAACAACATTTTTATTTTCCTGTAAATAAGGATTGAGAAGTAGTGATATAGAATTTTACAGCATACCTGCATGCTAACAGCGGTCATTACACTTCCAATGCGATACTACAACATTATTTATTTTTATTGTGTTGTATTTACATTCCTTTTATTAGTGTGAGTATGTGTCTCATTCCAATTCAAACTCTGGACCATAATTCAGCGCCTACTCTTGCTTTGCAGTAGAATTTGATATGATGCTAATGACTGTGGACTCTCTAAGTGTACATTCTTACAATACCCTTTGCCCATGAGTGATAAATCAGCTTCTAAAATGGAATCTTGCAAAGGATTTTAAAGAACGAAAATGTGATTAACGTATTTAATTAAAACCTAAATGCATAACTTGGTGATTTTATGGCAGGCGAAAGCTGTTGAGTAAATAAGCAAGGTAAAATTTGACATTAACAAGCATTAAATTTTGGCTGGCGCAGTCTATACATTGATCTTAATTGTTTCACCAGGGATTTTGAGCAACCTGCGTAAGGTGTGTCTTTGTTTGTTGCACATTGCTGTGGAACTGGCATCACAGAGGGAGACGCACAACGTGCTCCTAAGATTGATGTAATTATTGTTAGCAAACTGTGTTAAATAAATGTCAGCAAAAAAGATGCATTTACAGGTTTGATGCTCTTAAATGCTATTTGGATATGTAACACAGAGAAAATGGGTAGTTAAAAAAGCACTCCAATCACGGTAACCACCACAGCCCTCTGTAATGGTTCCAGCATAGTTAAAACAGCACTCCAATCACCGTAAACCACCACAGCCCTCTGTAATGGTTAAGATGTCAGGAGTGTCCTGGTAACATCCTACAGTATGATGGCACACCATTTTAGCACAACAGCTTACCTGGGTCCCGATGAGCCAGTAGGAGAAGCCAGATATTCTATAAAGCCAAGCAGGACTAATACAGGACCAGACTGATGGGTTGGCAGAGGATTCATTGGTCCTGCTTTCCTCTAAAGAGACATCTGGCTTCTTCTGTAGTGGCAGATGCTGGATGGGCACCCAGCGGGACACAGATCAGTTGTCAAACCATGCAAAAAAGGTTTGACATCTTGCCATGGGAAGGCGACAGGGTGCTCCTAACACCATAACCACTATAGTGGGCTGCAGTGATTATGGTGGTGGAAAACTCCTTTAAAATGGATTATGAGCATGACAACCAGGGAGCCTTCAGGAAAATACATAATGCACAGTGATATTAAAATCATAGCAGATTATTTATGAGGAGTTCAGCAATTACTTTAAGGCTATCTGCAATGTCCTTTTTGGGGACGGTTTAATTAGAGTGTTTTCAATTTAATAAACTCCAAGTTGGTTACTCAATAATCATGAGAAAGAGTTACAGTAAGCTACATTGATGAACTCACATGAGTCAGCTCAAGTTGTCTTTTTTTACCAATTACCTGTTGACTATAGAAAGCTCGAATTATGGCTATTGAGATCCTTCTTGGATCAATGGGCTCCGAGATGAGCCTTGGTTGATATCAAACTGTCTCTACATGGCTTATCATTATCACCCAGAGATTCTAGGTACCATAATCACTTTAGTGAGCTGTGTGGTTAAGCAGCTTGTGAGTGATTTCATGGTAAGTAGTGGGTGACCACCATGGAACAAGTACAGAATAAAATGTATTAATAGTAATAATATCTGTGTTAATTTTTATTTTATTTAAAGAATCCATAAAGAAAAAGAGAAGTACATACGTTTAAAAACAAAAATAATCAATAATATAAGTAAACACATTTTCTACCTTTTTATTTTTATACATATGTAGTTATTTTATTTATTTATTATTTTCCAGTTATTTGTGTATTGCTGTGCCGTGATGTTCAGTTAATCTAGATGTGCTCTGTAGGTTTTTCGTAGCAAGTCAATACGTAATAATGATTTCCTATTTACTATTACATGTGTCACAGTGAGGCTTAGCGTAAAATTCATACTGCAGATATCAACTAGTGATTACCTACCCCGTGCTCAATTCTCCTTATCAGACCCAGCCTGCCCGCACAGATAACAGAAGCAGAAGTAACATTCGTTTTATAGAGAGGTGGATCTCCATTCTATCAGAAGTCATTCTGCCGCGATTACTATCGAGAATCTGATAGCAAAGTCAGCAAACTTGCATCTCTATAATAAAGTATTTCAGTCACTAGATAAGGAGCTTTGCTGAAATGCCCACTTCTTAAAACCTTACAGCGTGACTTTATGAGCTAAAATTATATAGGGTTCTACGAGTTTGAGACTGGAAGTTTAGAGAAATGATTAGGAGAAAAGTATTTTACTGCTAACAAGATCAACTTCCCTTTTTTTAATGTATTTATTTGTTTATTTATTTGTTTATTTATTTATTTTTGTTTTGCAGGTAGGTACAAAGCAGCAGCCAACGACACAACGGCGTACATAGAGTCATACAGACAAAACAGTGGCATGAGTGATTGCACAGTTTTTGTGTTTTATGAACAAGCGTAACGTGACTTATGTGTCGCTGAATAGTATATGTGTGAGGTAAGACTTTGTCACGTGAGAGTTTAGGTCAGGCTAGGTACCGTGTGGTAGAGAGTGGCATGCTTGGTTAACCGTTAGCATAGACAAGGATAAACTAGAATAAACAAATTAGAAAACAAGTTAGGCTTGGTGTACTGCTAAGGTTTATACATGGTGTGCATACACAATATATGTGTCCAAAGAAATATGGGTAAATCTGCCTATGTAATGTTACTAATAGCTAACTGAACCAGTATCCTAGCATCTGTCCCATTTAGCAAGCACAAGGCAGGTGCTGGCTGCAAAACCAATTGTGTTGCACATTATGACCCATTGCCGGGATCAGCCGAGTCGTCTGTGCGGCAAGGCTGGGGGAGCATTCAGGAGAGGAGTTAGAGTTGTCGATTGGTGCATTTGCTCAGATATCAGCTGCCATCAGACATTTTGGGGCCTCTGACACTACACAAGGACCACCCCTGAGTCTGCCCACAGGGCCGCCCCGAGTTCACCCATAGAGCCACAGTGTGTATATTGAATGTAGTGTGTGTTTAGTGGATTTAGAATGTGTGTAGTGGATGCATAGTCAGAGTGTGCATGTAATGAAGTGTGTATAGTGGATACAGATTGTACGTTTGTGTAATGTATGTAGTGTGTATTAGATGCAGAGTGTGTGTTTATGCAGTGGATGTAGTGTGTGTATAGTGAATGCAGAGTGTGTGTTTGTGTATTGGATGCTGTGTTTGTTTTTATGAGACGTGGTGTGTATAGTGAATGCAGAGTATGCATTTGTGTAGTGGATGTAGTGTGTGTCTAGTGAATGCAAAGTGTGTTTGTGTGTCTTAGATGCAGTGTGTGTAGTGCATGCAAAGTGTGTGTTTGTGTAGTTGATGTAGTGTGTGTATAATGAATGCAGAGTGTGTGTTTGTGTAGTGGATGTAGTGTGTGTAGTGAATGCAGAGTGTGTATAGTGATTGCATAGTGTGTTTGTGTATAGTTAATTCAGAGTGTGTGTTTGGGTAGTGGATGTAGTGTGTATAGTGAATTCAGTGTGTGTTTGTGCAGGCATGTACTGTTTATAGTGACTGTAAAATGTGTTTATAGTGAATTTAGTGTGTGTTTGTGTAGGCATGCAGTGGGATCGTCTGCAATAAGCAACCCTTTTTTTTAAAGCTATCAAGCCCCAATACTGCTGTAAGAAAGTCAGTGCTCCATCAGCTGATCGTCTGAAATAAGCAAAGCCTGATTTCCAAACTATCAAGCGCAGAGTGTATAGCTGATCCACACAAACACTAGTCCAGACTGAGTGAAGAGTGAAAAGGAACTCATTTATTATGGCCAAGTTGCCTGCTTATATACACAGCCCCACCACAGGGTATTCATTCAATACAAGACAAGCCCCTCCTTTAAATATCTGTGCCTGGGAGATAATTGTGTTAAAGACCGGTAAGCTAATTATCTCCCTGGAACAGGAGAGGCAAACACAAAAACATACAACATAAAAACAACCCAAAACATCATAAAAATATACATTTACCCCACAAATAATACATCCCCAAATAGCCCTAATCTAAGCACCCAAACAGCGCTCAGATCTATGCAGTGTAGGGGAAAACCCACCGTGTTAAAGTTCCGACCGGCCGCACACATGGTTCTTTGCACAAAATAGTTCCAGGGCGTTTGGTTTTGCCGGTCAACTTCTGTGGCCACAATATGGGGTGCTCCACCTTGCTCTCAGGTAGCGTTTGTTCCCCTTAGTCTCAGACACTGTGGCGGAACCAACCTCGCCACTGGCCACTGGAGGAGCCTGGACACCCGCCTCCTGCCACTGGACTATGGCCCCATGTTAAAACGCTTGATTTTCCCCTGCAAAGACACGAAAGCCAGGTCATTCGGTGCTTGCCCTGTTTGAGCGGTGATACCCCAGATAGCTATGCCATGGAGCCCATTTGTATAATGAAAGACTATGGGAAAGACTTTGGCTCCATGGCAATTGAACTGTATGTGTGTGATCTGAGCGCCATTCAGTAATAATGTGCGCTCAGATCTGAGCTATCTGAGGATATGTTGAATGTACCTGTTTTATGCAATGGCTGCACAGTTATATATTTTTATGTATTTTGTATCTCCAGGATAGAAGACTCTGTGGAACTGGTTTTGGGCAGAAAAGCCATGCTTCATTTGGTCACAAAGGACTATGATCTATCTTTTGAATCACTGGACCAATTTGTATGATTTTGACGTATGTTTGTATTTGGAGTATGCTGATTCTGAAAATGTATGTGAATGTGATGCATACTTTTAAAGTTATGAATAATGTGGAATAACTGTATTTCTATGCCTGTGATAATTACATTACCCATTGTGTAAGGTAATTGTATCACAGGCAGAGGGGAGGATTTTGTGTGGGAGTGTCTGAGTGTATTGTACGTTATTATTGGTTGTTTTCCAAAACCCTGTGGGTGGTACTAATGTGTATATAAGAACAATAAACCCACAGCTCTGGCAGATTCTGCTTGACCCTCAAAACGAAGTGTTGTCTCGTTATTGGTGAAATTGTATTGTATGCTGATTGCCAGGATTGTAAGCTGATTGTATGCTTTTCCTGTTCGGCTGTTTCCAGTGTTTGTGTGTTTCCTGTTTGGGAGTTAGAGGATTCTTGTAGTTTGCAGTTTGGGAGATTGGTGCTTGCAGTAGCTGCCTGTGCATCTGGAAAGGGGAATATCGCCTAAACGGTTTTTAACCTCTTGTGTGCAAAACGGTCCGTTACAGACACCTTCCCTCCAAAACGCGCTCTCCTGGCGGGTTGCAAAGTGGTTCATAAACCCGGACCAAGTTGTCCGGAAACCCAACGGTCACCTCATGCCGAAAACAGCTCCATAACATTCGCAGCTAAGTACCACTGAGGTAACTAGGGACCTCATGCTGAAATTAGTTCCAAAGCGGTCGCAGCTAAATACCGCTGAGGACCTTTTGTGGGTTTGGTTCATGCGAACAGCCACCAGGGAGCTAGCATTCAGTTCCATTCAACTGAAGGGAAAGTGCCGAACCAGGGGCACAAAGGGAAAGCTGCTAATAGTGGCTGGGCAGTGTAACTCCTGAACTAAATCTCAGTCCTGGACCATAGTTGGTGGGCAGGAGTTCCAGGAGTTTGTGACAAACATTGGAGGAAAAGAGGATTTGTCACTTAGAGTGTGTGTTTGTGTCGTGAATGCATAGTGTGTGTTTGTGTAGTGGATGTAGTGTGTATAGTGAATGCAGAGTTTGTTTAGGCATGTAGTGTGTGTAAAATAAAGGCAGCAATTGGTGGGGGTAGGGGAGAGCATTTTTTTTTGTAACATTTTTTTTTAAAACAAATTTTTATTTTACTCCTTCCTCCCTACTTATTACCTGTAGTCAGGGTGGGGGAGATCGCATTCCCTGGTCATCCGGTGGCATGATGCTCGTCTGCTTGGTGCCAGTAGCTGTTCACTGCAGAGGGGGCCCAGCACACTCTGACTTCACTTCCCAGGAGCTCCCTGTCTCGAACTCTCGCTAGCAGTGCGGAGCATTGCCATGGTAACCCGTGGAAACACTCTGACGGCTGCAGGGGTCGTGAGCGTTAGAGACAGCGTTAGAGCGTTAGAGTCAGTCTGGCGTGAATGTATGTCAGGCTGCCTGCTAATCATGCAGGCTGACCAACAAAGGGCATACTGTGCTGACAGCACCCTGGGCTTGGCATAAATGCGTCTAATGATGCGCTCGCTCTAAGCTATCTAAGGACTGTCCCCTAGCACTCGCTGGTCCACTCCTCTCCTTACTAGCAAGCAGGAGCTCCTGGTATACAGTCTGGGACAGAGAAAAGTGTATGTAGTGAGTGTAGAAGAAAGGGAACATGTCACTGTGTTAGAGAGACTGAAGCAGCAAGAGAAATCGCATAGTGCGCAAAGTCAGCTTTACCTTAACTAATTTCATTGTCAGCCAGTCCGCACCAGGTTTGTTCCCCTACATCTCTCTTAAGTTTCCAGACTTAAGCAAGAGCATGTGAAGAGTAATAAAAGAAAAAGAAAAAAAAAAGGTTTTTTTTTTTGTTGTTTTTTAAACAATGGGCCTATTCCATGGGCTGAGGCTGCAGCTCTTAGGGCAGTTAATCCAGCCCTGCCCATATGTTTTTTTATTCACACACTTTTTGTAGCTGAATGCCATACAACAAGACAATAGGTTCTTTATTTTGCTGTACTTTGCAGTCTGTACGGGGTTCAGACCGTTCTGAAAAAGAAAACAAAATACAGAGAACACAACGCATTGCACTCTAAGACCCCGTCTTTCTTGCAAACTAGACGTTCAAACTAATGCTTCCGTTCCTGGTAACAGACAGTCCTAAAAATGGATTGTTACATAGAAAGTAATGATGATGGAAAATAATTACACAAACAAGATTGCAATATATTGTATATGCTTAAGGAAAAGGCATTCCGCATAGAGCAGATGCAGCATCAATCTACTTGTTGCGTATTGGCTGAAAACGCCGGATGAGTAATTAATAATCACAGGATTGTCAGATTCAAAGAAATCGAGGCAGTATGATTCCTTGGGTGCTGTAGCACATAATTCAAAGTCTGCAGGTTTTCTTGTGAAATTTATACATATATATATATTGTATTCTATTTACTTTATACAAATTCACACTATTGGAGGTGGCAAGACCGATGTAGGCTTCGGAAGAATTGTATTAGAATGTTTGATTTTGACCTCGATTAACAGTGAAGGTATTTCACAATCCTGACATGCCTATTACCATTATAATCTGTGACTGGATTGTATTATTATGTGAGGCAAGCTGGCCGTCTGCCTTCGAGAACTTAGATTACAATCACGCTGAAGCAGCCACTGTGCTTATAATGGAGATCTTGCGATATACAGTGTTTGTGGTACTTTTAAATGTAGACTGTCTGCTTACTGTTCGATTCATTGTATCTCTTTAGGAAGCTTTCATTTTTATGATTCCAGTTGTACACAATGCAGATAATTATGAACATGAGTCTTCTGGGTGACATTTACTTACTTCTCGTATAAAAACTTGTATTTATTCAAACATAAAGAGAATTGCTTAATCTCTCTATATGTTTGTGCCTTACAAGGTGCAATGAGGATTTAGTTTAATGATGAAAACGATAAATTCAGGCCTTCATTAGGAATAAAACGTAGACAGATACCAATAACCGTAGCAGATGGCATCTTTGTAATTTCCACGTATGGTTTCAAAAGGGCTTTCAACGAGTAACTTTTATGATAGTTGTTAAAAAAAAAGTGCTCTGTATATTTTTCCATGTATCTGTTGCTGTAGTATACCTTTCAAAGAAACCCTATGCTTAAATGCTAATAGGTTTGTTCAATAAAATAAGAAATTGCTGAGAAGTGATATAGAAATTGCCAATGTTGAGCCAAATAGCCAACCTAAAAACACAATCTGGCACTCCAGACCCCTAAACCACTGAAGTGCTTTATGTGTGAAGCGTGTGTCCTATTTTTATTCATTGTATTTTTATTCATTCCTGGTTGTTTAGCTCAATGGAGCTAAACTCAAGAGGCAGCAATTACCCAGAGCCTGCCTTGCAAAGACTTATCATTGAGCTACATTGGGAAGTCTGTGATTGGACAGCCACAGAAAGTCTGGGCAGGGTTATAGGGGGAGGGCTTGAGAAAGGTTGTAGACAAGATATTTGCAGCTTTTGCAAGCAGTTTTTATATCTAGACCCAATGAAAAATTAAATGTATACATGTTTTATTGGGATATATGTACTAAACAGTGATTTTCACTTATTTATTTATTTTTTTTATTTTGGAAGTGAAATGTCCCTTTAACTATTTTGCCTTGTCAGATATTTGGCCTAAGATTTGGTATCCCTTTGTCATTCCCTATACATGCACAGCACTGGATAAGCAGTTGATGGCACTGTAAATAATTTATTCTGGATGGCACCTGATCAACCATGTGTGCTCATTCCAACCATGGAGAACCCACTGATATCGCGTGGCAACCCAATTTTTTAATCCCAACCTAGCGTTTATAGAACCCCTGTTTTATTTCAACCATTCCAACAAAAGATGTCCTCAATGTTCTATGTTATTGGAACCTGTTGGAGCAGATTAAGCAGCAGCATAAAAAATTCAGCCACCATTCATCTCTATACTTGTGCGTGGCAAAAAAATATCAGTTTGTCTCAACTGATTCGTCCAAAAAAAAAAAAAATAGTTTCAGGTGATTTTAGCTTCTTCCTCCAGATGTATTTTGACAATGCAATAATTTCAGAAAAAAATATTTGGGTGAACCAATATGGCCTAAAGAATGGCCAATCAGTGTACTGCACAATATAAATATTACCGTGCCTATATAATATTTGGGTACCATGAAAGGCACATTTTCACACCATTTGGTTCACAGATCAAGTGAGAAAGAAACAAATTAAGTGGTGCATCCATTGTCTGTGTCATTTGTTTCACAATGCATTTATATAGCATTTCGGAGTTCAAAATTTTGGACAAATTACTGATTGCCCAAAAATCGGACGAATCACAATTTCTTTAAAACCGAATACGCAAATCTGTCTAACCCATGTTAGGTGTAAGTTAGGGACAAACCAATATTATGGCACCTTAACATACTGTGGGCTTCCTTCTTGACCCCAGAATGGCAGTCAGATTTATCCTTGGATCAAGCAGCTATTACCCTACATTGAAAAATTATAACCTTGAATATTCTGTTTTTGAGAGTATGCATCTAGTAGTTGTTTGAACATCTGTATGGACTCTGATAAAACCACTTCTTCAGGCAGAGAATTCCACATCCAGATTGTTCTTACAGAAAAAAAACATTTCCTTTGCCTTAGATTAAATCTTCTTTCTTCCAGTCTAAACGCATGACCTCGTGTCCTATGTAAAGTCCAGTTTGTGAATATATTTCCACACAATGGTTTGTATTGGCCCCGAATATATTTGTATAATGTTATCATATCCCCTCTCAGGCGATGTTTTTCTAAACTAAAGAGGTTTAAATTTGTTAACCTGTCTTCATAGCTGATATGTTCCATTCCTTTTATTAATTTTATAGCCCGCCTCTGCACTTTTTCTAGTGCCATAATATATATTATAAATCATATGGGCGACACCACAATAATGTCACATTTTCTTGGCAATGTTTTTCAAATCCCTATTTAATTTTTGTTTTGTTATCTCCATTCCCGTGGCAGCATTACAGCTTGCGTAAGACGCAAAGAAAATAAAACACAGAACACAGACTAATAAACAATATGGAGTACTGACACAATCATAAAAATACAGCAATGTCACCATTTTTTAAATACTTTGGAGTTTAGAATTATAAAGAATCTACTTTCTAAGACCCAGCGGTACATTTTTCAACTAAAAATATGTTCAGAAATAAGAAAGATAAAGAAGGATAAGCGCTCATCCCTGAAGGGACAAATGCAAAGGAAATTATGTGAAGGCTGGCATTAGTACAATATCAGTTTTTCGATTAACTTTCCTGGGATCCAAGTGTAACATAATGTATGGTGCACTTTAAACTGCCTACATTTATATCCTCTCTGAATTACAGATGAACTTTGATGAAAATATCTGAGGTACACAGAGAACTATCAGAGAAGGACTGAGGTAAATGCATTGCTGTTCTAGTAGATAAAACTTTTTAATAATTAACCTTCGGAGACTTGTCATTAAGAAGCAATGTTCAATTTGGTATTCTCTGTACCTTTCTGTAAAAGTTTTATTTTTTATTTTTTTCTAGAAATTTTGTTGCTAGGAAGCAATGCAGCAATCTGCTATTTCATAGTATCTGGGTTTATAACGAGCCTTCCTTGTAACATGTAAATGGCACAAGGTAATTGATGATTCCAATAGTCCGCATCAGAATTTTTTAGCTTCAGATCTACATAACTTCTGGACAGTTCTCTGGTGTAGTCTAATGAGTTGATATGCATGGTATTTTTATTATCTCAAACATAGTATCAGCTCTGTACAATAGGATTTAAATATATATAACTATGACGGAAATTGATTGGATGTAACGCATACAATCTTACCCAAGTGTTCCCATATTCCGTCAACTTATTCCGCAACGCTTTACGATATTATAAAAGGGGGGAATTTAACTATAAATGAGACCATTACAAAATGTTACAAGAACAATAGGTTGACGAGGACCCTGCTCAAAATAGCTTACAGTCTAAAGGAGATTGAGTATAAAAACACAATAGGAATGGCATAGAGGGGGGAAGCAACCAAGCAACAAGGTGGAAATATAGCAGAACTGGAGGTGAGAGTGGAGTGTGACTCTTTAGCAGAGAGTGAGACAGGTGTGGAGTGTGACTCTTTAGGAGTGAGCAAGATGCAGGTTTGTGAGATAGAGGTCACTGTGGGAGGCCATGAGCATTTCTGAAGATGTACTTCTTAAATAATTGAATGACTTCTTAAAATAATTCAAGGCCAGGGGAGGGTCTGATGGGGTTTGGCAGGCTGTTCCAAAGGAAATGAGCCACCCGCGAGAAGTCCTGCAAGCATGAGTTAAATATGAAATAGTGAAGAAATACAATAGGGGCTAGGGTTGTTAAGAGCGTTTTAAGTAAGGATTAGTATTTTGAGTTGACTCCAATAGGATATAGGAAGTCAATTTAAGGACTGACAGAGGGTCAAGGTGTGAGAGGAGTGACTAGAGAGAAATATCATCCTTGCATCAGCATTCATTATAGACTGTAGGGGAGAGATCAGGGGAGGAGAGATATATCTAGGTGTCATCACTGCACAGGTGGTAGCAAAATCCAAACAAAAAATAAGTTTGCTAAGAGGGACAGTATAAAGAGAGAACAGAAGGTGACCATAAACAGAGCCTTGGGGGACTCCAACCAAGACCGAATGAGAGGAGGAGGTATTATTAGAAAAGGAGACACTGAAAGAATGTTGGGAGAGAAAGGAGAAAATCCATGAGAGGACAATGTGAAAGAGACCAAGGGATTGAAGAGTTTGGAGAAGAATGCCATGATTAACAGTGTCAAAGGAAGCAGAGAGGAATAGAGGAGCGCAGCCACCTTTTGTTTAGAAGCCTGGGAGAGAGACTGATGGGTAGGAGAGGCAAGATTTAGACATGATTGAGAAAGAGAGAGGCAAGGTGGGGAGAACTCTTCCCTTAGCTGTTCAATATTGTTGGTATGTAAGGTAAGTTTTGGGGGGTGGCCACAGGAGGGTGAAAAAGAGATTTAAATGTAGCAACGAGATGCCTGGGGTTGTGGGAGGATGGACTAATGAGAGAGGAAAAGTATCACTGATTAGCAAGGGCAAGGGCTGTGCTGTATGAATGCAAGATTAATTTATAATGGAGAAAGTCTGACTGGGTGCTAGACTTCCTCCAGCAGCAGAATGGAAGCATATTTGCAGGTGGCGTGTGGATATAGTATGCCACAGTTGGAGGAGTGTCCTCCTCGAGGTGTATGTTTGGAGCTGGGCTGCAGCGCCCAGGGCAGAGGTAAAGGTTGTGTTATATGAGGAGATAGCCAGTGAGGGACAGGAGATAGAATGGAATGGATGAGAGTTGAAAACATTGCAATTGGTGGTGACTTGTATTTGTCTTTGAGTTGTGATACTATCATGAAAGTATCATTCTAAAAAGTTTGCCTATGTAGTGTAGTCCCAAGTGTTCCCATACTCTGTAGTTAAAGTTTGAAATTACTATGGATAGGGCTCTGAGGGAGGTTGGCATAAAGAGTGGTACATGGGTGCGTAGCCTATGTCTGAATTTGTCCCTAGTTGTTATCACAATGTATGTTTTAGGGAGGATGTCAGGTATGGAAGGGCATAACTCTTTAGGGAGCCATAGCAGTTGAGACACCTCCTGATTTCTGCATCCAAAACGATTCTATAAACGACCATTGTGGTGTATCTGGGCTATGTTGGACAGATGCTACACTACTGAGAAGCGCTCCCATACAATATAAAGTTAAATTAGTTAGGCTCATTCCATCTCATTTTCGAGGTTTCTATCAAGTGCCTTATGCTACTTAAGGTTTTTTATTATGCCTGATTAATTTGGTTGGTGTGAGATTTGGAGCCCTAGAAACAGGTAATAATTTTTACTGCTGCAATATGGCCTGAACAAGATATAAATGTGCCTTTCCATCCCACTAGGAGATTATAACTGACTTTTTGTTAACCTGATACAAAGAAAGGTTAGGTGATCTGCCCTTCAATCATATTTTTGAGGATATCCAATTGCTGCTTGTCTACTCCCATCCCATCACCTGGGTTTTAGTGAAATTCAATTTGTAGTCTGAGTGGCTATTGTATTCATTGAAGATAGTGGGAAATGGGGGTAAGGAGATATGTGGTTTGCTAAAAAATACATATATCTCAGCCTTCAAACTCCCAACACTAGAAAATCAAACATCAACGCTGCATACAGGCACACATCCACATTCAAAGGCAAAGACGACACGCAAGTAAACCACTGCTTGCAAATGGCATCAGTACATAAACACACACAAACACACAACACAGCACTACACACAAATACACCCGTACATACATGTGACGAAGTGCCCTTCGCCACTTGTGCCTGGAGAGGACTAATTACCAGCCTCTTGCCATATGACTATGGTCACTGGGAGATTTTGCCAGTTAGAAATACCATTTGGACTTATTGGTGTTTTAAAAGACTGTTCTGGCCCTTTAAATGGTACTGGCACAGTTCTGCAGCTTCCAATACTTGGCATATTTTCAGACACTGTCTGTTTTTAACTGTCATTTTGTTTCCTCTGAGGAGGAGTTGTTTTGCTGCATGTGTGCTGATTTCATAAAGAGTTGCTGTTCAACCTTCATCATGTGTCGTCTGGTATTTGGTCCAGGGTGGAAAAGGCCCTAAGTGATCCCAGTCAAGCCTCGGCGTCAGGGTCTGAAGTGTTTCAGGGTCCCTGATAGCTACAAGGAAGCAGACTTGGCGGAGGTACTCGGTCGGAGTACTGGAGCTCCGTTACAATACACACACACATGCTCCATACAAAACATGCGTACATTCAAACATACAAACACTGCTCAGTGATAAATACAAGCCTGCAACGATGGGCACATGATAGATCCACAACTGGCAAAACACTGTGGGAATTGTACAACAGGATCTACCTTTTTTTTTCAATCTTTGCAATAGTGGGACCCCAAAAACAAAATTCTTGCACACTCTTATATACAAGCTCACACTCTTATATACAAACTAACACACTTATATACAAACTCACACTTATATACAATCTCACACTCTTATTTACAACCTCACATTCTTATATACAAACTCACACTTATATACAAACTCACACTCTTATATACATACTCACACTTATATACAAACTCACACTTTTATACAACCTCACACACTTACATACAAAATCACACTCTTATATACAACCTCACACTCTTATATACAAACTCACACTCTTATATACAACCTCACACTCTTATATACAACCTCACACTCTTATATACAACATCACACTCTTATATACAACCTCACAATTATAAACAAACTCACACTCTTATATACAACCTCACACTCTTATATACAAACTCACACTTATATACAAACTCACACTTTTATACAACCTCACACACTTACATACAAAATCACATTCTTATATACAACCTCACACTCTTATATAAAAACTCACACTCTCATATACAACCTCACACTCTTACATACAACCTCACACTCTTACATACAACCTCACACTCTTATATACAAACTCACATTCTTATAAACAAACTCACACTTATATACAACCTCACGCTTATATGCAAACACACACTTATATACAAACCCCCATTCTTGCACATGGTATATTTTTACCCAATAAACTCTGTAAGGGATAGAAGAACTGGTGGTAAAAATCCAATAAAATAGCAGAGCGATAGCAACACATAACACAATAATCAAACACTATGACATTTAATCAGTTTGAGGAAGCATTAGCAGCTTCATAAGGATACATTAAATGTATCTACATTGCAAATTTTAATAGCGGGGTGTTTATGAATTTCGCATGTGCAAACTGTTAAACAAACCTTACTCCAATTTGCAGCTCTATTTGTCTGCTGTCCTAGCGAGGGCTGGGTCCACCAGGAGTGTCTGCCAAAGCACCCATTGTGCCAGAATCCGTAATGGCTCTGGAGAGGAAGAACACTGGACCTACAGCCCGTACTCAGCTCGGACCCAAAGACAGACCAAGTGACAGCCAGGAGATCTGGGCAGCAACATGGATATTGTATACAAATGCACCAAACCCAGAGGCTTCAGCCCTTGGCTTTCTTCTGTGTGTGTTACATGGAATCCCCATTGTATCACAAAGAGAATTCCTATCGTGAGATGGGAACAGGATACCATCAATATCGGTGAATCTCGGAAAATGATAGCTTCTGTCTTTTAGAAAAATATACTTTAATCATATTGTAGAATTTTACTTGGATGATATCTCTGAATAAAATAAAATAATTTTGTTTGTAATTTTTTTGTAAATAAGATTTTTATCAAAGAAAAATAGATACATCACATTGCGAGAAGCAATCACACAACAATTGCTTGAACATCTAGCTAAAAAGGACTTAGACACAAAAATAAACTTCAGTAAGAGTCAGAGATTAGATTCATCAAAATTCAAACGGGTAGAATATTTCACGTTTTACATGTAGTAATGTATGCAGTAAATTGAGAATTATATGTCAGGTGCAAAAACTAGAACAGCACCAAGCGTTAATGTAAAACGTTTTCATATTGTTAGATTCACGTTCAAATGATTTAATATTTTTGGATAAAGCTTTAAAATGTTTTTTTTTTTAAATGAATATATAAAAATATATTTTAAAATATGAAAAAATGCTAATATTTTTTTATAATGTGAAATCACTTTAAAAGTTTATCCAAAAAAAATATAAAATAATTTGGAAATCTTATCCAACAATATTAACTCAATGCCATAGTGCTGCTAATAAGCTGCTTGTAAGTTAAAATAGTATATTTTAGCACATAACGTATGAAAATGTGCTAAACAAATTTCTAGAAACTGTTACATCCTATTAAGAACCTAGGCCTCGATTTAGTATTGTTGGATACGTTTATAAAATTATTTAATATTTTTAGATAAAAACTTGGAAAAATAATTTTGAATAATATGAAATCACTTGAAACTCTTAGATAACAATATAAAATCGAGACCATAGATAAAAGATTACTGTCAAGTATAAATCTGATCACCTTATTAAAGACTTGTGGCACAAGGGTTTTTTATCACTAAACAAATATTCAAATGTGCAATGGTAGACCCCAAAGTCTTGAGCAAAAGACCGTATCTAGGGCAGATTCAATGTCGTTCTCGTGTGGTGAATCAGCTTCTTGCTCAAGGGGAGATATAATTGCAATTCTGGGGTCGAAGAAGTAATTTTTTCCTAGTTTGTTACAAAATTGGAAAGCGCTTCAAACTGGGGTTTTGCCTTCTTTTGGGTCAACAGCAAAAACAGATGTGAGAGATGTAATTATTATTGCCTTCTTTGGCAGTCTGTAGCCATACAAGAGTCACCAATGGCCACATCTGGCTTTAAGAAGCTATATGTTTTACCCTGCTATGCGGAATAAATTCTCTTTTAACCGGAGATCTGATGCAAGGCAAATTGTATTGTTCTGTCTGTAAGATAAAATCGTCTGAGCGGATTTAAAAGCAACAATAAGGTACTAGTTAAATAAAAAATAAAAAAAATGTAAAAAAGTAAAGAATTAAAAAGTGGAGAAAAATACTGACAATAACTCACATTTATTATAAGTGTAGCAACTTCACAATAGTATGTTTGTTATTATATCTAATGAGAAAGCACAATGGTGCAATCTTACCCAACAGATGCCAGAAAATTGCCAATAAATTGAAGACAGCTGTTAAGCAGAGAAGTATAGATTTAAGAAAAAAATGAAATTATACCGAATGGCAATCTCTACAAGATGAATGCTGTTCGAGTCTTTAATTTTTTTTCAGAATTGTTGATATCCCTCTTCCCAAGTGACTCTGTTTGCTTTTGCCTGCATTTACAGATATTGTTAAACTTGTACTCTTGAGATAATACACAGAATTATCAACAAACTGGGAGTGTATTAAAATTGCAAATCAAAGCATGAACATACAAAGACAACTTAAAATGAAATTATTTTGTTTATTTTTTATTGTTTGTATATTAACCATGAAAGCAAAGTGCCCGAGTCTGTTCAATTTACTCTGGGAAGCATCTGTAAATCAAATTTGTATTTCTACAGAGAGAGCAAACTAGAAATAAACCTCAATGTAGAACTGCATAAAACATCTAGTCTACAATCACCATCAGTTCTGACACATAGAACAAGATGCACGTTACAGATACGGGATGGGAGAACCCTCCTCTGCTATAAGGCAATGCACCAAGGTATTTATCTTCTATGTGCCTGGTTTTCGATTTCTTTTTTTAAGAAAGAGTTAAAAGAAAAGAACATTTCCAGTGAAAATATAGACACACACACAGAGACACACAGAGACACACAGATACACACATATGTATGTGTAATTGTAATTTTCATTTTTTTATGTATCTCTGAGCAGCAATCTATACACAAATGTGTTGTTTTATTTTCCATTTGTGCTTTATGTATCTCATGCTAATATTTTTAAAACAAATACTGCTTGGTAGAGAATGGGAGCAAAAAAACAAGTTGCAAGAAAGTGCTGAGAACGGACAACAGCTCAATTAGCCTGCCCTTCGGTAGGTCCCAACCAGGTTCTCAAGCTGGGTTTAGCTCATCTCGTGCCATTACAGAGAGAACCAGGCCATGCATCTCTCAGACTGATTCCACCCAAAAGGGCAGAACAGATCCAAAATACAGGCCAGCTCTCTCTGCACGAGAGATACAAGGCATCATCAGTGAGGTGTAACCAATATCCCTCTAGGCACCGTGAGAAAAGGGTCCACGTCTGGATTACCCTTTAAACTTAAGGAGAGCAAAAAACAATTTGCAAGAGAGGTGAGAAAAGACAACAGCTCAATTAGCCTGCCCTTCGGTGGGTCCCCGCTCAGTTCTCAAGCTGATTTGAACTCATCTTGTGCTATTACAGAGAGAACCCGGCCATGGATCTCAGACTGATTCCACCCAAAAGGGCAGAACAGATCCAAAATACAGAGAGAATGGGTTAAAGGAACATTATAGTCGCAAAACAGCTGTGCTGACCTCCTTGACTCTTTTTAAAACAAATAATGCTTGGCAGAGAATGAGTTAAAGGGATAATATAGTCACCAAAATAACTTTAGCTTAATGAAGCCATTTTAGTGTATAGATCAAGCCTCTAAAGTCTCACTGCTTAAGTCTCTGCCATTAATGAGCTAAATCACTTTAGTTTCCATTTATGCAGCCCTAGCCACACCTCCCCTGGCTGTAACTGACACATCCTGCATGAAAAAAATGGTTTTATTTTAAATCAGATGTTAACTTGAATTTGAAGTTTTCATCTCCTGCCCTTTGAATTGAACATTAATCACATACAGGACAAATTAAGAAAGAGATTCTAGATTAAATAATCTGTGCAGTACAGGAACCATAAACATCTAGGTTCTTTTTCAGGATCTATACACCAAAACTACTTTATTAAGCTAAAGTTATTTTGGTGACTATATTGTCCCTTTAACCCATTCTCTGCCAAGCATTATTTGTTTTAAAAAGAGTCAAGGAGGCCAGCACAGCTAGACAGTCAGTTCGTAGCAGGGCTCTGTACTGCTTATCCATCTTCAGTGTGGATACGCAGTACAGAGCCCTGCTACAAACTGACTGTCCAGCTCTGCTAGCCACCTTGCTCCTTTGGGTTAAATAAAACAATGGCACTGACTATGAACCCATGACCTATGACACCCTTGCTAAAAAACTGGGGCCTTCCCCCCGGGATGCACGGGAGACTTGGTTTAAAAAGGGCAAGTCTCCAACAATATAAACACCTATACTCCAACCCCGCTTTCATCATTTTCGAGGGACTGTCCCAAGTCTGTACTCTGCGTTCCAGGAAGGAAAACTATCTCATGAACAAACTGACACCGATATTACACAACACCACCCAGTCCTTTGAAAAGCTGTGGAAGCCTTAAACAGACTTGGGGGACTAGAACGGTGGAGGGGAGGTCGGCAGCCTTGTGGTGGAGCGATGACGGGACAGCGAAGTAGTTCGCCTTGAAGGCACAACTCGCAATAAAGCTAGCAAAGAGTGAAAGCTGATGACATGCTTGGCTCTTTTAAAATAAAATTTAAAAAATGATGAATTTCACTTTCTTTGAAACCAATTGTCTTTTTAAAGTCTTATTAGTTTTCTGTACATGTTTTTGTATATCTGTGTTACCAAAGACCTCACGGGGCTGCATAAAGGTTACAAGTTTGTCCTCAACCTTCATTCTTCACATTGGGATGGTTAATGGGGGCCAAACAAATTCATGGTTCTGTGTATGTCTATCCCCCAGGTCCTAGATGACCGTGTATGGTCACCTTATGGCAAAACCTGCTCTGTCTGTGATGCAGAGAACTTTCTTGATACGAGAATTGATTAAAAAAAAATTTGTAGATGGTCAAAATGGATTGTTTCAATATCCATATAAATAAAAAATATAATGCAAATTACATTATAGTTATACTCAAATATATATTGTATATTGCATTTGTCTAAAAATAATTTAAAATCAAGAGGAATGATGTCCAATATTTGGAAATATACTGTATATTAACTCCAGCTATCTGACTGTCTCTTTCGAGCCAATTCACCTAACGCATTTACTTCCATCTAATACTCCATCATACAAAAGCAGTTAAATCTTATTCCCTATTATTAGATTCTAAATCTTTCTCTGCTCAATTATTATATAGTAATCATTTTATAAACCTGTCATCCAATAAATAAAAAAGTTACTTTCTTTTAACCAAATATATATTTACATTATACTTTGTTGTGCAGTGCCAGATATGTTCTTGTTAAACAAATGAATGTTCGAGAAATCGTGAAGTCGTAAATAGTGAAATATGAATATTTAAAATCCCTTTTTTTGTTTTTTCTAGTTTTACTTCATTTCAACCTGTCAAGATATTTAAAATAATATATCTAATATAGTGTTATTTCTTTTTTCTTTTTTTATTGGTATTATTTTAAGTCAACTTTAATAACAAAATGTAAGGGAATTGATTGTTAGGAAGTGAAGCCTCAAAGCATAACAGATCACCCTCTATAATTAACATATGTGAGGTGTTCTTTTCCTAAATTGCTTTATAGTCCATGACTTGAACAGTTCAACTCCAAGCAGCTCTATCACCAAAAATAAATCAAATTTACCCACAATCCATCAGTAAAATCAATCTCTTAGAAGGGCAAACAGCAGACATCGAGCGGATGGACAGTCTAGAACAAAATGGCCGCCCCCAGGAATTGAGATCCGTACAAGGAGGAAAACAAAATAAATATAAAGGCAAGTGGCAAAGGGAGTATAATCATTAATATACAAGGGACATAAGGAATGGAAAACTGAAATTCATCAAATAAAAGATGACTGCATTTTTACCAGGCGGTCATGGGTTTTATTTGTGTATTTTAGCAATAAAAGTTTTTTGGTTACTTTTCACTGTACCAGTGAAAACGCGTTTCACCTAACAAGGCTTCTTCAAAATGTATACCATTTCATTGGTGAAATGCTTTAATGGTTTTTATTCATGTATTTTAGCAATAAAAGTTTTTTGGTTACTTTTCACTGTACCAATTCTCTTTTTATTGTGTTTTATATGCACTTTTTATAATTATTTTCCCTGGCATTTTTACTGATCCTGTACTCAAAGAAATCCGAGGTGGGGATCATTCCACCAACGCTTTGTCAATAGAGCAGTACCTTCTGCTCTACACTCAAGAATATAATTTTATATATTTTATATCGGATCAACTCCTGAGGATTACACCTCTATTTTATCCTGCTATTTTAGTGAGACTTTATTTTCTATCATTCTCTCTATTTCTCTCTATTTGCATAGGCTTACTTGTTGTTGTACTATCATCTAGACCATTTGGTCTGTTTTTTATTGTATACCTATTGTTACAAGACTTGGGCGCAGCCCTTACCTCCGTCTTAATATTAAATTGAGGCCTGTTATTGATAGGGGTGGCCAAATGTTTGTAAATAAATGGAGGTCCATGAAAGAAGGTATGTGTTCACCAGTAACCCAATCAGGACATTACATCATAGCGAGCTATTTTTAACCACTCTAAACCAGTCCGTGTATGGTAATGTGCCACTGCTATAAGTTTATCCAGATTTGCTCAATGTTAAGGAATGAAGAGATGAACCTACATGCAAGGAATAGATTGTAAATCATGAAAACTATGCTGGATAAGTCCATAACAGATAATAATCTAGGAACATATGAAAGCAAGATTATTGGAAACTAGTCAGTCTACAATATTATTATTACTCTAAATAAGAAGATGAGTGAAGACCGAGAGCAGCCTTTGAACAAAGTTTTAGTTTAAACCTGTGGTGGAGCTCCTCTACTCCAACCGAGTTCCTCTGCCCAGTCCGCTTCCTAGCAACTTGGCAGGACCCTGGAACGCCCAAGTCACTGAAGCTTAACTGGGGTCTCTGTGGATCTCTTTCTATCCAGGCAGGTATCGTCCCCTTTGCCTATTTCTCTGCAGCCCTTCTTCCAGACAGGTATTGTCCCCTTTGCCTATTCCTCTGCAGCTTTCTTTCTAAGCAGGTATGTCCCTCTGCATGCAATGCGATTGTTCTTGCATTTATAAAGGCACTTGCAGGTCTCAGGCCTAGCTCTCTTTTTGATTTGCCCTAGATGCATCATGTAGCCAGGCAACAGGTCCGAAGACACTGTTGCTGGGATCAGTAAAAATCCACACAGGCAGGGCCGGATTAACATAGGGACTGATGGGGTTGCAGCTCCAGGCCAATGCCTATTGATTTAAAAACACATTTTATTTTTAATTAATTTTTTTAAATATTTTGTACTACTACTCTTCACATGCTCTTGCTTAACCCCTTAAGGACCAAACTTCTGGAATAAAAGGGAATCATGACGTGTCACACACGTCATGTGTCCTTAAGGGGTTAAAGGACCACTCTAGGCACCCAGACCACTTCAGCTTAATGAGGTGGTCTGGGTGCCAGGTCCTTCTAGGGTTAACCCATTTTTTTATAAACATAGCAGTTTCAGAGAAACTGCTATGTTTATGAATGGGTTAAGCCTTCCCCCTATGTCCTCTAGTGGCTGTCTCATTGACAGCCGCTAGAGGCGCTTGCGTGATTCTCACTGTGAAAATCACAGTGAGAGCACGCAAGCGTCCTTAGGAAAGCATTATGAATGCTTTCCTATGTGACCGACTGAATGCGCGCGCAGCTCTTGCCGCGTGTGCGCATTCAGCCGACGGGGAGGAGAAGAGGAGGATCGGAGGAGGAGAGCAGGAGGAGATCTCTCCGCCCAGCGCTGGAAAAAGGTAAGATTTAACCCCTTTCCAGAGCCAGGCGGGAGGGGGTCCCTGAGGGTGGGGGCACCCTCAGGGCACTCTAGTGCCAGGAAAATGAGTATGCTTTCCTGGCACTAGAGTGGTCCTTTAAGTATGGAAGCTTAAGAAGGATGTAGGGAAACACAACTGATATGGACTGGCTGACAATGAAATTAGTTAAAGTAAAGCTCTCTAACACAGTGGCATGTTCCCTTTCTTCTACACTCACTACATACACCTTTTCTCTGTCCCAGACAGTATAACAAGAGCTTCTACCTGCTAGTAAGAAAGTAAGGAGAGGAGTAGACCAGCAAGTGCTAGGAGAGTCCTTAGAAAGTGTAGAGCGAGCGCATCATTAGACGCATTTATGCCAAGCTCAAGGTGCTGTCTGCACAATATACCCTTTGTTGCTCATCCTGTATGATTGGCAAGCAGCCTGACATGCATTTACGCCAGGCTGACCATCTAATTCTTCATGCAGGCATGCCCCCCCTTTGGGCGGTTCTGGTTACGTGATTTATGTCAGTGGCCCACCCTTTTACCCCACCCACCGAAATACTGCTTCTCCAGATTTGCTGTTAAGGGGTATAAATTTACTTGAAAGATGAAAGCGAGAGATTACCATAGGGTATGTGTTTTCTTATAGCTGCATTCTGTAAATGTCCCTCCAGCACCACCTCGACCAGATACATGATGCTTGGGAGGTATAACTGTTTAAGAGTTTTCTGTCGTTAAGATTCCGTAATTAGGCCCATCATAATTGTCAGCACCAGGCCCAATTTGCTCTTAATCCAGCCCTGCACACAGGGCACACAGTTCCAAAATGAACTAACATACACAGCATTATTTTTACTCGGGACTAGCCCATGTCCTCCTTACATTTAGATTACTTTGACAACTTCAATAAAATACAAGTAACCATATCATATCAGACAACATACAGAAATTTTCAATAACTTAATGACATATTTATAAAGGGGTGGGGAAGACAATAATTAACACAAAATATCTCTCCTGTCTGCAGAATTAGCAGTATGCAAATCCACCTCAATATGCAAATGAACAAGCCTTGCTATTCGGGTAGTGCATATAGAGGGGGCTGTAAAGGCTCCACAGCCAAATCCACCTTGTTGGTAGCAAGTATCAGCAGGACGAGGAGAGCACACTAAACATTTAACCATAACCAATAGTATTATACACACCTTGCACCTATAATGGGCACAGGGTGACTAAAACAGAAGAACAATTTAGGAGCCTATGGAAAGTGTCCTTCTGCTCCCAGTTATGGCAAATATCCTTACAACATCTGCAACAAGTCCAAATACTTAGAGGCAGGATTATTAACAAAAGTGTGAATTGCCAGGATTTTAAAGTGAGTTCAAAGTTTCACATTTTAGAGCAAAATAGCTTAAACTATAGAAATTCTCCAAATCAGCGTTGTTCTCAATACAGTTATTTGGCCTACATTTTTTTAAAAATCTGCTTTGAATCCCCAATAATTCACGCTATAGTAAATACCTCGTTGACGTAGTAAACATCTTTTGATAAGCTTTGTTAATACAGTGACCACCACGGCCTAATTCTGCCAAGTAACCTGTGAGTAACAAGACAAAATCCCCCTTGACTCTCTTTGCACAAGGTCTCGTTCGCGATCTACTCCCAGAACATGACAGAGGGTCACACCGCCTACCTTTTGGGGCACGGCGCCATGGGATGTTTAATTAACCCGATAAGGCTGAAATTGCCCGATTCATTCTATTCTACACAAATCAGCATTAGCAGCTGCAGTTTACATAACAAGACTCCTAACATATTCATTGGCTGAATAACATTAGCTGACTCAAAGACATGACAGATGAAAAGGCTTACAGTTTGTTTGCACAGTTTCATGCAAGACAAAAAAAAAGAAATCAAACAGTTCTTAAAAACCCAATTGTTATCTTGCAACAACAGACACACACTGAGTTGACTGAAGTTGAAATAAACAGCCTCAACATGCGAAAGGTTATTACACAATTTTGCAGAGAGAAAAAAAAAAAGTTATTTAAGTCATCTTTACCCATGAAGTCTGAGTCAGTTAATTTTTACGAGTAAACTTTAAACACAATGGCTTGATTACTTACACAAATTCTGTGAGTACAGGAAAAAGAAGAACGCTTTATTGTAATTCAGAATATCTGTTATTCCAGGCACTGGTCTTTTGACCACAGAATCTTCAATGTTAAAATAACACCATTTGTACATAATTGGTCTGAACTATCTTTGCTGTGTAGATACTGCCATCATGTGTCGAATTCCTGCAGAAGATAAAAGATGTACCGGTATATTGTATAAACGAAAAACGAAAACAAACAAACAGTATTTCAGGTTCATATACATTCCTTATTTTCCTTATTGCATTTTTTATATTCCTTTTTTTTTTTATAGTAAAATTGGCAGGGTTTTTTCTGAAATGTTACATTTCAGGCAAAAGAAGCTGAATTGAAAACATTGATTTTTAACTTCAATGTTTTTCTGTTTCAGCTCATTTTGCCTGAAATTTGAAATTCACCTTGAATTCCTGAGAATTCACACTATAATGAATAACTTTGTGAAACAGAAACCAGTAATCTACCAGCCGCTAAAATATATCTAATTTGCTGATCGAGAATAAAATAACAAATTTCAAACACTCAATTCTTAATGTTGGCAAGCTTTTATACATATACGTATTTAAATAAAATCCTTTTCGATTCCAGATATCATTTGAGTTTCTCTGATCCAGTATTACTGAAGTCTATACTTTATTGTTGAAAGATATCATGTGAATTTTCCAAAAAACACTTTTTTTGTTGTTGTTGCAAATAAACGCTGTATGATTTCCTACATTTTTTAACAGTAAAAGCGAAAAGTGACAGAATTGCTTTTTTTTAACCATAAAGAATGTTTGTTGTGTCCTGGGCATGAATACATCCATCCAATGAGCTTTTATCTACCTTATAATTTTTGGTTTCTCCAGCAAGGATCTAAAGATGAGTTGTTTCTTAAAAAAAATGTTTTTTTCCTGCAAACCTAATCCCCTTTTTTTCAAACACTAAAACATATTTTTGACCTTTTTCCTGAGATTACTCAGAAATAAAACTCAACAACATGTTGCAGAGCCCGGAAAGGGCAAAGCAGCTGTCCATCTCTAATTAATTCATGTTGTCATAATATTGTGTGTTTTTAAAAGCAAAGAATGCCAAAGGTAACCAACCACCCCAGAAACACAGGGTGTAAATGTGAAAGACTGACAATGGACTTTACGTATATTCCAAACCTTTGTGAGCAGGCTTTTGGAATTTTGTCCAAGACTGAAATGTCACACAGTGTCCGATGTGTCAGTTATTTGTCGAGATTTTTTTGTGTCGGATCATTTTGGCTTTTCAAACAGACTGTGAATAATTATGAAGGTTGTGATAACAGTCTTACTTTGTGTTTCCCAGGAAGGATCCAAAAAGTTACATGCTGAGGACTGATCCCTTTTTATACGGACACTATAGACCCCTAAAGCATTTTAGCTGCTGAAGAGCTTTATGTGTGAAGAGAGTGTCTTTTTTTAAAATTGTATTTTACAAAAAGTGCAGATTTCAAAAGAAATTGACACTTTTATAAATGGTGCATGAGACCACCTGGGATCAGGATTCCCTCCTCCCTAGACCAAAGTAAGCCTCAGGGAGGGGGAATAAACTAGTGTTTTTTTATTCAGCCCCTACACCCCAATTGCAGCCCTTAGTTCTGCTACAGATCTTAACTGCCCACACTACAGCCCTAACCCCCAACACTACAGCCCTAACCATCTACTACCCCCCACACTACAGCCCTAACCCTCTACTACCCCCAACCTACAGCCCTAACCCTCTACTACCCCCCCACACTACAGCCCTAACCCTCTACTACCCCCCACACTACAGCCCTAACCCTCTACTACAGCCGTAACCCCCACACTACAGCCCTAACCCCTAATACAGCCCATAACCCCCACAGTACAGCCCTAACCCCCTACTACAGCCCATAGCCCCCTACAATAGAGTCCTAACCCTTTACTACAGCCATAATCCCCACACTACAGCCCTAACCCCCTACTACAGCCCATATCCCCACACTACATCCCTAACCCTCTACTACCCCCACACTACAGCCCTAACCCTCTACTACAGCCCATAACCCACCACACTACAGCCCTAACCCTCTACTACAGCCCATAACTCCCCACACTGCAGCCCTAACTCTCTACTACCCCCCACACTACAGCCCTAACCCTCACACTACAGCCCTAACCCGCTACTACAGCCCATAAGCCCCCACACTACAGCCCTAACCCTCTACTACAGCCCATAACCCCCCACACTACAGCCCTAATCCTCTACTATAGCCCTAAACCTCTACTACAGCCATAACCCTCCACACTATAACCCTAACCCCCTAATACAGCTCATAAACCCCCACAGTACAGCCCTAATCCCCTACTACAGCCCATAGCCCTCTACGCTAGAGCCCTAACCCTTTACTACAGTCATAAACCCCACACTACATCCCTAACCCCCTACTACAGCCCATATCCCCCCACACTACAGCCCTAACCCTTTACTACAGCCTATAAACCCCCCACACTACAGCACTTACCATTTACTACTGCCTCTAACCCCCTACACTACAGCCATAACCCTTTACTACAGCCCATAAACCCGAGCACTGCGGCCCTAACACTCTACTACAGACCAAAAACCCCAACACTACAGCACTTACCTTTTACAGCAGCCCATAACCCCACAAACTATAGCACTTACCATTTACAACAACCCTAACCCCCCACTACAGTCTCTAATTACACAGTTGCAGACACCACTACTACAGCCCCTTACTTACTATTACAGCAACTAACCTCACAATTGCAACCCCATTACAGCCACTACAGTCCCTAACCCAATTGCTTACTCTAAGTCACAGCTACAGTCCCTAACTTCCTAATAGAGACCCTAACTCCCCTCCCATCCCCTACCCCCCACAAAATCCCCCAACCCCCTACTACATTCCCTATTCCACAACCCTTACCCCCACAACAGTCCCTACCCTCCAAGTGTAGCTCTTATCCCAAACCATAGTCCCTACTCACTAAATGCAGCCCTTATCCCCCAATTGCAGCCAATATCCCCTCACTACAGCCCCTATTCCCCTACTATAGACCATAGTTCCCTACTAAAGCCCCTGACCCCCACTGAAGCCCTTATAATCAAACAGCAGCCTCTATCCTTCCATTGCAGACCCTATTACTACAGCTCCCACCACTACCCACAAATGTAGCGTTCAAGCCCTTACCCCAAATGCAGCTACTATGCGCCCACTACTGCCACTGTCATCCCAATTTTAGCCCATATCCTCCCCACAACAGCCCCTATCCCTCACTACAGCCCCTATCCCTCTCATTACAGCCCTATCCCCCACTACAACCCCTATCTTTCACTTTACAGCCCAATCCCCTACTACAGCCCCTATCTTTCACTTTACAGCCCAATCCCCTACTACAGCCCCTACCCCCACTTGCCATAAGCTATGGACACAAATATGGCACTGATTAGCTATTTTTGAACAAAGATGACACTGGGAAATTGTATGGGGGCACAGATGGCACTGGGAAACTGTATGGTGGCAGAGATGGCACTGGGGAGCTTAATGGTGACAAAGATGGCACTGGGAAGCAGGGCACAAAAATGGCACTGATAAGCTTTTATGAGGAAAGCTGGCACTGTAGGAAGTGGGTGGCCCAAACAGGTGGAGTGTTTTCCACAGAAAATTGGGTTTGGTTAGAAGTGTTATTTTTGTAAGGGTGAGGAGTTATCAATGTAACTACGCCCATCTGGGGGCGGCAAAAATATTCTTGCACCCAGGCATCAGTGACCCTAGGATCGGCTCTGCCCGATGGCTTCCTCAATTGGATAATGGAGGGTTCTTTTATGTTGGAACACATTATGTCCCCACTCACATCTCAAGCTGGTTTTAGCTCATCTTGTGCCAATACAAAGATAATCTAGTCCATTTCTATATCCCACCCACAAGGGCAGTCCAGATCCAAAATACAGCTTGGCTTTTACTGCACAAGAGATACAGCAACCCAAGGCAATCGTTTCGGCCTTGTTAGTGAGATATAGCAGATACCCTTGTAGGCACAGTAAGCAAGGGATCTATGTCTGGATTATCATTTAAACTTGGGGAGAGAAAAAAATAGGGGGCCAGAGAATATTGAGAATGGACAACAGCTCAAGTAGCTCACCCTTCAGTGAGTCCCCGCTCAGATTCAAGCTGGTTTTAGCTCATCTTGTTCCATTACAAAGAGAACCTAGGCCATTTGTATATCAGACTGATGCCACCCAGAAGGCACTCTGCACGAGAGACACAGTTACCCGAGACAATCACAGGCCCTCTGCACGAGAGACACAGTTACCCGAGACAATCACTAAGGCCTTGTTAAGCCTTGTCAGTGAGGTATAGCCAATACCAGTGGCAGAACTAATATAGAGAGGGCCCCGGTGCAAGGAACATTTTGGGCCCCTCCCAAGCGCAAGGGTGGTCCAAAGGTAGAATTCCATCTGTTGTACATCTACCACAATATGTTGCCAGCTGGGGAACTTCCATTTAGCCATCCTTGCAGGGCTAAGCAGTGGGGTAATCCAGACATGGACCCTTTGCTCACAGTGGTTAAAAGGGGTATCGGCTATACCTCACTGTTTGATGCCTAACAAGGTAAAAAAAATCATCTGGGGTTGCTGTATCTCGTGTGCAAAGAGAGCCGGACAGCTTTTAAGATCTGGACTGCCTTTTTGGATGGAATCAGTCTGATAGGAAATTGGCCTACGTTCTCTTTGTAATGGCGCAAGATGAGCTAAAACTAGCTTGAGATCTGAGCTGGGTCCCACCAAAGGGCAAGCTACTTGAGCCGTTCTCAGTATTCTCTTGCACCCTGTTTTTTAGCTAACTTAATGGGCACATAGTTTAGCAATTGGGCCCCAAACTATTTGGGGGGGATGAGGAGGGTGATTTTTGGTGTCTCTTCAGATTATAGTAAGGCCACCATTTCTGAAAAATGTATTTATTTACATTTTTTTTACTTTTTTTTTACTATATTTAATTTCACATATAACAGTTGCTCATTTATTTTGTCCATCCAGAAACAAAGCAAAATATAATTTATTTGGTGAGGTGCCATAATGCCAGTCTAATTCTGGAAAGTGATCAAGCTTAATATAGTTTGAGATAGAAAATCTAAATGAAGGTGTCACAGTGAATTAACATCCAGGCAGTGATGATAAATCAGTCTGGTGAAGTATACTAATCTTATTTGGCAAATTCATGCTACAGTTGATCGTTTAGTTTTGAGTCCGTTTAGTATACTTGGAAACAGATACCTTTTAAAGTTTGATGATGGGATTTGTTTCCTACAGGTAAGTATGTAATGCTGCGTCCGGAATAAACGTTACTGCATTCTATTTGCAGTTTGCATAGGCAGAAAAATAAATCCCAAACATTTTCATGGTAAATAACTCAGAAAAAAGCTTCTAAAATGACAGAGAAAATAACACATTGATCTCAAACATTCTGTGAAATTCTATTTTTGGATTGCCTATGTATTGTTAGTTCGGGAATAATGTATAGGTTATGAACTGCGTCTTATAAAATATGCATTCTGTCAAGTGATTACTATAACAAACAAGCACTATCATCTGTGTGTAGGCATCTCTGCACAATACCTCTCCGAGACTCAGCTGTTTGTGTTTGATTGCACTGTTCATATGCATGGGAGCTTTTTCACTTTATCCATTGAGGTGACAATGCCGTCTTTCACCGCAGATATTTAAGCCAATGCAGTGAGCACCTTTCAGACGAGTCCCTAAGATAGTCCGCTGTAGTATTCAGGAGTGCAATGGGACCACTCAGGTTAATAGATTAAACCGTTTTAGTTTGACATTGTTTGACACTTTTAGGTTTTGACTTAATATTGTTGCATAAGCTTTCCGAATCATTTATTATTTTTAAACAAACTTTTAAAATGATTTTTTTCAACATATTAAAATATAAAAAAAAAAATGTAATATGTAAATGTAAAATGTAATATGTAAAAAATATATATATCAATATGTAACAAAAAAATCTACGGACAATAAAATCTAGCGAAGCCCAGTAAAGACACAGTTAATTCTGCGCTCCAAAAACGCACTCACAGAAAATGTAAGAGGTTGTCGCCTTAGGACGCCTCCACTTGGTTCAGGCTGGGGGATTATCACCTTCTTGATTATAACCTCCTTCTTCCAGTTGGACTGTCCAGATAAAAATTGGTATAGAATCTCCACTTATTCTCCAGAAAGATTTATTACATTACAAAAAAAATAATAATACAAATCAACTAAATAAATAAATAAAATGTCGAAACGAGTTTCCTCCACCAAAGTGCACTTCCTCAGGAATAGTAAAATATAGTAAAATAAGATCTTGCAACAAACAGCCTTAGGTGAAAATGCAAAGTGTCAACCTGTACTTGTCAGGGTACCTGAGGTCTCTACCTCCGAAAGAGGTAGAGACTTAGTAGTTTGTCCTTCCGGCAGGGCTGCTTCTTCCATCCCTCGCGGCTCTCCTAGTCACTCACACGCCGGCCGCGAGGGATCCGTCCCCTTTTATAACGTCACGCACAGTGCTCGACGTCATGACGTCAGTCCGGACCGACCTGTCACTCAATTGACTGGAAGCCAGTCAGGACTCGTCGGAGGCGGGCCTACTCACTGATCCAGGGTATTTAACGCTGTTTCTCCCATTCACTCATTGCCCTGTCGTGGTTCTAGTCAGCCTAGTCACACAGTGCTCTTGTATTCTCTTGTCTTTTGGTTCTGACCCGGCTTTGTTATTACTTACCTGTCTTTCTGTTATCCTTGACCCGGCTTGTCTCTCGCTTACCTGTCTTCTCGTTCCCTTGACCTCGGCTTGTCCCTGACCATTCTATACGTAGTATTACGTTAAGTCCGGCCATTCTAAGGTCCGGTATACGTATCTGCTACTCTTTGTATCCTGCGTGTTGGATCCCTGACCCGATCCTGACAGTACTAAAATGATTTGACAGATTACGCTGGGGTGGTGCCAGGTACGCCCAGCACCATAACCACTGCAGCAGCATATAGTGGTTATGGTGGGTAGAGTGTTCCTTTAATGGCTTATATTGAGTCAGATATTAGTTTAAGTTATCAACAACAGCACCTGAACCCACAATAACAACCGCCACGTAATAATCCACTCTCACAATGTTCAGTTTTGCTTTTCAATCTTTACCTGATTAAAGCATATTCCTATGTTCATTAATTGTGATCAATGTGCTATTTCCTGGTGTATTTATTATGTCAGCTTTTTTTTTTTTTTGCTTCCGTTCAATTAAACCAATTAAATATGGGTGAAATATCTGTTAGATTTACTCCGTTTTCTAATAAATAACTCTAAGCTGTGAAAAGAAAACACTGTTGGTTTTCTTAATATTTCAATTTATTTCTAATTAGAGGGTCTTCCAATAAGCCCACCGCAAGCCAACTCTATTAGATGACAGCTGAGCCCACCTCAAGGAGTAGATGTGCCAGCGAGACACCCAGCGTACCAGCTAGAATCACGCTGAATCCAGACACAGCTCTGCAGTAAAGGTGTTACTTAGATATGCATCCTGGCTTCCTCTACTTATAATCACTCAATGTCATCTCGAACAAATCACTTTGTCTCCTTTTACATCAGCTTAGCCAACTATAATTGGGTTTCAATTATATCGCTGCCATGCAGACTGCAGCTCTGTGAAAGTGCTGATGGTAGGTATTTTCTTGGTTGTTTTTTTGTTTTGTTGTTTTTAGCACACACAAAGTGAACTTTTCTGAGAAATAATCATTTGTACTAATTCGTCAAATTTACTTTAAGTAGCTTCAGTTGCCTCGACAAATAAATGTCCTTATCTCCTCCATTAGCGTACCAAAGAGAAAGCAATATGTATGTATAGAGCAACATATTGCTCGAATGGAATTAATACTGTGTTAATTATGGAATGTGAATATACAGGGACCTAGAACCTGACACTGGGATACAGGAGGTCACACTTGGACTGATTAGGAGAACATACTCGCTGGGATTTATCCACTAGATGTTTATTTGCTAACGAGGAACTTTAGGAACGTGAGGATCCTGTTTCTAAAATGTAGCCATGATCACGGAGGACAGATTTTAGTTTTTTTCTGATGCCGATGTTTTTGGTGTTGTACATAAAGCACAATTCACTGTTTAGGAGAAAAATTGAGATTAAAAACCCTGATTTTAAAAGGGAATCCTTCCGGTAATAATACCGATAGCACACAGAACTAATTAATAGCATGTTGAAATTTGAGCCAAAATAACTGATTTGGAAAAACTCTCCAACTCAGCTATAGTCACGGGTTGGCTGTTTTAGCCTACATTTTGGAGCTCAGTTTTCATTTTGCTGTAGTCCAGTGTTTATAAAATAAATCAGTTTGTTTGGATCCAATGCCGATGTCAATGGTCTCCAGTTTGAGTCTAAAGGGACACTACGCACTTTAGCTTGTGTGAAGAGTGTGTCCTCTTTTTTTTTTCATTTTACAAGAAATGCATTATTCGGTAGAAATTGTCACTTTTCTAAATGAACTTTGTTACACTTCCCCAGCTGTCAATCAGACAATCAGTCCTGTTACTTCCTGGTTTGATTAGCTCAATGGAGATAAACCCAAGAGGCAGCAATTGCCCTGAGCACCTGCCTTGCAAAGATTTCTCATTGAGCTGCATTGGAAGTCTGTGATTGGACAGTCACAGAAAGTCTGGGCGGGCCAGACTGGAGGGCCGAAAGTTCCCCACCCCTGCTGTAAACATATCACGAATGAAACGGTTCACAGATTTCAATCGGCAAAAATCTTACAATGATTTCGGCCATAATGCTACTCTCTCAGTGACTCGATCTGAATGATAGAATAAACTAAGCACATGCTGTAATTATTCACTCTGAATATGTTGCTGCAGAGTCTCATTTCCAGTTTTCTAACGTGTATCTTAACAGATTCCGATATGATTGAAGTATTAATGTGTTTATGTGGAGTGGACAATAACATCTGTCACTGAAAGAGCTTCAGCCAGGAAGAGCTGACACAGATACACTACATTTGACTTTTTTTTTTCCGAGGCAGAATTTCCTATGAAAAAAAAATACTACAGTAAAATAAAGTGTCTTATTTTGAGACTTTTTGAGAAAATTTTAGGAGTAACTGTTTCATCACATCTAATGTATACCCTGACCAAAAAGTTTTGAAGTCTGATAAAAACAAATTCTAAAAGATACTGGAATTGTCCATCTTCTGTCTGTGTCACCGACTAAAACCCTTTATCTCAATGTGTACGTTGGAGGGTGAAACACACCAGAGGTGCTCCCATGGCGCTGACAGAGTAAAACTTGGTCACATGACGCGGCAGCTCACAGGATGGATTGCATTCAATGCTCTCCAACGAGAAGCATTGGTTCCGCACACAGCATATGCGCATCCGGTCCCCAACGTTTCTCTTTGAAAGGCATTTAATTGGACCATTGCTGGATGGTGCCATGCCTCCTCAATGTCGTCTCCGGAGGTGGAGATGCAAACAGCGTTGAAGGAGCCTCAGCCCACAACTCTAATTATGGACAGGTGGACTAGAGCGATAGTAATATAAAGCTAAAATCAAAGTGTTCCAAGTTAATGTGATCTAGCTATCTACCCCTCTGTCTGTCTATCTATGTCTGTCTATCCATCTTATACTGTGGCTTTGACCTTTGTATTTGCAGCTCGTTTTCTTCAGTCTTGTCAGGCTATAAGTTCAGCTTGTTTGGAGTTTTACAGAAGTGATTAAATCGAACGATAATAATTGCTATTAGACTAGAAGTCTGTGTTCTTATCTCTTATTTGTCAGTTAAATTGAATGCTTTATCCTTATCTCTTCTGCGGCTGTCATGCTTAATTTACATATGCAAAAATTGCGGTCAGAAAAAAAAAAACTTGGCGTAGACTGCCAGAAGTTAAATAAACAATTACTATTACAGCCAGGGTCCCCTCGTTTAGTGATCTTATAAGGAATATAAACACATATATTGACCCAGTGCTATTCCCTCTCCAGTGGAATGCAGTATCCAAACAGAATGTATCAAAATAAACCCTGCACTCCATCCCAAAGATAAATGTATCTTTTTTTTTTAAATAACAGACGTTTTTATGACTTCTCTTATAGAGAGATTTTACTACTACCGTGAAGATTAATTTCAGAAACTAACCTAAAAGGGACACTATAGGTACCAAAACAACTTTATCTTAACCCCTTAAGGAAAGAGACAATTGTGCATGTTCTGGTCAAAATAATACATAGAATTTGACTATATGTCTGTTCAAGCATCATTTATTTCTTTCATATTAAGTTTTCCCACAGTTATTATGTATCATTTTATTCAGAAGAAACAAGGCTTTCATTTCACATCAAATATTTATATATAAACATAATTTTATATGAATAAAATATAAAGAAATCTAAACAAAATATGATAAATTAAGAAATGTTATCTTCCAAGTTCTGCATGGCATTTTAACTGCAAATGACATAATACTGTTCGGTTTAAATGCAATGAAATACACATATTTGTATGCTGTGATATACAACACATACAACTGTACCCGCATGAATAGGTTTTGTGCTGTTTTGGAAGGCTCCAGGGTCAAATAAAGAGCTTGCCCATTTCAGTTTGTACACAATGAAATGTACCAGGTTGGTTTGCTTGGCCTATGATGCCTTTGAGACCGTATTGCAGCCCAGGACTGAGAATTACACCATCATATACAAAAGTAGACAACCCAGGCTATTCAAAATGGGGTATGCCCAGTCTTTTTTAATAGTCACTTAGTTACACGTCCTGGCCAAATTTAGTGTTCATATTTGAATTTAAAATTTTTCACAAATAAAAAACCCAATAAACACTCTTTCCCTGTTGATATAATCAGCAATATATGTTTTACTGCTCTAAAACACTTATATTTGTCTTCAGTGATGTCTACCAAGTACAACAGTACCCCCCCCCCCTCCCCCCCCCCCCCCAAATGTAGGGCTTGCAAATTAAATTTTATATATATAATAATCTTTCTTGACAGAGCACACTCAGTGGACGTAAATCGTGTTTATCAATACTGCTTTATTTGTGCACTTTTTTGTCGACTTTTTCTAACATATTAGGATGAAATGTCGACTTACTGCACAAATAAAGCAGCATTGATGGACCCAATTCAGGTCCTGTGAGTGTGAGTGTCAAGAAAGATTTTATTAAGGTTGGAGTTTGGCACAGAGGAAACACAAGGATGTTTATATATATACATATAATATTATAATTCCATTGTAAGTGTATATGTCATTTATATTTCATAACATTCTTTTATTAATTATATATTGGCCAGTCCTGACTATCAAGCCAACCCGAGTCATGTTATGGGACAGGACCCTGAAACCGTGACTCTCCTGCCAAAAGCAGGACTGTTGGGAGAACTGAATTTGTAGGTTAAGAGCAAAGATCTTTGGGTCACACTGTTAATAAATCGATTCCACTTGCACAAAGCCTGTTAATTTTTTTATGTCAGTAAAGCTTTGTTCGTGTTTGTTTTTGTTTTATGTGTGTTTGTGTATGCTTGTGTATACGTGTGTGCATGCGTGTGCATATTTAAATTACTAGCAACATACCTTATGTTACCATAATGTTGACTACATTTTGCTATAAATATAAACAATAATGAAAACAAACAATATATAAACAATAGCACGTACCGTTTTAAACGTTCACCCTGTTTGTCAATATGAGTTCGAGAGATGCAGGTGCGGGCATCTGATATAATTAACTTAATGTCATCAAAATCATTTGCAGGTGGGTGGCACTTTATGTTTTATAGAGAACAGATGTCCTTTGCAAAACCTAGACTGCACAACCTGCTTAATATCAGAAATGAGAGGCAAACCAGTCACACATATTTGGCTATCTCAATATCCCTAACTAGACATTAAAGAGCAGGATTCTTGCAGGCTTAAGTGTTTAATGAACAACTCAATCACCTACGTATGTTCGTGAAGAGAATTAAAGATTTATAATGCTGCCATTCTGGAAATGGTAAAATGAATATTTAAAAGCAACTAAATTGCCACCATATAGACAACTAGGCATTATGGCATGTATGTCTTCCTCTGGCCATTATTCTGTACTGCAGACACTTCCAGATCATGTACCGAGGTCCTTATTGTAACAGACATTTTATTCGGTTCACAAACAGAGCAGTGGCCCAGTTCTGACAAATATTGTCCTATTATCTCAACTCTCTGCAGAATTAGACAGAATTTGCTATTCAGTGTTAGTTACTTAAAGGGGAATTATTAGGAATTCAAAGTGAATTAGGCAAAAATTGTTGGAACACAGTGTTTTCAGCTTAGCTATGTCAACATAACATTTTAAACTCTCTTTGATGTCCTTATAATTCACAGCTTAGTGAATAACCCCTTGTTTTTGGTTTTGTCGCATCCTTTAGATTGTAAGCTCGTTTGAATTGGGTTTTTTGTCACCTCACCTATGTTTCTATACACCTCATTTATTTATAGGTTTTGTTTCGTTCAGCCTATTCTACAGAACTACAAAACGTTGCCATCCCGAGGGGAAGGAATTTAGTGATGCTACAGATTTTAACCGTTTATTTAGTGTTATTTTTATAATTATTATGGTTATTTTTGCCAAGATTACGTTGCTTTGGAATGGGTGAACAAGTCATAAACGTAACTGTAACAAAACACAACTGATATAAAGTCAACAAAGACACTAATTTTAAGATTACAACAATGCCCAAATTCCATACACATTAACACACTCACTCTCACACAAATTTATATAACATATGTTAATTATATATACACACACACTAATACTCACACACACTCACACACACACTCACACACATTTATATAACATATGTTAATTATATATACACACTCACTAATACTCACACACACTCACACACACACACACTTACACACATTTATATAACATATGTTGATTATATGCACACACTAATACTCACACACACACACACACACACACACTCACACACACTCACATACATGTATATAACACATGTTAATTATATATACATGCACACTCATACTCACACACACTCACTCACACTCACACATACACACAACACACAATATTCTTTATGTCAAACATTGCAGTTTTTCTGTATATATTAAAACACATGCATGTGTATCAGCAATGGAGGCTTGTTATAATCAGTAATCTCCTTGGTCTAACATTACAAATCAGTAACTATCCACTGACCATGGTTGGTACAGATTTAGTGTTGAGCCAGGCACTGCATGGCCATCTCTCACTGAATTCAGTCTATGAAATGCAATCCCTTGCTTTTTATCTTGATGTTGTAGATATGATTACAGACACACTGTCACACGGGGGATAATTGATGCTCATTTGTTCAGCAAGCGTAGCAATTAAAAAGCACCAGTTTTACTTGCTAACTAAAAACAGATTGCCGTAGACAGCGCCGCAAACTTATATTCCTGTCCCAGAAACATGGAGAGAAGCATCGCTGACAATCATAGTACAATCAGCTAATGGAGACTTTTTATGTTACGTTCAGAATTCACACTCAGAAAGTTATTCCAACTATATTACACTGTAACATGTAGCACCTTGTATGAGTTCTCACCCTCTGGGTGTACTGTTACAACCTGGGATTACCATGATTTTACCATTTCATTTAAACAACACCTAAAACTTTTACAGTACAAAAATAAAAACAAAATAACTTGAAAGGTGGCATACATTTTCACGCACACTTTGTACAGCAAAATCTTCAATTGCAGTATGTATTTTTACCTCAAGCCCTGAGATTGCTGATGATGTGAAAGCCCTAGAAGTCGTACAAGTGTAAATGCTTGGTTAGTTTCACATACGTATTGGTGAATAGAACATAATGGACAACCAGGATTATCTTATTATATAAAGCATCTCCTGTTAATTGGTGTTTACACAAGAATATAATGAACATAATGTTGCATCATGGAGAAGACCCCCAACTCTTCATCTGCTTAAATGCTGAATGTAGATTGTCACTCCAAAGTCTTCGAGGGACACAGGTCTCCTGCTCCCAGCAGTGGTTTCTTAATGTAGGCTGGAAGGTCAAGGATCCATTGGTTGGGCTGTAATATTCTGCTTAATAAAGAACATGACGCACCTGACTGTCAACTTTAATCCCTACACTTTACACTAGACTTTCCCATAAGCAAAGTTTAACTGACCACAAGGACCTAGAAAAGCTGAGTAGGCCTATAGCGTACTATAGAGAAATGGTACCCTGTGTCTACCACTATACAATAGAGAAATGGTACCCTGTGTGTCTAACACTACTGATTGGGAAATATGAAGCATTTACAGAGCCTTGGATACTGAAAGACTAAGGAGGTCATGTGAAATATAAAAAAAAAAAAAAAAACATGTAGAACAAGCATGTCAAACCCAAAGGCTAACACGGGCCAAATAAATAAGGTTTAAGTTTATGTGGGTCGCAAAAAAACTAAAACGTCAGTTTTCATAGAAGGTAGGTTTATTTCAGTATAAAAAAGTTGCCTAGCTGACACTGGACGTCCTCACGCTCGTAGGGCTTCAAAGTAAACAAAGCGCTAATTTATTTTAAGGAGATATGTATTTGCATATAACCAATGTTTCAGTCCAACTACCTTGACATATTAAGACGAGTTTGTTAATGGGACGTGGGAGATGGTGAATGTATGCTGTTGCACAGCTGTAAAAAACAAATGACGTTATCTTGTTCTTTACTTTGGCAGAGATCATCACTTTGGCTAAGCCCATAGGAAAGCATTGGGAGGCTATTGTGCATGTGTGGCAAAAAGCTGCGTAGCCAGTCAGCATCTCCATGGGGAGAGTTCAGCGACCTCCATGCAGAACCAATCTAATACACTGCCCCTCTTCCCAATCTAATACAATGCCCCCCTCCCCCCATTCTAATACAATGGCGCTAAATCCAATACACTGCCTCCAAACCTCCACTCTTATACACTGCCCCACACCCTCCCCCAATTTAATACACTGTCCCCTCCCTAAAATTAATACAATGCCCCCAACCCCTCCAATTTAACACACTACAAAGGAAGGTCCCCCATGCTCCTCTTGCACTACCTTAAAATGAGCACGCAATCGGCCGTGGGAAGGGAGACAAGAATCAGACAGAAAATATATTTTCTGTCTTGAGGCCGGTTGCAGCCACAACACAAAGTGGCCCCAGGGTAGGTAGGCTGCAAATATATCCATTGTGGGCCTCAAGTTTGACATGCTTGATGTAGAAGATCTATCTGCTGGGTTACCATCCACATCGTACAGGTGTTTTGCATGTTTATTGATTGTTTAGGGGTATACACCATGTAGCAGAGCTGCAATATTCACATCAATATCTCCGCTGGCAGACTTGTAAAATATCCAGGAGAAGCATAGTTCGGCAATCTCCTCATTCCCCAATAACCGGAGGAAACACAGTTTTGGGAGTCAATTGTTTTTTATTGAGCCACAGCTGGCTTTTATACAACTCCCCATGCAAGGGGTTTCTTTAATTACATTCCAGGGGTTTTCCCCTGGTGGACCTTGTTGGGGACAGGGAACAAAGTCAAATTTCCCAGACTCCTCTTCTCTACTTGGAAGATAATTGAGTAAGGACAATTATTTAATTAAATTATCTCCCAAGTACAGAAAATAAACAATATTTCAAACAATCATAATGTACATTAATATTAGTCAGAACTCCATGAAAGATACTTCACTTAATAGCAGGGATCTGACTGCCCACTTTGTCGAAATTATTATTATTATTATTATGATATTTATAGAGCCATCAAATTCCGGAGCGCTTTACAATGGGTGGACGAACAGACATGTAGTTGTAACCAGACAAGTTGGACACACAGAAACAGAGTGGGTTGAGGGCCCTGCTCAATGAGCTTACATGCTAGAGGGAGTGGGGTAAAATGACACAAAAGGTAAGGATAGTATTAGACTAGTGACAGTTGCAGAAGATGAACCAGTCGGGAGCTATGAACAGTTTAATTTATACGCTTTTAGAAAGAAGTGGGTTTTTAACGATTTTTTGAAGGAGTGGAGACTGGGTGAGCATCTAACGGAGGAGGGAAGCGAGTTCCACAGGAACGGTGCAGCCATCGAGAAATCTTGAAGGCGAGCATCAGAGGTGGGAGTACGGACAGAAGATAGATGTAAGTCTTCAGCAGATGGTAAGGGCCTAGACGGGACATACTTGTGTATAAGGGAGGATAGATAGGTGGGAGCAGCATTATGTAGAGATTTGAAAGCAAGAACCAGAATTTTAAATTGAGCTCTATATTTTATAGAAAGCCAATGTAGGGACTGACAGAAGGGTGAGGCATGGGAGGTGCGGGCGGACAGGAAGATGAGCCTCGCCGCCGCATTCATTATGGACTGTAACGGCGCAAGTTGGGAGCACGTAAGACCACTGAGAAGTGGATTACAGTAGTCAAGGCGAGAAAGGCCAGTGGAATGGACCAACACCTTAGTCGCATCTGGCGTTAAGTAGGGGCGGATGCGCGCAATATTTTGAGATAGAAATGACAGGATTTGGCGATAGATTGAACATGAGGCTTGAAGGAGAGGTCAGAGTCAAAGAGAACACCTAGGCAGCGGGCCTGCTTGGTGGAGCTGATGGTAGCACCGTTGACTTGGAGGGAGACAGACACAGGAGTAACAACACTTGAGGGAGGAAAGACCAGAATTTCAGTTTTGGTCAAGTTTAGTTTAAGGAAGTGGGCAGCCATCCAGTTAGAAACAGCAGAGAGGCAGTCAGAGACACTAGTCAAGAGGGACGGGGAGAGATCAGGAGAGGACAGGTAGATTTGTGTGTCATCTGCATAGAAATGATATTGGAAGCCAAAGGAGCTAATGAGTTTACCAAGGGAGGCAGTATAGATGGAGAACAGTAGGGGACCAAGGACTGAACCTGGGGGGACACCAACAGAGAGGAGTTGGGGAGAAGAAGCAGATCCAGAGAAAGAAACACTGAAAGAGCACTGGGAGAGGTAGGAGGAGCACCAGGAGAGAGCAATATCTTGTAGACCGAAATTGCGGAGGATGAGAGGAAGCTGTTGATGATCAACAGTGTTAAAAGCCGCAGACAGGACAAGGAGAATTAGGATAGAGTAGTGACCACGAGATTTTTCAACGACTAGATTATTGGATACTTTGGTCAGTGCCGTTTCCACAGAGTGCTTAAATCGGAAACCAGACTGAAGCGGGTCTAGCAGAGAGTTGGACTCGTGGAAGTCTGTCAATCTTGCATACACAATTCTTTCAAGGATCTTGGATGCAAAAGGCAGTAGCGAGATAGGACGATAGTTGGATGGGGAGTTAGGGTCAAGATTGGGCTTCTTTAGAATTGGGGTTACAGTTGCATGTTTGAAGGGCGATGGAAATATACCAGAGGAGAGAGAGAGATTGAGAATTTTAGTGAGAGGTGGAGAAAGAGAAGAAGACAGAGTACAGATGAGATGCGAGGGAATTGGATCTAGGGAGCAGGTGGTGGGGCGGGAGGACTGGAGCAGAGCAGAAACCTCTTCCAATGTAGCAGGTGCGAATGAACATAGAACAGCAGAGGGAGTGAAGTTAGGGGAAATATTGTAAGGGGAAGAAGAAAGATGAGAGATCTCTTCTCTGATTGTAGAGATCTTGCCAGTGAAGTGAGTTGCAAAGTCTGAGGCGGTCAAGTTAGTAGGTGGAGGAGGAACAGCAGAGCAAAGAAGAGAGTTAAATGTGTGAAATAGTCGTTTGGGTTTGCGGGAGAGTGTGATTATGAGGGTGTTGAAGTAATTAACTTTTGCAGAGGAAAGAGCCAAGCTGTATGAGCTCAGCATAAATTTATAGTGGAGAAAGTCAGATGCACAGTGAGACTTTCTCCAACAGCGTTCAGCAGTTCTGGAGCATTTTTGGAGGTATCGAGTGAGCTTGGTGTGCCAGAGATGTTGTTGGGGGGGCCTGCAGCGTTTAAATGTACAAGGTGCCATGATGTCTAGTAGAAAGGAGAGGGTGGAATTGTAGAAGGAGGTTGCAGAACTAGGACAGGTGAGGTTTGAGATAGGTAAAAGGGAGAGTTTGGAGATTAGTGAAGAAATGCTCTAGGTCAAGACATTGGAGGTTTCTGTGAGAGTGATGTTCAGACGGTGGTGTCAATTGGGTCTTAGGTATGCCAATGTCAAAAGTCAGCAGATGGTGGTCAGATAGAGGAAAAGGAATATTGGAGAGATTAGAGGCAGTACAGAGGTTGGTGAAGGCAAGATCAAGAGTGTTTCCAGCTGTATGGTTTGCTAAATAGGACCATTGCGTAATGCCAAAGTAGGAGGTTACAGATAAATATCGCTCAGATCCGTTAGGCAGAATAGGAACGCCATTCAAGTGAAGTTTAGACCGTTCAACCACGAGGTGAAGCCCCAAAATAGTTCCAGATGTTTGTATGCTTTGACCGGTCTTCTTTTTCACCACTAAAATAAAGAATGTAACTGTTCGTGTAATAAGGGGTCGTGTGCCTTGTGTTTGTTAGTTTCTTTCATTTGAATGCCGCTCTGTATACGTGAAGGGGAACAAACATACGAAAGGATGGAAGTTCACCGGTGTTCGCGCAGTTGAGTGTCCGATAATAGTTCCATGCGCTCGACGACCAAACAGCGCTGTCTGTTCGTGAACAAAGATGGCCACCGGCACGTGTTCGGTCATACGAACAATGGCCAACCATCCGACCACTTAGAATCTTGCGGTTTCTAAGTGTGAATACCGTCAATTGGAGGCACACTCTCCGGTAGTTGGTTCGACTGACGAACAATATGTCTGTAATCTGTTCGGGAACCCCAAATTGTCGAACCAACTCAGTTTTGTGTACAAATAGGTGGCTAGTTTTGCCACACACCACCATTAATGCTTTAGACTATTCTTTATATTTCCTTATGCCTAAACATTTGGCGAGTGGGCTTTTTTGCTTTCTGTGCATCCTTCCTCTGTCATTTTGGGGATATTTACTTGTTATACATATATCGCTATATTTTGGATTGCATTTTACTTGGTTTTAACATATAGTTTTGTATACTGTAGACAGTTGTGCAAATTTGAATTAAATGTGAGCGCCTTTTTTTTTTAAATAACAAAACAAAATGTTCAGGGCTATTTTTGGACTGTAAAACTGTTATATATTTTCTGTCATTGAACAAGCTCACTAACAGCCTGTTCCCATCCGTTTTGCTTTGGTTAGTAAAACGACCATAATTCAATGTAGACAAAGAGATAGCGAATAAACAAGATAAAATACCAAAAAAAGATAAATAATTCCATTATCTTGCTGGAGCTGCCTTTATTTATTTGAATTGCTATTTAGACCAATGCGTTTTAGATCGACTGGCGCTGAAAGGGTTTTAGACTGGAGATTAAATGCAGCATTGAAACCATGGCGACACGAGAATCACATTTGATGTACGTTAATGTGCCCATCTGTCATAGCTCCTCTAGTCTATTATCATATGAAAACAGAACTTCCATGTGACTCACTGTCAGCATACAAATTTACTGCATATTAAGAATTTAAGTGATGCCCCTAACAAACTCCCCATCTATTATATTCCCCACCAATAAGAAGTATCTGGCAGCTCAGCCCACTCTAACGAAAAAAATAAATTGCTCAAACTGTATATCACATTGCTGCAGGACCGAATTCCGGTCATTATAATATCTGCAGAAATAATAACAAATTGAAAAGGCTGTGAATTTTAATGTTTAATTGCAAACGGACCAAATAAAAAAAATTGAAAAAAAATGTACAAAAAGAGTTAAACACGTTTTAAATGTAACGATTTTATTCCCAATTCATTTCACGTTATCTGATATATTTTTGACATACTCCTTAGCGTTGCTCAACTACAAATATCTCAATTACCTCAAGAAGTGAGTTGTTTTTTTTACTAACTTACCCAGAACCGCTGCCCATCGCAATTACATTGACGGGCGTTGGTCTGACTCATTCTGTCTGCGGTATTCAAATCAAAACATGACTACATATGAAGGCATTGCATAAAAATCAATTATTTCGCAAGCTACAAAAGCCTTTTTTTCCCTTTGTTGGGATAATTTTGCAGCCAGAATCTTTTCCTCTCAAAGACATCATAGCTATGTTATTATAGGCCATTAAACGTTCACTTTCCTGGTAAGGTGTATAGTTTTTTGTTACTTGAGGCTAAGAGCGACCACTTAAAGCTCTTTTTATATCTGTGGATGAAGCTGAAAGAAACACAGTCGTTCGTGGATTGCTCGCTCTTCATGTTTTAAGCTGTAGGAGTTATATAGACGTAGTTTCATTAACAGAGTTTGAATCCTGTGTGAAATAAAATAATCTATGCATGCATTAGGTGACATTATTCTTGTGGTGATAAGGAATGCAAAGACTTGCAAAAGTAACAACTAAAGGTTTCAGATAATAAAACGTCATACCTCTTCATTGGTTTTTTCTATGTTTATAATAAAACAATGCTCTGTTTTATAGTGTCTAGAATTAGATTGGTGATAAAGATCACCATGCACTGTAACCACAGCAGAACCCTGAAGTGTTTATGGCGCCAGGAGTGTTTTCCTGGTGCTCCCCTCAAGGTAAGTAGTCAAATCATTTTTAGAACAGCTAAACCTCTTACCTGTGATACACAAGCAATGGAAGCGAATTTCGGATAACAACACACGAAAAGGACTTGGGAATTGTTATAGACAACAAACTATGCAACAATGTGCAATGTCAATCAGCAGTGGCCAAGGCCAGTAGGGTATTGTCATGCATGAAAAAGGGCATTCATTCTCGGGACGAGAATATCATTTTGCCTCTTTATAAATCACTGGTAAGACCACACATTGAATATGCTGTGCAATTTTGGGCACCTGTTCTCAAGAAGGATATTATGGCACTAGAAAAAGTGCAGAGGCGGGCTACAAAATTAATAAAAGGAATGGAACATAACAGCTATGAAGAAAGGTTAACAAATTTAAACCTATTTAGTTTAGAAAAAACGTCGCCTGAGAGGGGATATGATAACATTATACAAATATATTCGAGGCCAATACAAACCATTGTGTGGAAATTAATTCACAAACCGGACTTTACATAGGACATGAGGTCATGCGTTTAGACTAGAAGAAAGAAGATTTCGTCTAAGGCAAAGGAAAGGTTTTTTTACTGTAAGAACAATCAGGATGTGCCTGAAGAAGTGGTTTTATCAGAGTCCATATAGATGTTCAAACAGCTACTAGATGCATACTTGCAAAAACAGAAAATTCAAGGATATAACCTTTCAATGTAGGGTAATAACTGCTTGATCAAAGGATAAATCTGACTGCCATTCTGGGGTCAAGAAGGAATTTTTTTCCTAGCTTGTTGCAAAATTGGAAGTGCTTCAAACTGTTTTTTTTTTTGCCTTCTTTTGGATCAACAGCAAAAAACATATGTGAGGAAGGCTGAACTTGATGGACGCAAGTCTCTTTTCAGCTATGTAACTATGTAACTATGTAACCAGATTCACGTCCATAACTCCACTACAGCCATCAGCCATCAGACCCCAAAAACTGCCTTTCTGAGTTAAGCATGGAAGTAAAGGATCTAGCTCCTATAGGGTCTCAGAGGACACAGGGGGAAACAAGTCAAACCATTCTGAATCAGTTTGACTACTTACAGTTAGTGATGTCGCGAACATAAAATTTTCCGAACCTGGCGAACCGCCATAGACTTCAATAGGCAGGCGAATTTTACAACCCACAGGGACTCTTTCTGGCCACAATAGTGATGTAAAAGTTGTTTCAAGGGGACTAACACCTGGACTGTGGCATGCCGGAGGGGGATCCATGGCAAAACTCCCATGGAAAATTACATAGTTGATGCAGAGTCTGGTTTTAATCCATAAAGGGCATAAATCACCTAACATTCCTAAATTGTTTGGAATAACGTGCTTTAAAACATCAGGTAGGATGTTGTATCGATCAGGTAGTGTAAGGGTTACGCCCGCTTCACAGTGACAGACCAAACTCCACGTTTAACGCACCGCAAACAACCGCAAACAGTCCATTTGCACAACCGCAAACTCCCCATTTGCACAAGGTTGGATACCAAGCTAGCCATGTCCCGTCCCTTGTCCTCACTGATGTAATTGAAGGTCTCTTCCTCCACCCAGCCACGTACAACACCAAGGGACCCCAAAAGGTGACAACAAGCCCCCTGTATTTTTTTTTAAATGTACACTACTGTTACACCAGATAGGAGTTGCACTGGTGTGACACTGTGCCCTGGCAGGCCCTGAAACGCACACGTGTGAAGGAAACTGACTGCTATTATATTACAGTCAAAAAAGTTTGTTTGTGTTTAAATGCAAGCTATTGTGACACCCAGTGGTGTACTAAGAGGGGTCGGCGGGGGCGGTCCTCCCCGGGTACCACTCACTAAGGGGGTGCCCGGGGCGCACTTTCACAGGGGCGGCATTTCGCCACCCATGTGTCTTATGCAAAGGGACTGGTGTGCCGCGAGTTCGTGTATCAATGCGATTTCCGATCAAGCAGCAGTAGGTCTTGTTCTCGCGATCCGCGAGAGCGTTGATGGCAACCCGCGGCAACGCTTTCGCGGATCGGAAGAACAGAGGACCCTGCTGCTGCTGGATGGGAAACGAGGATGCAAAGTACTGGGCCCCTCTTCACTGCCACCGGACCACCAGTCGAGGAGGACAGGACGGGCAGGTAAGTGGCAGCACTTATTCCACGCAACATGCACACTGCACACACTATACACACACTGCACACACTATACACTGCATACACTATACACACACTGCACACACTATACACTGCATACACTATACACACACACTATACACACACAGCATACACTATACACTGCATACACTATACACACACTGCATACACTATACCCTGCATACACTATACACACACTGCATGCACTATACACTGCACACACTATACACACAATCTGCATACACTATACACTGCATACACTATACACACACACTGCATACACCATACACACACACTGCATACACACACTGCACACACTATACACACACTGCGCACACTATAAACTGCATACACTATACACACACTGCATACACTATACACTGCACACACTGCATACACTATACACTGCACACACTATACACACACTGCATACACTATACACACCACACACTATACACACACACACTGCATACACTATACACACTATACACACACACTGCATACACTATACACTGCATACACTATACACACACACACACTGCATACACTATACACTGCATACACCATACACACACACTGCATACACACACACTGCATACACTATACACACACACTGTATACACTATACACTGCATACACTATACACACACACCGCATGCACTATACACTGCATACACTATACACACACACACTGCATACACACACACTGCATACACCATACACACACTGCATACAATATACACACACACTGTGTACACTATACACTGCATACACTATACACACACACACTGCATACACTATACACACACACTGCATACACTATACACTGCATACAATATACACACACACTGCATACACCATATACACACTGCATCCACTACGCAAACACACTGCATTCACTACGCAAACACACACTTATACATGTGTGTCTGTCTGTCTGTCTGTCTGTCTGTCTGCGTGTCTGTCTGTGTGTGTCTGTTTCGGTGATCAGTGCCAAATACATTTAAAAAATTGCAGTTGTTTTTTACATTTCAAAGTGGGGGGATGCCAAATAAAGGATCCGCCCCGGGTGCCAAATACTCCAGGTACGCCCCTGGTGACATCAGATATGAGTGGTGGCACTGGGCAAGTGGGCACAGTATACGCTGTGAGCCCGACACACACGCTGGCAGGCAGGCAACTGCAATTAGATTACACAGGAAAAAAAAAAAGCAGAATGATGTTCTAGCCCTAAAAAGGGCTTTTTGGGGTGCTGTCCTTACAGCAGAGATCAGATGAGTCCTTCAGGACTGTAGTGGACACTGAATACACTAGCCTAGCTATCGATTTCCCTATAAAATCAGCAGCAGCTACACTGTCCTGCCTCTCACTAAGAATGCAGCTTCCAGGGGGTGTGGCCTAGCTGTCATGGAGGAAAGACACACTTCGTGTGAGCTCCCTCAATATCTCACTTTAAGCAGCTATCAACAAGCGAATTTCACCCCAGAAGGGGATGACCCAGCAATGTTGCTCCTACCTGACCTACCCGACATGCTTAATAGCGGTCAGCAACTCGACAGAGTCTTACTTACCTCCGTGTGGCAAGTGTGGCCTGGTGCTCACCGGGCGGGAGAGGCGGCCGATCTCCTGATCCAGGGATGCCCAGGAGCAGCTACTTCCCGGCAGGAGCTCCGTTACCCCCACCTCGGACCGGTGGGGGTTATCCCGGTCCACCCCTGAGAGGCTGTCTGGAGCTAATGGATGCACAGAGCACAGCCGCCCAGGCTGACATACTCATCTGCGACTCTCCCAATATGGCTGCAGCCGCGTGTCCTCCTGGTACCAGCAAAGCATGGCAGGATATTGAGTCTAAGCTGGACAGACTCTTTAATTAATTTTGGAAGCAAATAACAAGCAGGAAGCCCCAACAAGCTCCACCACAGCCCCAACAAGCTCCACCACAGCTAAGCGAAGCAGTCCCCAATAAAATCCACCAACGCAAAAGGCGTCGAAGACAGGACCGGAGTCACAAACAGAAATGCAGAGCCTGCCCCACGTCAAGCACTCGCCTCCACCTTAAGCCACCACAATCCCGCACCGGACGAGAAGCACCACCGGGACAGATCCGACCACCCGACAAAACAAGCTTCCACCACCTCAAGCTGCGAACCCGGCACTCAGCCAGAGACTTGCCTTTGTTGTTCCAGGTATCAGGGACTCCCAGGGTCTGCACCTGGCGCCCAGAAGGGATCGGATGAGCACAAACTGTAAACAGCAGCCTGCCAAGCATGTCCCACTATAGCCAATCCTCCACACCATGCCTTTGATCACATGAACTGCTCTCTGCACATTAACTAATCGTAAAGTAGCAAGCGTATAAACATGTCATTATTTCACCTCCTAAAGAGTTTATTGTCGTAGTTCCTTACATGCCTTTACCTTAACCGTTCATGTATTATGTTATTCACTAGTCTCATCTCATGGGGCGGCTCACACTTGATTTATAACTAGTGGTGGAGCTGCTGATATAAATACACAGTTGATAACGTGCAAGCTACACCCTAAACATGACAGCCCTCTTTCACAACAATGTACTGCTATATACTCATACCCTCAGTGCAACTAGCCATGATATACGCACGTTCAGCCTAGCATGCTCAAATATAACACACTTCTGTCTAAAAACAACAAAAAAAGAATACCAAAAAAAAATGCAGCTTCAGAATTAATTTAAATTGTATGCTGTCTAGGAGGTGGGAGGGTCTGGGAGGGAGGGTCTGCTGCTGATTGGCTGGAATGTGTCTGCTGACTGTGAGGTACAGGGTCAAAGTTTACTCAATGATGACGAATAGGGGCGGACCGAACATCGCATATGTTCGCCATCCGTGGCGAACGCGAACAAGCTATGTTCGCCAGGAACTATTTGCCAGCCAACCGTTCGGGACATCACTACTTACAATGGAGGGCATCAGGGGACTGCTGGCACTATAAACACTGCACAGCACTGTAGTGATTATGGTGCCCCGAATGCTCTTTTCAGTAAGATAAGAAACTGATATGTATGGAGAAAAGCTGATATTTGATTTATCCAGAGGATTATTAGTCAGTATTTACTGCAATATACAATGCCTCCAGGAGTGGCGCTCGCATTTAAAATCAATGGGCAAGAATGACATTTTAAACCTTTCAACATTGCCAAGAATTGGGGAAAAGTGTTGGATTTTTCAACATAGGTTGTTTTAGCCTATAGTTTACAATTAATTTTTGGAATTGTAATTCTGAGTAAATAAATCCTATAATATTTAATAATATATATTGATGTGACAGAGATAGATATTACGAATCAGAGTAATCCTTCTTTAGTTTACCTGTCGGCTCTTAAGTGAGTCCACACGTACAATTCACCTTCCTTCTTGCAGATAAAACGCATAATCTCAAATGAGATGGAAGTGGGCATTCTAGTGAAATTCTACCCTGACGTTGGCAGGTGAGTTTACACTTCAATGATCATTTCAAAAAGTTGCACAGCAGAAATTACCATGAGATGTGATGCCCAGTCAGCAAGGAATACAATTTGATCCTTTCTCGCATGTTAATGTCATCTCTGAACTGCAGAAGATTGGCAAGGTCCTGCTACATTTCCTTCTGATAAGTCCTCTCTTTCTGCGGACAATAAAGCCTGGAGTGTGGTAGAGACTTTAAAAATGACCTTACTCAAACCATGTGGAGAACATAGAGCAGGGATCGGCACTCAAGACTTCCAAAGCCAAACAGGCTCTGGCATATCAGGAGTCTGAGTGCAAATTGTAGCAGTGATTGCACGTGGTGAGAGACAAACCTCAATTTACACTTCCCGCACTTGTGAATGGGAATCCGCACTAGAGTAGAGCAGCCCACAGCAGCTCTGTGACATATCATCCACACACACAATTCCACAAGCAGTCCCCACAAACAGCCCGAGGGCCAGCGCAACCATTAGGCGAACTAGGCATTCGCCTGGGGTGCTAAGGGCACCCACCATATGTTTCCAGGTGGGCTGCCTGCCCCTGACTGGTGAGTGTCTGAATGTCTGTGTGTGTGTGTGTGTCTGTCAGTGAGTGTGTGTATGTATGTATGTATGTATGTCAGTGAGTGTCTGTGTGTGTTTTTGTCAGTGAGTGAGTGTATGCCTGTCAGTGAGTGAGTGTGTGTGTCTTAAATGTGTCTGTCAGTGGGCGTGTGTCTGTCAGTGAGTGTGTGTGTGTCTTTCAGTGAGTGTGTGTGTCTGTCAGTGAGTGTGTGTTTCTGCCAGTGTGTGTCTGTCAGTGAGTGAGTGAAATGAGGGGGCGGCAAAATGGATCTTTGCCTGGGGCAGAAGAAATCCTTGCACCAGCCCTGCACAGCCCACATTCATAAGTATCATACACAACAACACAAACTACTCATGAACATATACAATATAACAGCCCACATAAACACAAATACAATTATTATTATTATTATTTTATTATTTATATAGCGCCAGCAAATTTCCGTAGCACTGTACAATGGGTGCTACAAAGTAACCGCAGCACCCATAAATACCACAACCACAATACGGCAACATACACACCTCAAAATCTTGTTTTGCCACAGCACTAGAAAAAGGCTACTGTTATAGTAGACACAAAGGAGGTGGAGCAAAACACATAGGAGGTGGAGCTTTACTTTGGAAGGAGTGTGTAAGCACATTGAGTCTGGGAGATTATTGGAAGATCAGTTATTACTGGGTGTTAATTAAGTGATTTGGCTTGACGTTGGGCTGCTCATGAAACTTTTCCAGTCAACAATTGGGCTGTGCCATCAACACCAATCTAGTATTCACAACCAGCACCACACGCTGCTCCCTACAGACAGAAGACACTCCTTCACCAATTCTTGTTATCACTATGTTAGAGAAAAAAAGAAATACCCACTTCTTTTAAAGCCTTGTGAAGAAATATTAGTTGCTAACTGTGTATGATACAAAGCGAACATAAAGACACTCTAGTTCTATGATAAAACACCAACACGTTGTCCCTCCAGGAATTCTTTAAATAATTCATCAAACACTCACCCACCACACATTGTGTCACTTAATAATCTCAAAGAAATCATCACCTAATGGAAATGACAATGCATTGGAAAATACACCAACAGAACAAATGACCTTCATCAAACTTTGGTCCTCAGAGAGAAAGACCGAGTTATGTGACACCTCAGGGGATTCTGCTGTTTTTTATCTGAACTCAAGAACTTTGTATCGACAAATAACATAGAAAGGAATAGATCGGGCTGTTATTGTATAACAAGAAAGAAAACGCGTTGGGTTTAAACAGGATATGATTATTTATTCTGATACACTCTGACGTGGAGACAATCAGATTGTTTTTCTGCATTGCAGAGACAGCGGATCAATTAAAGCTGTGATTTCTCCGATAACCTACTTAACCAAGACATCAAAGGGTTATTGTGACTTTATTGACTTACTAGCTTACAAAAGTGAATGTCAATGGAATAAACGGTTTAAAAAGAACGAACCTTAAAAGAACAGTGTCATGAAATTGCAGGGCTGCCTTTATATTCAGAGATAATCAGGGTTTATCACTAAACTCGATAATTAACCAGTGCAATTCACATTTTTGTGTAAAATAAATATATTTAAAAAAATCTATAATGTCTATTTTTCTGCCTTGTTTTTTTCAAATCTAAAATCTTTAATTTTAATGTCATTTCTGTGTTATGTTAGTGGAAGGCTGAATGTCAGTATATTGTGGTATATTAGTGGATGGTTGAATGTGAGTAGATTGTGGTATATTAGTGGATGGCTGAATGTCAGTAGATTGTGGTATATTAGTGGATGGCTGAATGTCAGTAGATTGTGGTATATTAGTGGATGGCAGAATGTGAGTAGATTGTGGTATATTAGTGGATGGCTGAATGTGAGTAGATTGTGGTATATTAGTGGATGGCTGAATGTCAGTAGATTGTGGTATATTAGTGGATGGCTGAATGTCAGTAGATTGTGGTATTTTAGTGGATGGCAGAATGTCAGTAGATTGTGGTATATTAGTGGATGGCAGAATGTGAGTAGATTGTGGTATATTAGTGGATGGCAGAATGTGAGTAGATTGTGGTATATTAGTGGATGGCAGAATGTGAGTAGATTGTGGTATATTAGTGGATGGCTGAATGTCAGTAGATTGTGGTATATTAGTGGATGGCAGAATGTGAGTAGATTGTGGTATATTAGTGGATGGCTGAATGTCAGTAGATTGAGGTATATTAGTGGATGGCTGAATGTGAGTAGATTGTGGTATATTAGTGGATGGCTGAATGTCAGTATATTGTGGTATATTAGTGGATGGCTGAATGTCAGTAGATTGTGGTATTTTAGTGGATGGCAGAATGTCAGTAGATTGTGGTATATTAGTGGATGGCTGAATGTCAGTAGATTGTGGTATATTAGTGGATGGCAGAATGTGAGTAGATTGTGGTATATTAGTGGATGGCAGAATGTGAGTAGATTGTGGTATATTAGTGGATGGCAGAATGTGAGTAGATTGTGGTATATTAGTGGATGGCTGAATGTCAGTAGATTGTGGTATATTAGTGGATGGCAGAATGTGAGTAGATTGTGGTATATTAGTGGATGGCTGAATGTCAGTAGATTGAGGTATATTAGTGGATGGCTGAATGTGAGTAGATTGTGGTATATTAGTGGATGGCTGAATGTCAGTATATTGTAGTATATTAGTGGATGGCTGAATGTCAGTAGATTGTGGTATTTTAGTGGATGGCAGAATGTCAGTAGATTGTGGTATATTAGTGGATGGCTGAATGTCAGTAGATTGTGGTATATTAGTGGATGGCAGAATGTGAGTAGATTGTGGTATATTAGTGGATGGCTGAATGTCAGTAGATTGTGGTATATTAGTGGATGGCAGAATGTGAGTAGATTGTGGTATATTAGTGGATGGCTGAATGTCAGTAGATTGAGGTATATTAGTGGATGGCTGAATGTCAGTAGATTGTGGTATATTAGTGGATGGCTGAATGTCAGTAGATTGTGGTATTTTAGTGGATGGCAGAATGTGAGTAGATTGTGGTATATTAGTGGATGGCTGAATGTCAGTAGATTGTGGTATATTAGTGGATGGCAGAATGTGAGTAGATTGTGGTATATTAGTGGATGGCTGAATGTCAGTAGATTGTGGTATTTTAGTGGATGGCAGAATGTCAGTAGATTGTGGTATATTAGTGGATGGCTGAATGTCAGTAGATTGTGGTATATTAGTGGATGGCAGAATGTGAGTAGATTGTGGTATATTAGTGGATGGCTGAATGTCAGTAGATTGTGGTATATTAGTGGATGGCAGAATGTGAGTAGATTGTGGTATATTAGTGGATGGCTGAATGTCAGTAGATTGAGGTATATTAGTGGATGGCTGAATGTCAGTAGATTGTGGTATATTAGTGGATGGCTGAATGTCAGTAGATTGTGGTATTTTAGTGGATGGCAGAATGTGAGTAGATTGTGGTATATTAGTGGATGGCAGAATGTCAGTAGATTGTGGTATATTAGTGGATGGCTGAATGTCAGTAGATTGTGGTATATTAGTGGATGGCAGAATGTGAGTAGATTGTGGTATATTAGTGGATGGCTGAATGTCAGTAGATTGTGGTATTTTAGTGGATGGCAGAATGTGAGTAGATTGTGGTATATTAGTGGATGGCTGAATGTCAGTAGATTGTGGTATTTTAGTGGATGGCAGAATGTGAGTAGATTGTGGTATATTAGTGGATGGCTGAATGTCAGTAGATTGTGGTATATTAGTGGATGGCAGAATGTGAGTAGATTGTGGTATATTAGTGGATGGCTGAATGTCAGTAGATTGTGGTATTTTAGTGGATGGCAGAATGTCAGTAGATTGTGGTATATTAGTGGATGGCTGAATGTCAGTAGATTGTGGTATATTAGTGGATGGCTGAATGTCAGTAGATTGTGGTATATTAGTGGATGGCAGAATGTGAGTAGATTGTGGTATATTAGTGGATGGCTGAATGTCAGTAGATTGTGGTATATTAGTGGATGGCAGAATGTGAGTAGATTGTGGTATATTAGTGGATGGCTGAATGTGAGTAGATTGTGGTATATTAGTGGATGGCAGAATGTGAGTAGATTGTGGTATATTAGTGGATGGCAGAATGTGAGTAGATTGTGGTATATTAGTGGATGGCTGAATGTCAGTAGATTGTGGTATATTAGTGGATGGCAGAATGTGAGTAGATTGTGGTATATTAGTGGATGGCTGAATGTCAGTAGATTGAGGTATATTAGTGGATGGCTGAATGTGAGTAGATTGTGGTATATTAGTGGATGGCTGAATGTCAGTATATTGTGGTATATTAGTGGATGGCTGAATGTCAGTAGATTGTGGTATTTTAGTGGATGGCAGAATGTCAGTAGATTGTGGTATATTAGTGGATGGCTGAATGTCAGTAGATTGTGGTATATTAGTGGATGGCAGAATGTGAGTAGATTGTGGTATATTAGTGGATGGCTGAATGTCAGTAGATTGTGGTATATTAGTGGATGGCAGAATGTGAGTAGATTGTGGTATATTAGTGGATGGCTGAATGTCAGTAGATTGAGGTATATTAGTGGATGGCTGAATGTCAGTAGATTGTGGTATATTAGTGGATGGCTGAATGTCAGTAGATTGTGGTATTTTAGTGGATGGCAGAATGTGAGTAGATTGTGGTATATTAGTGGATGGCTGAATGTCAGTAGATTGTGGTATATTAGTGGATGGCAGAATGTGAGTAGATTGTGGTATATTAGTGGATGGCTGAATGTCAGTAGATTGTGGTATTTTAGTGGATGGCAGAATGTCAGTAGATTGTGGTATATTAGTGGATGGCTGAATGTCAGTAGATTGTGGTATATTAGTGGATGGCAGAATGTGAGTAGATTGTGGTATATTAGTGGATGGCTGAATGTCAGTAGATTGTGGTATATTAGTGGATGGCAGAATGTGAGTAGATTGTGGTATATTAGTGGATGGCTGAATGTCAGTAGATTGAGGTATATTAGTGGATGGCTGAATGTCAGTAGATTGTGGTATATTAGTGGATGGCTGAATGTCAGTAGATTGTGGTATTTTAGTGGATGGCAGAATGTGAGTAGATTGTGGTATATTAGTGGATGGCAGAGTGTCAGTAGATTGTGGTATATTAGTGGATGGCTGAATGTCAGTAGATTGTGGTATATTAGTGGATGGCAGAATGTGAGTAGATTGTGGTATATTAGTGGATGGCTGAATGTCAGTAGATTGTGGTATTTTAGTGGATGGCAGAATGTGAGTAGATTGTGGTATGTTAGTGGATGGCTGAATGTGAGTAGATTGTGGTATATTAGTGGATGGCTGAATGTCAGTAGATTGTGGTATATTAGTGGATGGCTGAATGTCAGTAGATTGTGGTATATTAGTGGATGGCAGAATGTGAGTAGATTGAGGTATATTAGTGGATGGCTGAATGTCAGTAGATTGTGGTATATTAGTGGATGGCAGAATGTGAGTAGATTGTGGTATATTAGTGGATGGCTGAATGTCAGTATATTGTGGTATATTAGTGGATGGCTGAATGTCAGTAGATTGTGGTATATTAGTGGATGGCAGAATGTGAGTAGATTGAGGTATATTAGTGGATGGCTGAATGTCAGTAGATTGTGGTATATTAGTGGATGGCAGAATGTCAGTAGATTGTGGTATATTAGTGGATGGCTGAATGTCAGTATATTGTGGTATATTAGTGGATGGCTGAATGTCAGTAGATTGTGGTATATTAGTGGATGGCAGAATGTGAGTAGATTGAGGTATATTAGTGGATGGCTGAATGTCAGTAGATTGTGGTATATTAGTGGATGGCTGAATGTCAGTAGATTGTGGTATATTAGTGGATGGCTGAATGTCAGTAGATTGTGGTATATTAGTGGATGGCTGAATGTCAGTAGATTGTGGTATATTAGTGGATGGCAGAATGTGAGTAGATTGAGGTATATTAGTGGATGGCTGAATGTCAGTAGATTGTGGTATATTAGTGGATGGCAGAATGTGAGTAGATTGTGGTATATTAGTGGATGGCTGAATGTCAGTAGATTGTGGTATATTAGTGGATGGCTGAATGTCAGTAGATTGTGGTATATTAGTGGATGGCTGAATGTCAGTAGATTGTGGTATATTAGTGGATGGCTGAATGTCAGTAGATTGTGGTATATTAGTGGATGGCTGAATGTCAGTATATTGTGGTATATTAGTGGATGGCTGAATGTCAGTAGATTGTGGTATATTAGTGGATGGCTGAATGTGAGTAGATTGTGGTATATTAGTGGATGGCTGAATGTCAGTAGATTGTGGTATATTATCACTAACCGGCGATACCCTATAATTTAGGCAGACATTACAGAGCCTGTAAATGATTTAAAGAATTCTGGCCAGTCCAAATCACGGATAAACTGCAGATACGTTGAAATCATTCCAATGACTCTGCTTACAACGTATACTTGTTTTAAACATCATCGTCATTATTGCTGCTCTTCTCTCATCTTAAAAAATTCAATTTGCAGAGATTGAGAAATTTAATTTCTAGCAGAATGCAATCAAATATTAACGCCGGTGACAGCCATAGCTAAGCTAAGGCTGCAATCACTGATGAACATTGCCATTAGCTATTCACGGAGGACGCTGTTTGTTAAGGCACAGTAGTTGTGGTTGCCAATTGACTGAATGAATAATATTGTATCGTAAGCGCTGCCTCAATTGAGAAGCATGTTCCCGGATTTCCATTCTTCTTTTTGTTGGCTACAATCGAAGGCAGAATGTGGCTTTCTCATTTGATTATCTAACATTTAGCATCGAACATGAGTCTTTTCTCTTCTACGCTGTCGGCCCAATTCAATCCTCGGAGCTATTTTGCATTGAAACTGTGCCGAGGTCTATAAGTACCCTGGTGTTCAATTAAACAAAAAGCAGCACCTTCCCAGCTCATAATGGCCAGGGCTGTTCGTACTAAACAGAAGTCTTCTATTGGTAATATGTTACAATGTGGCAAAGAGAACAGAGGTGAAGCCGCGGGACTGTGTAATATTTTCTGCCATTAATGACACTCTATTCACAACCCTCTTTAGAAGCTTTTTGAATTGGGCAGGGAAGCCCAAAAACACAAAGTACATCATTACAGATATCAAAGACTTTCCAATGAATGTTCAGAGTAAGAGCACAGACAGAGGGGGGGGAAGAGGGACTAGCAAACAAAGTAACTCCATAACAAAACATGCAGCAGCACATTGCTCTATGAAGTGATTAAAAGTCACTCACAAGCGAGGCGCATGGAATCACAATGGAAGAGAGAAGAAAATCCATTTGTTTTTCTTCTTATAATGAAACACAAAATAAACTGTCTGCAGTGGTATTAAAATCAGAAAGTGCTAAAATATAAAAGCACAGTTACTGCAGGATTAGCATTAATCACAGTATTTTAAGACCTTTTTTAAGGAGATCTAGATGCAAAGAGGAGCTCGTGGTTCCAAATTCCTGGGATGGGATCTCAGGATCTTAGACAGTAAGACAGATCCAAAAGAAGTTGCTTAGGAGTCTGGAACCGTGATCAGACATGAATTAAGGATGTATTAAAGGAATACTCCAAACACCTAACGTACTTTAGCTTATTTATATGTGAAGTGTTGAAATCATATAGATGCATTATATATGTATAATAAATTATAAAATGCTTTAATTATTTTATAATATGTTTTACATATATAGGATATAAAAGTGTGTGTGTGTGTATATATATATAACAGAACATAGTGTGAGTGCAAGGATATTTTTGTCTTTTGTATATATATACACACACATTCTACATATATATTTAACTATATTTAACTATTAACTACCTCATAATTTGATTTCATTAACTATAATTTGAGGGACCTGCCTGACAACCGAGGCAGACAGTCCACTTCAGCTGGAAGGCTATTCCATGCATCCACTACCCTCTCAGTAAAGTAATACTTCCGGATATTATTTTTAAACCTTTGTCCCTCTAATTTAAGACTATGTCCTCTTGTTGTGGTAGTTTTTCTTCTTTTAAATATAGTCTCCTCCTTTACTGTGTTAATTCCCTTTATGTATTTAAATGTTTCTATCATTTCCCCCCTGTCTCGTCTTTCCTCCAAGCTATACATGATAAGATCATTTAACCTTTTCTGGTAAGTTTTATCCTGCAATTATTATTATCATTATTATTATTATATTTATATAGCGCCATCAAATTCCGCAGCGTTTTACAATGGGTGCACGAACAGACATGTAGTTGTAACCAGACAAGTTGGACACACAGGAACAGAGGGGTTGAGGGCCCTGCTCAATGAGCTTACATGCTAGAGGGAGTGGGGTAAAATGACACAAAATGTAGCCCATGGAGCAGCGTAGCTAAGGGGAGTGGGCCTTGACATTGCCAGGAGACAGGCAGCTAGTGGTCAGTGGTTTGGGATTGGCCTAAGGATATGGAGTGGGGTGGAGTTATAAGGGGAGTATAAGTAGCGGCCATTTTAGATCTAAGGATCACTTTTAATCGAAAGTTACACTTACCTGTTGTTGTCCCACCCACCCTACCTTTGCTTTCAGGTGTTTCCCGTTTGGTCACGGCGGTGGGGGATGGAGAGTAAAGTTGGGGGGAGAAAAGAGTGAGATGGGGGAAAAGTTTGGAATTCAGGGCTAATAGGTAGGCCTTTGGACTGGTTTGGTAGGTTCGAGCTCGTAGGTAGCTCCGAACCAGGGTGTGTAGGGGTGTCTCGGTATGCCCCTACACTGGTGGTGCCCTTTGGTGGCAATGGATGGTGCCCTTCGGTGGCAATGGTCATGTTTCAATGTTAAGTTAATATGTTACAATGTTTGGGTATTATGTTACGTGGGGGTGGGTCATTGTCAAGGGGTTAAATTGTAAACTGTTGTGGTAATTGTGCAGGCCAACGTGGGCCTGATGTTGACAATGACCTTTATAATTTATGTTAATAATAAATAAAAGCTGTGATATATTTTTGCCAAAACCCTGGTGTCAGTGTCTTTTATAGGAATGGGTATTGGTGGGGGGTTTTGTGCATATGCCGACAAGGCGACTGTGCACATGTCAAGGTAAGGATAGTATTAGACTAGTGACAGTTTGTCAGGGTACCTGGAGTCTCTACCTTTGAGAGAGGTAGAGACTTAGAAGGTTATCCGTCCGGACGCCATGTCTCCTCGGTCTCCCGCGGTTCACTCGGTCTTGCTAACGCCGGCCGCGAGGGAGTCACTTCCTTTTATAACAGAAGGACCGGAGGTAGACGTCATGACGCTAACCCGAAACATCCTGCCACTCAAATCTCGGGAGACGAATCAGGACTCGCCGGAGGCGTGTCCCCTCTCCCTAGCCAGGATACTTAACGGTGGTTCTCTCATTCACTCATTGCCCTGTCGTGGTTCTAGTCCGCCTAGTCACACAGTGCTTTATTATTCACTTGTCTTTTGGTTCTGACCCGGCTTTGTTGTTTACTCTCCTGCCTTTCTGTTATCCTTGACCCGGCTTGTCTCTCGCTTACCTGTCCTCTGTTATCCTCGACCTCGGCTTGTCTCTGACCATTCTATTGTAGTTATACGTTAGTCCGGCCATTCTAAGGACCGGTATACGTATCAGCTACTCTTTGTACTCTGCGTGTTGGATCCCTGACCCGATCCTGACATTACGACAGGGCCATGGATCCTGCAGGTACAAATTGTCAGCTTGGTTCTCCTGATCCTAGGTTTGACGCCATGGATCATAGGATGGATCAGATGGCTCTGGCACTACAGGCGCTGCTGTCTCGCCCTATTAATCCACCTGAGGAGAGGCGTAACACTTCTGCTTCTTCTGTGGGTTCAGGGTTAGAGGTAGCTACTGTAGGTGCTTCTTCCCGAGTTACCCCACCTGTACGTTATGCTGGTTCCCCTGAGAGGTGTCGTGGCTTTTTGAACCAGATCAGTATTCATTTCGAGCTACAGCCCCGTTCATACCCTACTGATAGGGCAAAGGTGGGATTTATTATTACCTTACTCATTGAGAAAGCTCTGAGATGGGCGAATCCGTTGTGGGAGAATGATAATCCATTAGTCTATAACTATAATTCCTTTGTAGCTGCTTTTAAAAGAACTTTTGACCCTCCTGGCAGGAAGGCCAATGCAGCCAGATTACTGTTGCGCCTTAGACAAGACAACCAAACACTTGTGGATTATGCACTAGAGTTCAGGTCTTTGGCGGCAGAGGTAAAATGGAATGAACAGGCCTATATAGACGTATTCTTAAATGGATTATCTGATGTAATACTTGATGAGGTAGCTACAAGAGAACTTCCCGAGAATCTGGAGGACTTAATTTCCTTTATCTCTCGTATTGACGAACGCCTAAGGGAGAGACAGAATACTCGAGATAGAACCGCTAAATCTTTCTCTAGACTAGTACCATCATTTCAAGTTGCTGAAACCAAAGATCCACAGGTTTCAGAACCTATGCAGTTAGGCCTTACTCGTCTCTCAGAGGAGGAGAGACAGTACAGGAGAAGAGAGGGACTGTGTATGTATTGTGGGTTCAGAGGTCATGTACGTTTGAGCTGTCCCAGCCGTCCGGGAAACGCTCGCACCTAAGTTTCTCTAGAGGACAGACCTTGGGTGTTTCGATTTTGTCCTCTACTCATAACTACAAAGAACATAGACTCCTATTACCGGTCTCTTTAACTTGGGAGAAGGGAACTTTAGAAACTATGGCATTGATAGACTCCGGCGCTGCTGAGAGTTTTATCGACCAAAAGTTTCTCACCAAACACACTATCCCATCCCAGTTAAGGAAGACACCCTTGGCTGTTGAAGCCATTGATGGTAGACCTTTAGTTGAGCCTGTGATTTCCCGGGAGACCACACCTCTTTACTTAACTATTGGTATTCTACACAAGGAGGAAATATCCCTACTACTCATTTCATCCCCTTCTGTTCCCATAGTCCTGGGATACTCCTGGCTTAAGAAACATAACCCCGTTATAGATTGGAGATCAGGGGAAATAGTTTCTTGGGGCCAGAATTGTCAAGAGAGTTGTTTAAAGAAAGTGTCACCTCTTTGTAGTGTCAATCCACTTAATAACGCTACTGACTCTACCAAAGTACAGATACCGTCCTTGTATCAAGATTTAAAGGCAGTATTTGACAAAAGAAAGGCTGATACCTTACCACCACATAGGCCTTTTGATTGCAAAATTAATTTACTTTCTGGTACCATGCCCCCCAGGGGTCATGTATATCCTTTGTCCACGAATGAAAACTTAGTTCTAGAAGAGTATATTCGTGAAAACCTAGACAAGGGGTTCATTAGAAGATCCTCCTCTCCTGCTGGGGCTGGATTCTTTTTTGTTAAAAAGAAGGATGGTTCTTTAAGACCTTGCATTGACTACCGAGGTCTTAACAAGATAACCATCAGAAATGTTTATCCGATTCCCTTGATCACCGAGCTTTTTGACCGATTAAAAAGTTCTAAAATTTTCACTAAGTTAGACCTTAGAGGTGCTTATAATTTGGTGAGAATCCACGACGGTGACGAGTGGAAAACTGCATTCAATACTCGATATGGGCACTATGAGTATACTGTAATGCCTTTTGGTCTCTGCAATGCTCCGGCAGTATTTCAGGACCTTATTAATGAGGTTCTTAGGGAGTTTCAAGATGACTGTGTAATTGTATACCTTGATGATATTCTTATACATTCCAGAGATATTGAGACTCACCACAGGCAAGTCAGGAGGGTTTTACACAAACTTCTTCAGCATGGCTTGTACTGCAAACTAGAGAAATGCAGCTTTGACCAATCCCAAACTACGTTTCTTGGTTATGTGATTTCTGGGGAAGGGTTTGAAATGGATCCGGAGAAGCTCCAATCCATATTAGACTGGCCTTTACCTCAGGGTCTCAAGGCTATCCAGAGATTCATTGGTTTCTCTAATTACTACAGACGTTTCATTAAGGGATACTCCTCTATCATTGCTCCCATCACTAACATGACCAAACAAGGGGCTGAGACTAAGAATTGGTCTACTGAAGCTCTTCGGGCTTTTGAGACACTCAAAGAGCTGTTTGCTTCCGCACCAATTTTAGTTCACCCTGATACTACTCTACCTTTCCTACTCGAAGTAGACGCTTCTGAGACAGGTATAGGTGCTGTTCTGTCCCAAAGGTTGGGTGTAGATAAACCATTACATCCTTGTGGATACTTTTCCAAAAAATTGTCCGGTACTGAAAGCAGATATGACATTGGTGACAGGGAACTACTAGCGGTTATAATGGCCTTGAAGGAGTGGAGACATTTATTGGAGGGTACTTTGCATCCTGTTACTATTTTGACGGATCATAAAAACTTATCCTATATTGGGGAGGCTAAACGACTATCATCTAGACAGGTTCGTTGGTCCATATTTCTCACTCACTTCAACTACGTACTCACATATAGGCCAGGTTCTAAGAATTCTAAAGCCGACGCCTTATCTCGCCAATATGAACCTGCTGCCGTATCTGAGCCGGTTTTGTCCTCTATAGTACCCAAGTGTAACATTATCGCTAACACTACTCTCAAAGTTCATTCCCCGCTACTTGATCAGATAAGGAACTTGCAGCATCTGGCACCTAGACTGACTCCGGTTTCCAGACTTTTCGTTCCTCCTGAACTTCAATTGGAGCTCTTACAGTGTCTTCACGAGAGTAAGGTGGCTGGTCATCCGGGTGTCCGCAAGACGTATTCTTTGATCTCCAAGGATTTCTGGTGGCCGTCGTTACGGAAGGATATTAAGGATTTTATCGGGGTTTGTGTGGTCTGTACTGAAACCAAACTACCGCATACGCTTCCTTGTGGCCTTCTACAACCGCTGGAAATTCCTGACAAACCTTGGTCCTGTGTGGCAATGGACTTTATTGTGGATCTGCCGGTTTCTAAAAAACACACTGTTATCCTCACCGTAGTCGATAGGTTTACCAAGATGGCACATTTCGTACCTTTGCCTAAACTCCCGACTTCTCCTGAATTGGCGGAGGTCTTTGCTAAAGAGATTTTTCGTTTGCATGGGATTCCTTCTGAGATCACTTCTGATAGAGGCTCCCAATTTGTTTCACGTTTTTGGAGGTCGTTCTGTTCTCAATTAGGCATCAAATTGAATTTTTCGTCCGCCTATCATCCTCAGTCTAACGGAGCTGCTGAACGAACTAACCAGAAGATTGAGCAATACTTACGTTGTTTTGTTTCCGAACACCAGGACGATTGGGTCGGTTTGATTCCTTGGGCAGAGTTTGCGCACAACAATCTTGTTTGTGACTCCACGCATTCAAGTCCCTTCTTCATGAACTATGGCTTTCATCCATCCATTCTTCCCCCGGTTTCTCCTTCCCAAGGAGTGCCGTCGGTTGATGTCCATGTGGCCAATTTGAGGAAGTTGTGGGATCAGACTCGACAGATTCTTCTACACAATTCTGTACTGGTAAAGAGACATGCTGACAAACGTAGAAGGGCGGCTCCGAATTTTGTTCCAGGCGATAGAGTGTGGTTGAGCACTAGGAATATTCGTCTTAAAGTTCCTTCCATGAAATTCGCTCCTCGTTATATTGGTCCCTACAGGATCTTGACTCGAATTAACCCAGTGGCATATCGTCTAGCTCTTCCAGCTACTTTACGCATCCCGAACTCCTTTCACGTGTCATTGTTGAAACCTCTAATCTGTAACAGATTCTCCTCCACAATCGCCCCTCCGCGCCCTGTTCAGGTGGAGGGTCAGGAGGAATATGAGGTTAACTCCATTATTGATTCTCGTGTCTCCCGGGGACGAGTACAATATTTAGTTGACTGGAAGGGATATGGTCCTGAGGAGAGGAGTTGGGTACCACAAGAGGATGTTCATGCTCCTCGTCTTCGCAGGGCATTTCACTCCCGCTTTCCATCTCGCCCCGGCTCCTTCCGCCCGGTGGGCGTATCTGAGGGGGGGGGTACTGTCAGGGTACCTGGAGTCTCTACCTTTGAGAGAGGTAGAGACTTAGAAGGTTATCCGTCCGGACGCCATGTCTCCTCGGTCTCCCGCGGTTCACTCGGTCTTGCTAACGCCGGCCGCGAGGGAGTCACTTCCTTTTATAACAGAAGGACCGGAGGTAGACGTCATGACGCTAACCCGAAACATCCTGCCACTCAAATCTCGGGAGACGAATCAGGACTCGCCGGAGGCGTGTCCCCTCTCCCTAGCCAGGATACTTAACGGTGGTTCTCTCATTCACTCATTGCCCTGTCGTGGTTCTAGTCCGCCTAGTCACACAGTGCTTTATTATTCACTTGTCTTTTGGTTCTGACCCGGCTTTGTTGTTTACTCTCCTGCCTTTCTGTTATCCTTGACCCGGCTTGTCTCTCGCTTACCTGTCCTCTGTTATCCTCGACCTCGGCTTGTCTCTGACCATTCTATTGTAGTTATACGTTAGTCCGGCCATTCTAAGGACCGGTATACGTATCAGCTACTCTTTGTACTCTGCGTGTTGGATCCCTGACCCGATCCTGACACAGTTGCAGAAGAGGAATCAGTCAGGAGCTAGTAACAGTTTAATTGATACGCTTTTATGAAGAAATCCATGAACCAGTTTAGTAGCTCTTCTGTGAACTCTCTCTAAAGTATCAATATCCTTCTGGAGATACGGTCTCCAGTACTGCATACAATACTCCAAGTGAGGTCTCACCAGTGTTCTGTACAATGGCATGAGCACTTCCCTCTTTCTACTGCTAATACCTCTCCCTATACAACCAATCATTCTGCTAGCATTTCCTGCTGCTCATTGTATGACTACCTTTAAATCATCTGAAATAATCACCTCTAAATCCCTTTCCTCAGATGTTGAAGTTAGGACTCTATCAAATATTCTTGCACTTTTCCACATTAAATGTCAGTTGCCACAACTCTGGCCATTTTTCTAGTTTACCTAAATAATTTGCCATTTGGCTTATCCCTCCTGGAACATCAAGACTGTTACATATCTTAGTATCATCATTAAAAAGACATACCTTACCATCAAGACCTTCTGCAATATCACTATTAAAAATATTAAAGGACCACTATAGGCACCCAGACCACTTCAGCTAAATGAAGTGGTCTGGGTGCCTGGTCCAGCTAGGGTTAACCCTTTTTTTTTTATAAACATAGCAGTTTCAGAGAAACTGCTATGTTTATACTGAGGGTTAATCCAGCCTCCAGAGCCTCTAGTGGCTGTTAGTGATGTACCGAACTGTTCGCTGGCGAATAGTTCCTGGCGAACATAGCGTGTTCACGTTTGCCACGGCGGGCGAACACATGCGCGGTTCGATCCGCCCCCTATTCATCATCATTGAGTAAACTTTGACCCTGTGCCTCACAGTCAGCAGATACATTCCAGCCAATCAGCAGCAGACCCTCCCTTCCAGACCCTCCCACCTCCTGTACAGCATCCATTTTAGATTCATTCTGAAGCTGCATTCTTAGATAGAGGAGGGAAAGTGTAGCTGCTGCTCATTTGATAGGGAAATGTATAGCTAGGCTAGTGTATTCAGTGTCCACTACAGTCCTGAAGGACTCATCTGATCTCTGCTGTAAGGACAGCACCCCAAAAAGCCCTTTTTAGGGCTAGAACATCAGTCTGCTTTTTTTTCCTGTGTAATCTAATTGCAGTTGCCTGCCTGCCAGCTTCTGTGTCAGGCTCACAGTGGATACTGTGCCAACTTGCCCAGTGCCACCACTCATATCTGGTGTCACAATAGCTTGCATTTAAAAACAAAAAAATGTTTTTCACTGTAATAGATTGAATAACAGTTAGTTGTCTGCAAGCGTCTGTGTGTCAGGCCTACAGCGTGTACTCTGCCAACCTCTGCCAGTGCACAGTGCCACTCATATTTGGTGTCACAATAGCGTGCATTTAAAAAAAAAACAACTTTTTTTCACTGTAATAGATTGAATAGCAGTTAGTTGTCTGCAAGCGTCTGTGTGTCAGGTCAACAGCGTGTACTCTGCAAACCTCTGCCAGTGCACAGTGCCACTCATATCTGGTGTCATAATAGCGTGCATTTAAAACCAAAAAACTTTTTTCACTGTTATAGATTGAATAGCAGTTAGTTGTCTTCAAGCGGGTGTGTCAGGCCTATAGCGTGTACTCTGCCAACCTCTGCCAGTGCACATTGCCACTCTTATCTGGTGTCGCAATAGATTGCATTTAAAAACCCCAAAACTTTTTTCACTGTTATAGATTGAATAGCAGTTAGTTGTCTGCAAGCAGGTGTGTCAGGCCTACAGCATGTACTCTGCCAACCTCTGCCAGTGCACATTGCCACTCATATCTGGTGCCACAATAGCGTGCATTTAAAACCCCAAAACATTTTTCACTGTTATAGATTGAATAGCAGTTACTTGTCTTCAAGCAGGTGTGTCAGGCCTACAGCGTGTACTCTGCCAACCTCTGCCAGTGCACATTGCCACTCTTATCTGGTGTCGCAATAGATTGCATTTAAAAACCCAAAAACTTTTTTCACTGTTATAGATTGAATAGCAGTTACTTGTCTTCAAGCGGGTGTGTCAGGCCTACAGCGTGTACTCTGCCAACCTCTGCCAGTGCACATTGCCACTCTTATCTGGTGTCGCAATAGATTGCATTTAAAAACCCCAAAAATGTTTTCACTGTTATAGATTGAATAGCAGTTAGTTGTCTGCAAGCGGGTGTCAGGCCTACAGCGTGTACTCTGCCAACCTCTGCCAGTGCACATTGCCACTCATATCTGGTGTCACAATAGCGTGCATTTAAAACCAAAAAACGTTTTTCACTGTTATGGATTGAATAGCAGTTAGTTGTCTTCAATCGGGTGTTTGGCCTACAGCGTGTACTCTGCCAACCTCTGCCAGTGCACATTGCCACTCATATCTGATGTCACAATAGCGTGCATTTAAAACCAAAACACTTTTTTCACTGTTATAGATTGAATAGCAGTTAGTTGTCTTCAAGCGGGTGTCAGGCCAACAGCGTGTACTCTTCCAACCTCTGCCAGTGCACATTGCCACTCATATCTGGTCTCACAATAGCGTGCATTTAAAACCCAAAAACTTTTTTCACTGTTATAGATTGAATAGCAGTTAGTTGTCTTCAAGCGGGTGTCAGGCCTACAGCGTGTACTCTGCCAACCTCTGCCAGTTCACATTGCCACTCATATCTGGTGTCACAATAGCGTGCATTTAAAACCCCACAACTTTTTTCACTGTTATAGATTGAATAGCAGTTACTTGTCTTCAAGCAGGTGTGTCAGGCCTACAGCGTGTACTCTGCCAACCTCTGCCAGTGCACATTGCCACTCTTATCTGGTGTCACAATAGCGGGCATTTAAAACCAAAAAACTTTTTCCACTGTTATAGATTGAATAGCAGTTAGTTGTCTGCAAGCGGGTGTCAGGCCAACAACGTGTACTCTGCCAACCTCTGCCAGTGCACATTGCCACTCATATCTGGTCTCACAGTAGCTTGCACACATAGTACCACTAATCCCCCAAAAAATGACAGGCAGAGGCAGGCCCCGCAAGGGCCATTGTGGTTGTGGTGCTGTGATTCCCTTTTGCCCAAGAATAATGCCCAATTTTCAGAGGCCACGTACCCTGAACTTGAAAAGTTCTCAGGACATAGTTGACTGGCTAACACAGGACACCCAATCTTCTACAGCTTCCGCTCGGAACCTTGACGCACCATCCTCCTCCAGCTTAGCTTCGGGCACCTCTCAAGATACCACTCACCCGCCTGCCGCCACCACCAACACTAGCACCACAGCCGCTTCACTTGGTATGTCAGAGGAGTTATTTACACATCCGTTAGAAGAAATGAGTGATGCGCAACCATTATTGCCAGATGATGTAGATAACAGGGATATATCTCAGGCAGGCAGTATTACACACATGGAGGTACGGTGTGATGATGATGATGTTGTACCCGCTGCTGCTTCCTTTGCTGAGTTGTCAGATACAAGTGAAGCGGTTGATGATAACGATGCGTCCATGGATGTCACGTGGGTGCCAGCTCGGCAAGAAGAAGAACAGGGCGAAAGTTCAGATGGAGAGACAGAGAGGAGGAGGAGGAGACGAGTTGGAAGCAGGTGGAGGTCATCGCAAGGAGCTAGTGGCACAGTCAGACAGCATGCATCGGCACCCGGGGTCAGCCCGACAGCATGCCAATCAACGCGTGCTGTGTCCACCACCAGAATGCCGTCATTGCAGAGCTCAGCAGTGTGGCATTTTTTTTGTGTGTCTGCCTCTGACAACAGCGATGCCATTTGCAACCTGTGCCAAAAGAAACTGAGTCGTGGGAAGTCCAACACCCACCTAGGTACAACTGCTTTGCGTAGGCACATGATCACACATCACAAACGCCTATGGGATCAACACATGAGTACAAGCAGCACACAAACTCAAAGCCGCCATCCTCCTCCTGGTCCAGCATCTTCAGCCACGTCAACCACTGCTGTCCTCCTTGCCCCCTCTCAACCATCCGCCACTCCGTCTCTCGCCTTGAGCAGTTCCCGCTCATCTGCCCACAGTCAGGTGTCTGTCAACGACATGTTTGAGCGTAAGAAGCCAATGTCAGAAAGTCACCCCCTTGCCCAGTGTCTGACAGCTGGCTTGTCTGAACTATTAGCCCGCCAGCTTTTACCATACAAGCTGGTGGAGTCTGAGGCGAGTCCAAAAATTTGTAGCTATTGGGACACCGCAGTGGAAGGTACCCGGACTAAATTTATTTTCACAAAAGGCAATCCCCAACCTGTACTCGATTGTGCAAAAGGAAGTAATGGCATGTCTGGCACACAGTGTTGGGGCAAGGGTCCATCTGACCACTGATACCTGGTCTGCAAAGCATGGTCAGGGCAGGTATATCACCTACACTCCACATTGGGTAAACCTGCTGACGGCTGCCAAGCATGGAATGCGTGGCACTGCAGAGGAGTTGGTGACACCGCCATGACTTGCAGGCAGGCCTGCTGCCACCTCCTCTACTCCTCCTACTCCATCCTCTTCCATAACCTCCTCGGCTGAGTCCTCTTCTGCTGCTGCATCTTGCTCCACATCAACGGCACCCCCCCAGCTCCCCAGGTACTATTCCACATCCCGGATACGGCAGTGTCACGCCGTCTTGGGTTTGACTTGCTTGAAAGCAGAGAGTCACACCGGACAAGCACTCCTGTCCGCCCTGAACACACAGGGGGAAAAGTGGCTGACTCCAAAGCAACTGGATATCGGAAAAGTGGTTTGTGACAAATTTGTCACAAATTTGAACAAATTTGTTGGCGGCATTAAAGTTGGGCAAGTTGACACATGTGCAGTGCATGGCACATGTGTGTAATCTGATCGTACAACGCTTTGTGCATAAGTACACAGGCTTACAGGACGTCCTGAAGCAGGCCAGGAAGGTGTGTGGCCATTTCAGGCGTTCCTACACGGCCATGGCGCACTTTGCAGATATCCAGCGGCGAAACAACATGCCAGTGAGGCGCTTGATTTGCGACAGCCCGACACGTTGGAATTCAACACTCCTAATGTTCGACCGCCTGCTCCAACAAGAAAAAGCCGTTAATTAATATTTGTGTGACCGGGGTGCTAGGACAGCCTCTGGGGAGCTGGGAATTTTTTTGCCACGTTACTGGATGCTCATGCGCAATGCCTGTAGGCTCATGCGTCCTTTTGAGGAGGTGACAAACCTAGTCAGTCGCACCAAAGGCACCATCAGCGACATCATACCATTTTTTTTTTCCTGGAGCGTGCCCTGCGAAGAGTGCTGGATCAGGCCGTAGATGAGCGTGAAGAGGAAGAGGAAAAGTTGTGGTCACCATCACCACCAGAAACAGCCTTATTAGCATCGCTTGCTGGACCTGCGGCAACGCTGGAAGAGGATTGTGAGGATGAGGAGGAGGAGGAGGAATGTGGCTTTGAGGAGGAGGAGGAAGACCAACCACAACAGGCATCCCAGGGTGCTCGTTGTCACCTATCTGATACCCGTGGTGTTGTACGTGGCTGGGGGGAAGAACATACCTTCATTGAGATCACTGAGGAGGAGGAACGGGAAATGAGTAGCTCGGCATCCAACCTTGTGCAAATGGGGTCTTTCATGCTGTCGTGCCTGTTGAGGGACCCTCGTATAAAAAGGCTGAAGGAGAACGACCTGTACTGGGTGTCCACGCTACTAGACCCCCGGTATAAGCAGAAAGTGTCTGAAATGTTACCAAATTACAACAAGTCAGAAAGGATGCAGCATTTGCAAAATAAATTAAAAAGTATGCTTTACACAGCGTATAAGGGTGATGTCACAGCACAACGGGAATCTAACAGGGGAAGAGGTGAAAGTAATCCTCCTCCTCCCACGACCACGACGGCATGGACAGGACGCTTTAAAGACGTGTTGTTGATGGAGGACATGCGGAGCTTTTTAAGTCCTACGCATCGCCACAGTCCTTCGGGATCCACCCTCAGAGAACAACTCGACCGACAGGTAGCAGACTACCTCGCCTTAACTGCAGATATCGACACTCTGAGGAGCGATGAACCCCTTGACTACTGGGTGTGCAGGCTTGACCTGTGGCCTGAGCTATCCCAATTTGCAATAGAAATTCTGGCCTGCCCCGCTTCAAGTGTCTTGTCAGAAGGGACCTTCAGTGCAGCAGGAGGTATTGTCACTGAGAAAAGAAGTTGCCTAGGTCAAAAAAGTCTAGATTACCTCACCTTTATTAAGATGAATGAGGGATGGATCCTGAAGGGACTGACAGTGGGCGATACATTCGACTAAAAAAGGCCTGATGAGATGAGCTGCCTTGGGCTAAAAATGGTGACCCTATGTAGGAGGAACAGTCCCTATTCTGCTCTGTGTCAGTGTGTATCAGGGTCTCTGAGGACAGGTGTCAATCCATATCTTCCAAGTGACCCTATGTAGGGGGAACAGTCCCTATTCTGCTCTGTGTCAGTGTGTATCAGGGTCTCTGAGGACAGGTGTCAATCCATATCTGCCAAGTGACCCTATGTAGGGGGAACAGTCCCTATTCTGCTCTGTGTCAGTGTGTATCAGGGTCTCTGAAGACAGGTGTCAATCCATATTCGCGGTTCGCAAACGTTTGCGGAAGTTCGTGTTCGCGAACCGAAAATGTTATGTTCGCGACATCACTAGTGGCTGTCTCATTGACATTCGCTACAGGTGCTTGCGTGCTTCTCACTGTGAAAATCACAGTGAGAAGTCGCCAGCGTCCATAGGAAAGCATTGTAAATGCTTTCCTATGAACTGTCTGAATGCGCGCGTGGCTCCTGCCGCGCATGCGCATTCAGCCGATGACGTCACTAGGAAGGAGGAGAGGAGGAGGAAAGCTCCCCGCCCGGCGCTGGAGAAAGGTAAGATTTTAACCCCTTCCTCTCTCCAGAGCCCGGCGGGAGGGGGACCCTGAGGGTGGTGGCACCCTCAGGGCACTATAGTGCCAGGAAAACGAGTATGTTTTCCTGGCACTATAGTGGTCCTTTGAAGAGAATGGGTCCAAGTACAGATCTCTGAGGTACCCCACTGGTAACTAGACCTTGCTTTGAATATACTCCGTTAACAACATCCCTCTGTTGCCTGTCACTCAGCCACTGCCTTAGCCATTCAACAATATTGGAATCCAAACTTAAACATTGCTACCTTTCCAAAACACCATAAAACCTTTACATGGGGGGGTATTGTTATACTCGGGAGACGTCGCTGAACACAAATATGAGTGTTTAAAACAGTAAAACGTATCACGGCGATGAAAGTAAAAGTTCAGTTTTGGTGTAAAAAAATGCAAAAAGCAAATATGAACGCTAACTTTAGCAAGCGTTGTGGCTAAGTGGCTACTACAAAAGACTGGACATACCCCATTTTGAATACCCTGGGTTGTCTCTTTTTTAAATGGTATGTCATGGTGGGGTTCATTTCCATTTCTGGCCTGCCATACTGTCTCAAAGGCAACATAGCCAATCTGGCAAATAGCAATTTTTAAAAACAGAAATTGACAAATCTTGACCCTGTAACTTTCCAAATCACCATAAAACCACAATCTATCAAGGCACTCCAGAAATATCCAAGATCTACAATTTATGGCCATCGAGAAAATCGAAGTAAATTGGCGAGGGGGCAATCTGGAGAAAGAGCTTGATAAAGTTGAAGCCAAATAGATATTTTTTTAGTCACTTTAGAACCGATAGGTCTAAATGTCGATTTTGAACTCAATGCTCTTCTTTAACTATTAGTTGTATCATACCTACGACTATTAGTTACATACTTACATAGTTACATAGTTACATAGCTGAAAAGAGACTTGTGTCCATCAAGTTCAGCCTTCCTCACATTTGTTTTTTGCTGTTGATCCAAAAGAAGGCAAAAAAAAAAAACAGTTTGAAGCACTTCCAATTTTGCAACAAACTAGGGGAAAAAATCCTTCTTGACCCCAGAATGGCAGTCAGATTTATCCTTGGATCAAGCAGTTATTACCCTACATTGAAAGATTATATCCTTGAATACTCTGTTTTTGCAAGTATGCATCTAGTTGCTCTTTGAACATCTGTATGGGCTCTGATAAAACCACTTCTTCAGGCAGATAATTCCACATCCTTATTGTCCTTACAGTAAAAAAAAATTTCTTTGCCTTAGACGAAATCTTCTTTCTTCCAGTCTAAACGCATGACCTTGTGTCCTATGTAAAGTCCGGTTTGTGAATAGATTTCCACACAATGGTTTGTATTGGCCCCGAATATATTTGTATAATGTTATCATATCCCCTCTCAGGTGATGTTTTTCTAAACTAAAGAGGTTTAAATATGTTCACTGTAGTTCACTGTATCCCTTTTAGTTTACATTTTATCTTCCCCCCTTACCCCATTTATTTCCTTTCCAACAAGATACCCTTATATCCCTTACAGGTTGATAGTTGGTTTTTACTACGATCATATATGAATTTTTAACACACTAGACTATATATTTTGCATTAATAACTTTGTTCCTCATTATTATGTCCTTTTGCTATGGTCACCTTACTACATGGTAATCCATCCCCTTTATCATCTATACTCTAAAGAACTAACCCCATGTTCGTGGCATGAGTCCATATATGTCTTATACATTGTCCCCTCACACAAAGTTTTTATAATTTTTTAATAATTATTGTATCTATTATATATATATATATATATATATATATATATATATATATATATATATATATATATATATATATATATATATATATTGCATTAAACACTCTATTGATAATCCTCCCCATCTTAATATTTTTACAAATTATGAAATGGTATTTTTTTACTTTGGCATTTTATCCATATCCATCCTAACATGAGTCCACATTTTTGGTATGGTCTGTTAATGTGTTCATTGGTTAGATACCCCTACTATTGTATTCTTTATCAGGAGCAGTCCTACCTTCTTAACATTTTATTTACTGAGATATATTCTCACCTATATCTTATTTTATCTTTGACCTTTCATTTTAGAATGTCCCTATATGACTATTGATCATCTTTATTTCATTCCATTTCATTTTCAACCACCTGTTTTACCCATTTCACCATTTGTATGTGGTTCCAATTTTACCAATGTTCGTATTTAATTTTTTATAATAGTTGTGCGATATATATGAGATTGATGGAAATTAGAGCTCATTTGCCTCGTTCACTAACTGAGCCACTTACCTCTCTTATTCTCACACTGGGCACTTCACTTTTATTTTCATTTTATTATGTAAGAACGTTATACATGTATCCGATCATTCATTATTTAAATACTAACACAAAGTTTGGTATTATCTGTCTGTTCATGTATAGCAATATGCCCATAATATTATATTTCTGTCCGTATACTAGAACCCGCCTTTATGCTTTTTCAATCTGTCCACCTACCTATACTTATACATTTATCCAGATCTCAATTTGTATTATATACCTATATTGTCCCTATTTATAGGTCTAGTTGTACACTAGCAATATGCCCAATATTATGGTTTCGCTCTAATATTTGAGCCAGATTTTATAATCTGTTCACCTAGTTATTTTATATTAATATACCTATCCAGACGTACATTTGCAATGCATATTCTGCTTTCACTTGATGAATGGTTATCCTAATTTTTTATTTCTCATTTTGTATCTCTCACTCTATATGTATTATTCTTGATTTTAGTACACCAAGAGTGATACCATGTAAACCATATCGATGTCTTGAATTAATTTACTAAGATAGCGTTATAACAATTGCTACGTGATTATGGACTACATATAAATTCCATTGAGACCTATCAAGAAGTGACATTGCCAGTCACGAAACGCGTAAGACAGCTCTACAGAACAGATATTCTTGTGGAGAAGACTTGCAGTGAAACGCAGAAGCGGTTTCCCGTATCTCTGGTGAAACGCACAAGGCGATCCCCTGATAATTAGACTTTTAAGTGGAGTTTGATCTAGTTATTAAGGTGGGGTGCCGAATGAGCACCCTATACACCTACCCTCCTGTTCCTTTTAATCAGACTTTGCTAATATACCAGCTTACCGACATTATCTTACATTATCTCTATCATTGTATTTACCCATACCTTTTATTCACTTTTTTTGAATATCTCTAATATTTCCAATATCTCTAATTTTCAAAATATATCTAATTTTGAGTCTAAATGCTAAACTTTATTCTTCCGATCCCCATAGACTGCTGCTATTTAATTGGCTACATTTTAGCTTTCCACTTGGAATAACATTTTATTACTAAACAGCTGTCTTTCTTGATACTAACTTTCTACTTGGGTTGATCAAGAATTAGTATATTTTCTCACACTTGCTGTGATAGATATATACAAGCCAGACAGGCAGACCCCCTAGGTTTCTCCTTTTTAATATTACACTTTCACATGTCACTTTTTTGTTTTTCACTTTGTCTTTTTTTTATTTTTCACTATTATGTAGATTTGCCCTTTAAGAACTGATAAAGTTTATATTGAATTTTTTTGTTTCTTACCAATTATAGTGGGTTATACATATTATATGTGGGTAATCTAACCTTTTTTTGAGAATCGTTACTGTGACGAGACCAATCTCGCCACTGTGCATTGGAGGAGCCTGGTTGCCCGTCTGCTGCCTTTAGACTATGGCCCCATGTTGAAACGCTTGATTTTCCCCTGCAAAGACACGAAAGCCGGGGCATTCGGTACTTGACCTATTTGAATAGTGATACCCCAGATAGCTATGCCATGGAGCCCATTCGTATAACGAAAGACTATGTGAAAGACTTTGGCTCCATGGCAATTGAACTGTATGTATGAGATCTGAGCGCCATTCAGTAATAATGTGCGCTCAGATCTAAACTATCTGGGGATATGTTGAATGTACCTGTTTTATGCAATAGCTGCACAGTTATATATTTGTATGTACCGTATTTATCGGCGTATAACACGCACCGGTGTATAACATGCACCTCATTTTTAGAAGGAAATTCCAGGAAATGTCCCCCCTCCCATTGTATTCCCCCCCCATCCCATAGTGCCCCCCCTTTCCATAGTATTCTCCACCCCCTCCCATAGTATTCTCCCCCCCCATAGTATTATCCACCCCCTCCCATAGTGTCCCCCCCTTTCCATAGTATTCTTCCCCCCCTCCCATAGTATTCTCCACCCCCTCCCATAGTGTTCCCCCCCTCATCCCATAGTGTCCCCCCCCTTTCCATAGTATTCTTCCCCCCTCCCATAGTGTCCAACCCCTCCCATAGTGCCCCCCCCCCCCGCCCCCCCCCCCCCCCCCGCGGTACTGGAACTTCAATTTCAGGTTCCGGTTTCCGGCGGGACTGAAAGGAAGTGTGCACAATACCTTTCAGTCCCGCCGGAAACCGGAACCTGAAATTGAAGATCCAGTACCGCGGTGCGCGCTGAACACCGGCCCACGCTTCAAGACAGGTAAGTAATTATGGTATATCGGCGTATAACATGCACCCATCATTTTCCCCCTATTTTCAGGGAGAAAAAGTGCGTGTTATACACCGATAACTACGGTATTTTATTGTATTTTGCTACCATGTGTTTAATGGAGTTTTGCCTCTGTCCTTGGAGATAATTGGATTACTTCCCAATTATCTCCAGTATAGAAGACTCTGTGGAACTGGTTTTGGGCAGAAAAGCCATGCTTCATTTGGTCACAAAGGACTTTGATCTATCTTCATTAGACCAATTTGGATTATTTTGACATATGTTGTAAAGTTATTAATAATGTGGAAAAACTGTATTTCTCTGTCTGTGATAATTACATTACCCATTGTGTAAGGTAATTGTATCACAGGCAGAGGGGAGGATTTTGTGTGGGAGTGTCTGAGTGTATTGTATGTGTTTATTGGTTGTTTTAAAAACCCTGTGGGTGGTACTAATGTGTAAGAATGTGTATATAAGAACAATAAACCCACAGCTCTGTCTGTTCCTGCTTGACCCTCAAAACAGAGCCTTGGGGGGATTTATTGTATGCTGTTCCAGTTTGACTGCTAGGAGTGTAAACCTATTCGTATGGTTTTTCCTATTCGTCTGTTTACAGCATTTGTATGCTTCTCCGGTTCGGTGGATTGGTGTCTACAGTGGCTGTGCCTGTATCTCTGGAAGGGGAAGATCTAATAAATGGCGGTTTAACCCCTTTTATGCCTGGGGGTGCTGTTACAGTTACCCATAGTCTTTTGACTTGGGACCCCCTTTTTTCAAAGAAAGATTTGCTATTCTTTTTTCAATTATGTCTTTTCTGGGTTAAGCCCATATAACCCATTTAGTCCACTCTTGACTCTAGGGTCAGGTTTTTCGTGTAATTTTTTTCTCAGTGTTACAATGCAACTTTCGTTCATTTTGAAAAAAATGGTTTGGAAATAGCAAAGTGCTACTTGTACTTATTGTCCTATAACTTGCAAAAAAAAGCAAAGAGCATGTTAACATTGGGTATTTCTAAACTAAGGACAAAATTTAGAAACTATTTAGCACAGGTGTTTTTGGCGGTTGTAAATGCGTAACAGATTTTGGGGGTCAAAGTTAGGAAAAATGTGCTTTTTAAATTTGTTCATCACATTTTATAATTTATTTTTTAAAGTAAATTATATGATATGATGAAAATAATGGTATCTTTAGAAAGACCATTTAATGGCGATAAAAACGGTATATAACATGTGTGGGTACAGTAAATGAGTAAGAGGAAAATTACAGCTAAACACAAACACTGCAGAAATGTAAAAACAGCCCTGGTCCTTAACAGTAAGAAAATTGAAAAACTAATCACTAAGGGGTTAAGCAGAGTAGACACCTGCCTATAGTCGCCTGACCACTAGGGGGCAACCTGTTTTCTGCATTTACAATGTGCCTTTTTGAGCTTAAACTGGATAGTGGGTAGAGATACGTATTAGGAACCTTAGCCAGTGTCTTCTATAGCTGAGTCACTTTAAATGGACACTCTAGTCACCAGAGCCACTACAGATATTGTGTCTGTTCTTGTTGTATAAGATTGTGGTCCAGGCACTCAGGGATTGTCTGTCCTTGTTCTTGTGTCTGTATCCTGTCCCTGCATGTTAGCATTGTAAACACAGTTTTTTTCAGAGACAAGGCAGGTTTTACATTGCTCCCTAGAGACACTTCCAGTGACAGTCACTCAGACGGCCACTAGAGGTGCTTCTTGGTCAATTCTGCACAGTGTACAGTACTGGTGTTTGCGTGGAGACGCTGAACGTTCCCCATAGAAATGCATGGATTCAAAGCACCTCTATGAGGAGATGCTGATTGGCGCAATGCTGCATTTTGGTGAAGCTCTCCGTGCTGGTGTCCATGACCCTGACGGTGTCACTGCCGCCATTGCGATATCCATAGTGAAGTATTTGTTTGAACTGTTCCCCCCAGCCTCAGAGCACATGCACGCACTCTGAGTCAAGAAGGGGGGCAGTCAGGGTAGAAATGGGGGGGGGGGCATATAAGAGGGGAGAAGCTCATTACATCTGTCGCCAGTGTGCACTGCGTGCTGTCGACAGACCTAATTTTTGCACAGACTGGATATTAGGTTGCCAGGAACAGCTAAAGCAGATGTTGTCATGCTGGTTGGAGTAAACCGCAGGCATTAAAACCTACATATGGGATATATACATGGACCATACATGTATATAGGTAGTTACCATTCATACTTTTGAAATTTGGTAAATCAAGTGAATGCAAATGCACTAAAGCCGTTTATATTGACCTTACAGAGTTGCCCTGGAAGTGAATTGGAAAACACGCATTTTTCTTGATGTACATCCAAGTTGCAAAACATAAATCAACTGACAGTTTCGGCAGAGTTGATTGTAAGCAGTGCGCTCAAGCTAATTTCAAGTTTTGACCAGAAAAAAATGATGGTATTTTTAGCCCTAATCGCCCACCACATTCTGGTTCTATTGCAGTTGGTAAATTTTACCAACAACTCTTAGTCTGTAGAAGAAAAATGGCAGGTTTTATCTAATGAAGAAAACCTGTACTAATAATTATTACAATATGCAAACCGAGAATTCATAAATAATGAAAAATTCATAATGAGGATAGCATATTCTTTCACATTTTATTCATTAAATAGAAATTAGGTTTCTCTGTTTTCGACTTTTGACCTTGGTGGGGGGATCACCTTGAACCAATCTCAACGGCTTTTGTGAATGCAGCAGTCCCATTGCTTTATAGATTACAAACAAATGAATGGCACGTTTTCTAAGTCAGCAGAATCCTTAAATGTCTTGACGGTTCAAGATCTAAGAGCTCACAGCAAACTGACTGATAGAGCCATTATATATCCTGCCAGCCTAAAATACATATGTTCATCTTGCCAAATTTTTATAAAACTAGAAAGTTAACTTATAGCTCACCAGAGTAGTAATTTAGCATAATATTGATTAGTCTAATTTTAGGTTGGGTATTTTCCAGTTTTGCTAGTTACACTGATCAGCCACAGTATTAAAACCACCTGCCTAATATTGTGTAGATCACCCTTGTGCTGCCAAAACAGCTCTGATGTGTCAAGGCATGGACTCCACAAGACCTCTGAACGTGTCCTGAGGTATCTGGCACCAAGACATTATTAGCAGATCCTTTAAGTTCTGCAAGTTATGAGGTGGGGCCTCCATGGATTGGATTTGCTGTTGCCACACATCCCACAGATGCTCAATCGGATGGAGATATGGGAAATTTGGAGGCCGAGGCAACATCAATTTAAAGTTTGTTTCTAACCAAAACCTCATAAATGTCCCCCCCCCCCCCCCCACCCCCCCAGGCCGTCTGATTATTAGCAGTTTGGATTCGATAACCGCTAACGTATTAGCTTTTGTGGACTCTTTTTTTACAAAAAATATGTCCAGTAGGTGCCATCTTACGTGAGAGATGCAAAGTCGTTTTTACAAGAATTTGAGAACCTAGAGTGGGATTTTGACTATAGTTGGGCTACGCTCGATGTTACATCGTTGTATACAGTTATCAGTCACAGTTTGGGTTTAGAGGTCATTGATCACTTTATGAGTCTGGATTCTAACATATCCCAGAGAACTAGAGAGTATATTTTATCTTTAAGGACCTATTGTTATATTTTGTATTTTATTCATTTTATTACCAAAATAAATCTGCTGTTGGTTCCTGTTTGACAGTTGTGACTATAGATCCTGGAGGGAGATTACAGCTCCCCACTTCCATCGGGGGAGGCACCCTTGGAGCGCTTTAATTTCTGTCCATTTGTTTGTTTCTAGGTTATTTCTGCTGTACCCCTATTTCTGTATATACCATGTATTAGTTAAACCATGTGCATGAATTAACTATCACATGAGAATGATCTACTAAATCAGGAACACGACATTGACACATTTAAAAAAAAAAAAAAATGCAAGTCACCTGTGGGGCTCCATATTAAATAGTTATATAGGTTAAAATTAAATCCAAGATTTCAAGACCAACCTTTCATACATTGTTTATGCTGTTGAGCTAAAAGATGGACAGAACCTTACAGTTTGAATTAGAACTGATCGCAAATAACATATATCGTAGAAATATTGAGTGTACACATTGTCCTCGTATTTCTTGAGCAAAAAATTTAGATCATTTCTCAAAAGCATGAATGCACTCCATGGACTATTCTGAGCAACAGAACACTTTGGGAATCCAACACATACATTTGCACAGCTCCGAACTGTTGATAAAGTTGACAATCATTTTCCGGAGAACCCAATTCATGGGGTGCCCAGGAAGCCGCCCATGTACTACAGTTCTCATTAACTTTACATGCTACCTAGCTTTGTTATGACCCCTTTGTCATTTCCAGAGTTCCACCTTCTATGAGTGAGCAGACATCGCTCAATTCTCATGCTTAAATTTGCGAAAATCTCTCCACGGATTTCCCATGGTTAAGGTCTGGACTATGCATGCAAAATACTCCACTCAAGAAAATAAACCTTAATCACATGCATATTCCATCATTACATTTCTACCAAACCTAAAAAATGTCCATGTTACATCTGCACAGTATTGGAAGATCAGACAAAAGTTAAGGACTGTGTGTTTCGCAATCAGCTCATAATCAGGCTGTCTATTTGAACCAAATTCAAATTGTGTCACAAAACATTTCTTCTTGGCTGGAAAGTAACAGTGAGACACTTGGATCATAATGATATAGCCTATCATTAGACCTTAAGAGGTTCATTTCTGCTCATCTTGTAGCAAAATTGAAGTCAGTACAGTGTTTTTATTCACTTCTCATGAAAATATCATTGTGGCAATGTATTGAAATTAAATATCCAAACTATAAAATAACCCCAAAGTGGCTGTTTTCTATTCAGTCCTTGAAGATGATAGTTGAAGACATACATTTTCTTCAAATTTCCATATTAAGTATATTTTGTTGACCTAATGTCACCTCTGTTGCTTTACGGAAGATGTGATGTTATGGCTATTAACATGTATATTCTCTTATTGCATATCTTTGCCAATGTAAGCATGATGATCTCTCGGCTGGAACACTAATGACCTAATTGCTGAGAAGAAAAGGATAGCCCTGGCTTGGAATTTTGAGGAATCGTCTTTACAGTGATTTATTACGTTGTCAATTAATTCTAAGAGGCTTACTCACTATTTTGACACGAGACAAGAGAATTGTAAATTATAGGTAAAAAAACAAAAAAGCCAACTTAGAACCATTGTCCATCTTAGATATTTTTCTAACTTGGTCTAAAACGTTAAATTCCTTAATCAATTCACAGCAATTCCTGTTTTAGTAAAAATATCCTTCAAAACCCAAGTGTCACCTTTTACCAACTCTTCAATTCTCATGACATCCCTCTCTTTACAGTTTTACTCAACATTTCCCCCTCGCCACGCCGGTCTCACCGCAGCTGCCCCCACCTCCATGGCTGAAGTAATCAATCAAGCTGTGGGTTGGACCGTAGAAAGGATGCTCCTAGCGCCCACCAAGGACCATCAGCACCACAACCAACGCAGACCCCACAAACCGCCGCAGCTTGGTTGGGGTCTCGCTGTCTCCTACCAACGCTGGACCTAAGACAAGGCTCCAGGTTCCAGTGGGTGAACCTCTCTTTCCCCAGAGAGTGAAGCAGGAACAAGAACAAGCTCTTGCAAGAGCTCAGTGAAGCTAAGGGAGTATGAAGAGCAAAGCAATCCCTGTAGTGATTATAGCTGTCCCCTCCAAACATGAGTCAAGGTTGCGAGTTGAGGGTCAAGTAGAGCTGAAGGTTTAACGGTACAGCTGCTTCTTTTATACAGTATTTTCCCACAAGGTTACCGCCCACATGGACCTTGTGGGGCACAATCCAATAAAAACAGAGTTTTACATTTGAACACTCCCAGTTACTGTACACAAACCCTCCCCTCTGCCTGTGATACAATTAACAAACACAATGGGCTAACTCAATTAACTCTAAACACAAAAAAAAACATAAATTTTTACAAACCCCAAAAAGTACCCCAAAATACAACATATGCCCACATCCCCTGATAGCCCCGATCTGGGTGAACAACATATCCAAAAATCACCCAGATCAGTTCAGGGGTTCAGGAATTTCCTGGAAGTCTTATTTTTGCCCCACCGTGCACATGGTCCCATGCCCAAAACAGTTCCATACACTCGACGGCAAAACATTGTGGACAATTTAGGATGGCCGCCGCCACATGTTTGAATCTGTTCCAGTTAAAAGTCCAAGGGGCAGAAACAGTACTTTTGAACATGGGTTATCACAGGGCCCATAGTCTCAGGGTAGGAGGCTGGCAAGCAGGCCCCTCCAAAAACTCATGGCAAACTCCATTAAAAAGGGGAGTTTGTCACAATAACAAGTAGAGATTTCAGCCTTCTATCTATAGAACATCAGTGGAAGGCTATTAAACATGCGTGGCAAAATGCTGCGCCAATCAGCGTCTTCATCTTGAATCAACGCAGCTCTATGTGGAGCCTTCAGCAGAGTGTGGAGATGCTGAACGTAGGTGACTAGGACTAGGAAGCATCTCTAAGGCCGTCTGAGTGACTGCCACTAGAGGCAGATAATGTTTACATTGAAAAGCTTGCAGGGACAGGCTATAGACACCAGAATCACTACATTAATCTGTAGTGGTTATGGTGACTATAGTGTCCCTTGAATTTCATTTTTAATAGGCATCTTAATGGCAATGACACAAGGATCCACAACAGGACCTTTATGTATAGAAATCTATTAAAGCGAAATACTAAATATTTATAAAGGGCAAGGAACCCAGCATGGAGATAGTAGTTGCAAAGTTACATTAATATGGTTCAAAGGGGCGAAAGCTGTGGCTTTCTTTGTACACGCCGTTTACCTGATTTAATTTACTTGTTGATAGATCAGTTCTCCGCCAACACATCTTAAATGTGAACATCAATAACACAGATCAATATTTAGAATTATTAAGTTGCTACTGTTCTTAGTAGGTAATGAGGGGTAATGTAATCATATTCCTCCATGTGATACTTTGAAGGATCCAAAGACAGATTGCTGAGAAAACGAACGTAGACAATTTCTCGTCGATTTGAATGCCTGTTGTTCTTTTGGTGACTCTGCCTTGTCTCAGTGGGTGAAAGGATTGGATGGGGTGATTTCTCTGCCGTGCCTTGATAAGTTCTCATCAAAGTGCAGTGGAGTGTAAACCTTCCATATACACATAGTATCACAATTTCCTTGGCTGAGTCCCTAGATCAGGCTGGAGATGGAATAATAACTGAATTAGATGCACTATCACAGATGCTACGTCGGACCTCGGCTCCACGTCCTTTACATTACGTTCCTTTTTTTTTTCACCTCTCTGCCTGAAAATTCAGTTTGCCGCCTTCCTCATTTTTTAACCTCTGATGCTTTTATGATGAAGTCTTTGGTGAGATTTTTCAGATGTCTGAAAGTCATTCCAGTTTCCTACTTTCAACCTTCTCGGGCAATTTTAACATTCATTGCTAAGAGCACATGTGGATCTCAGAGATAGCAGAGGATTGATTGACAATAAACTTTCCGCATGATCAGCACCTTCTACGTAGACAGCAAAGTTAAAGTTCGATTGCACCTGATGTGGTCTGAACCATCTCTAATGACATTATACACAGAAGGCCATAGCTATTCACATCATGCACAATGAAATCGCAATACGAGAGCTGCTTTAACTTTCTATATAAAACAAAGATTTTATAAAATGGTTGAGCAATGGATACATTATTACAGAGCGTGATAAAACATATATAAAGCATAGCAAAATAACATCTGATAAATAGATGTATTCTGCTAAAGTGAAGACACTTATGTGAAAAAGAAATCTATAAATATTAGAATTTCAGTTCTGTTATTTACTGTTGTTTCTGTTTATACAATGTATATAAACGTAACTGTGGACAGTTATAGAATATGGCTTTATAAATAAATCATGAAAGTTAACAATTGATTGTGTTTAAAGTATTTTTTTTTTCTATTCACACTGTATGCCAGGCTGGGCAGGCACATTTCTAGCATATATTAGCATAGTTAGCCCGTGTACACACACGTGTACATGAGTGGTATGTGAGAGGAGGTGTACATGAGTGGTATGTGAGAGGAGGTGTACATGAGTGGTATGTGAGAGCATGTGTACATGAGTGGTATGTGAGAGCACGTGTACATGAGTGATATGTGAGAGCACGTGTACATGAGTGGTATATGAGAGCACGTGTACATGAGTGGTATATGAGAGCACTTGTACATGAGTGGTATGTGAGAGCACGTGTACATGAGTGGTATGTGAGAGCATGTGTACATGAGTGGTATGTGAGAGCATGTGTACATGAGTGGTATGTGAGAGCATGTGTACATGAGTGGTATGTGAGAGCACGTGTACATGAATGGTATGTGAGAGCACGTGTACATGAATGGTATGTGAGAGCACGTGTGCACACATGGCACTGTAAAAGGAATGCCTGAGTATCTGCATGTGGATGCCCAAACACACGTGCCAGGAGAACCATGGGGCAATATAGTCTCACATTTGCAGATGTACTGTGTAGGTCAGTGTGCTATGTACTTACCCCCGCACTGCACTCCTTATGCTATTAAATGTCTGAGTAGCATTTACTGGGTGTGAGATTGAGAAATGATAATTCCTCTTTCATGGAGTAATGGAAAGTGGGACAGCCACCAACAGAAAGGTGACAGGTCCTCTGTAACTGATAACGATGTCATGCAGTTTGTTCTTAACATTTATTTCTTAGCTATTTAACACTTGGTTTGTTTTAACTAAACCCCTGCTTATAGCAGATGGTTCTCCTCACAGTGTTTGTGAGCCCAGGACATACTTGAAAACGAGAGAGAAATCTCAGTGTTTACTTCCTGGTAAAATATTTTACAAATAAATCAATAAAATTCTATAAATAGAAAGCCGTAATCTCTACTTGTTATCATGATCTAGAATGATCCAATGTGGGGTAACAAGACAGTTAGACCCACCAGATCCACCTCGTTTTCCTGCTCACATATCACATATACATCGTGATAAGCACTACAGGAAAAGTGATCCCCTGCAGTATATGGCATTCCAATGCTACAAGCAGAAAACGTATACTGCAGCGTATGAATGATACTAACAGCAAGGCAGCACATTCAACAAGCGACGCATTGGTATGAAGAAGTGATGTGTATCCTAGACAATCTAGCCTCCCTAGAGACCCTACACTTATGGCATGTTAGTGTGAATCAGTACACCACCAGCCAGTCACTCTCAGACTATGCTGCAATTTTATATGACAAGCTCATTAAAAAGAAAATGCAGCATCGACCACCATTACTGATACCCAATAACCACTCATAAACACGGCTTACCATCTGTGACAGAGAATAACCCCCCCCCCCCCCTCTGCCCACACTGCTGTTTAACCGTTTATATACCACTATCACTGAATCAGTTCAATTAGTTCTGCACTAGGCATCACTAGCGTGAGCTACTTAATTGCTGAGACATTCAATTAGAAAACAAAGACGCCTCTACCAGAAGCTTGGGAGCGCTCGGTAAATGGATTTTCCCAGAATCTCTTCAGAATGGTCTTTTTACAAAGCCACTAGTGTCTGTGTGTTTTCTGGCCAACAAGCATTTGATAACAGGAAAAGACCGCTTGTCCCCGTCGCTCTGTTCTTTTCCGGAATACTTTATACTTGAAGACTTTTGTTTTCCTTTTTCTTTAAATTCTTTGCCTGGTTTTCACATTGCATTCAACTAAATGACAAAATAATTTTACAGTTTCTTGCAGAGTTCATTAAAATATTAACCCCTACAACCCGTGTAGGGATACTCTTTCTCTGGCTCGTTAAATCGCATTGTTGTTTATAAAGGGATTTACCATAACGCGCCATTAGATAGCCACCTGGGACCCATAGGGATGTCAGGGACTCTATGAAGCTTTTCCTATTCACTATCTTTATACAAAGACTGAGCCAAAGAATGATATCTTGACTAAGGCCCTGTAGGTTCTCAATCGTTCTCTGATTCCGTTACAGTTCCCCGGAGGCTTCAACCCATCGGCACCAGAAACTACCCATCATTCTAGGTTACCCTTATATCAGTCAGGATTCCCTACCTGTGTGTTCTGGAAAGGTTCCATAATATTGTGCAGTGCTAGTTGTCATAAAAACAAAATAATCTGTGTTTATTTGATAACTGAAGATTAAGAGGGTCAAATCTCCCAATTAGAATCATTTGGAGTAGTACAAAAAAAGAGAGACCGAATGTTCTTGTAAAGTCTTCACTAGAAAATGTTCGAGAATAATTCACTAAAGTAAATATGACCAGGAATTATCCAAGCAAACTTTGGTTGCAGCTCAGCAATTTTGAGGTTCAATTTGCAATTCTCTTTCTCATAATTCCCAATTTAGTGAGACGGATCTGAAAGAGTAAAATTTGAGAATGGAATTAAATTCAATGGAAAACGTGAAGCCATGACAGGTGACATTTCCACTCCTGCAGCTTGTTTCATTTTGAGGTAAATTTCAGCAATTTATTATATGTAGTTTAAGACCCAGAAGGGTTTATTGACTAAAAATGAATGGAGGAGAAGTGGGATAAAATGTAAATTCAGGCAAAATAGCCAAGATGTTAAATACAGTGAATAAACCCCAAAATAACTTATACACTAAACTTAGAATTGTGGAGACATGACAAAAGGCTTAATTCATCAGCAAATCAGTAGTAAAATAAAAACGAACGTGAAACATTTTAAGTAGATTTAGTTAGTTTTAGTCACAGCTTGACTACTTTACTCAGAATTCTCCCAATTAGGCGTCCAATCTCCTACAATTTACCATGTACTGAATAATCTCCAAGTGAAGGGCACAATTTAGAACAGGGGTGCCAAAACGATAGATCCCCAGATGTTATAGAACTACAACTCCCATGATTCTTTGCTCGCCTTTAGAATGACAAAGCAGCATAGAAGCTGTAGCTTTAAAAAGTCTGGGGATCTACGTTTTGGGCACCCCTTGTTTTAGACCAAAGTAGCTGACTAACAGAATAACCGGGTCGGAGAATTCTTCCCAGATACCTTGGTCTAATGTTTTCAATTCTGCTAAATGCATGGACTGGGGCACTTACTGACAGACAACTGTGCCAGGCCTATTCAATAAAGTGCATCTAATTGTGTTTGTATTTAGCCAAAATAAAGTGAAAACCTAGCTGATATGAGATGTTTTCCTTTTGGGATATTGTGAATTAACATATATAAATAATTGTGTTTTATTTACTGAATAACCCTGTATGTGTGAGCAGTGGAATTTATCTGAGATGGGATTAATCTATGTGCAAAGCTTGCATTGAAGGCTGGAGTCACTTTAGTATCTCAGATTGGCCGATTCCAGCTTCCCGCGGCAAATTATTTTATTCTTGTAGTATATTCTAAGCAGCTTGTCGGAGGTCCTTTAAAATAGACACTCTGCAGGAAACACCAATACAGACGGGTTTCGTTCATTATCTGCAGCTCTGAATCCAGTACTTCGCTTTGTTAAAAAAAAAAGTGTATTATGTTTGATTTCATCTGGCGTCTGAGGTGCAAAACTCCCATTGTGCATATATCTCAGCAATTCACTTGGCCACACATTAGGTCATGGCTTGAACCAAGCCTTTAGCTGTAATACCATTTATGCCTGTAAAATAGACTTGTACACGTTGCTACCTAAGGTGAAAGGGTTTACCAGACAGAAATAGCAGTGGATTGTGTTTGAGAATAAGCCATGTGATTGTATTCTGTCTGTGAAGTGTATAAATAAGTTGCATTATCCGTGTGAGAAGATTATACTCATTGATGTTGAAACCTCCATTACAGACCTCGATATTGCTCTAGTGATTCAATGTATCGACAAGTTATGGAGAATTGCTGCAGCCTCTCATTCTGAAAGTTAATAGTATTGTCTTCGCAATGCCTCAACGAGGGAACTGAGATGATTTAGATCCTGACAGTCGGAGAAAAAGCCTTAATTACTCCTTGGCCAACTGACGGTGTTTCATACTCATTTGCTCGTGTGGATGAACAATAAAGTCCACCTTCAAAGGGCTATTTTTAGTCTCTTCTGGTTAGCCCATGCATGGCTGAACACTGATTTCAAAGTGATGGAATCAATATTTCTTGGCATTGTATCAGTCTGGCCACCGGTTTAAAAAAAATAGGAAACAACAAAATTATCTTTTTATTATTTATTTTTTGTGCTCGGTATTTTTATTTTTAGAATTTTTCCAGAAATATGCATTTTGGGACATAAACCTTATTAGTAATATTTAATAGCAGTAAGGAGATACAGAATTTTATTAAAACTAGGAGATCCCTAAGCCCCCTTTTTATTATTATTTGATATAAGAAGCCCCAATCATATAGTCCTCCTAGCATTTTATCTATGTAATTGAACAAAAGTAATAAAATTAGGTTAGGACCTGCTACATATTAAAACGTAAAGATCGATAGATAGATTAAAAGAACACTATAGTCACCTAAATTACTTTAGCTAAATAAAGCAGTTTTAGTGTATAGATCATTCCCCTGCAATTTCACTGCTCAATTCACTGTCATTTAGGAGTTAAATCACTTTGTTTCTGTTTATGCAGCCCTAGCCACACCTCCCCTGGCTATGATTGACAGAGCCTGCATGAAAAAAAAACTAGCAAGCTATTAACATAGCAGGGGATAAGAAAATCTTAATTAAACAGAACTTGCAATAAAGAAAGCCTAAATAGGGCTCTCTTTACAGGAAGTGTTTATGGAAGGCTGTGCAAGTCACATGCAGGGAGGTGTGACTAGGGTTCATAAACAAATGGATTTAACTCCTAAATGGCAGAGGTTTGAGCAGTGAGGCTGCCGGGGCATGTTCTATACACCAAAACTGCTTCATTAAGCTAAAGTTGTTCAGGTGACCATACTGTCCCTTTAAGGACATGTGATTGCATTATTTGCCCCATTATGTCCTTCACCATTATTTATCTTGTATAAAACATTATATTTTAGGATGAGGGCACCTTAGATACAGAATAGCACTGGGGCCTACAGTTACACTCCCATTGCTCCACATCAGTAATACTCCCAGTAATGTGTCTGAGTGCATAACAGAGCTCCACAGCAATAATACTCCCAGTAATGTGTCTGAGTGTAAAACAGAGCTCCCTAGCAATGATACTCCCAGTAAGGTGTCTGAGCGCATAAGAGAGCTCCACAGCAATAATACTCCCAGTAATGTGTCTGCGTGTATAACAGAGCTCCACAGCAATAATACTCCCAGTAATGTGTCTGCGTGTATAACACAGCTCCCTGTAATGTGTCTTTAAACTACAATAAATGTGTTTAGAAATCAGTCTGTGTAAATAAGATACATTGTTCTTCTTCTAAATTACATTTTAGTTGTATAAATTGTTATTAGTAAGTTATTCTCCAAACAACCACACACTGGACAGTACACCAAAACCTTAAATATTCTGTAAAAATTGTCTTTCCTGATTCCAGCCTTCTGCTGGTTTTGTAATATTTATAAAACGAGCAGCACTTTTAATCAGTCCTCTGGGGTCCTTCCTTCCAGTTAGCTGTCTGTGTGCATTTTGTTAAAGGATCGGAATACAGAGTAACCCTGTACATCGCTGGGTCACTGTGCATCACTGAATGCCCACTCTAATGTTAGAACCTATTTATATGTTTGTACTGTGCGACTGCACTTAAAGGTTACATGTTATTTGGTGCAGTTCGTCTATTGCTTGTTCTGTCTCTGTATTGTCACAAGGTTGGGGAATCCTTATAAGATTTACTGCAGCCCCTTTTTAATAATATATAGCGAGCACCTAAACTTTGTATCTGTTTTACAGCCATTATAAACGATAGCTTATTATTCACACCATGAGACATCTTTTGATACAGCTATACACAAACCCATACTTATACTTGCTGACAATCTCTGATTTAATTTGAACCCCAACGATTCTGACGCCATGCTTCTCCGCTTAACGTTTAGTGCAGGCACACCAAGAATTCTGTAGATGTGGTTTGTATACGGTTATACCCACGTTTGGGTGTGCCACTTGCTGTGGAATAATAATAAACCCCCTTTTTATTACAACCACCTCTTGTTCTCTTTATACCTTGTATTGTTGCGAAATAGACTATACAATACTTCCCTGCTCACATTTTTATAAAATAAAATTATTTGCCCGAATAAAACATTGTATCTATTTCACAAAAAGGTCAGAAAATGTTTACAACACACAAATGTTACATGATGGTGCAATAAAAACACACAAGCCGAAGGCCTTAAGCCAACAGCCGAATGACCTTGAAGGCCTCGTTGTTATCGGTGTCTTGTTTCACTACAGAATGTTTTGAAGCCGGCAGAGAGGTAGCCAAATATTCTTCTTTCCGAATTCTGTCTAGAATGTGATTTGACAGGTGATATCCCAATGGAGGGAGACCACAAGCCAAAGCCTCTTTAAAATCCATGTCTTATTATTCATTATTCTACCTGGTCTCTTAGGATCTATAACACATGCATCCCCTTGGCTTGTCTGAGAAATCCTCAGCTGATAACAAATTAACTCCCTTTGCCACTCCTGTGCTGTTTTTTATGACTATCATTTATCATTGTGGACTATTTACTTAGAATTTCCTGTAGCTTGCCCAAACCAGGTACCCTTGGGGCTAACTCACTATTCCACTGACTTCTGCCCATATATAAATTGCATTACAAACAGCTATGTAGAGAAAGCCTGATATTCACTTCTACATGCTTGCCATAATGATCCCTCAATTTATTCCACTTTTCTCATTTTATGTCTTTTTTTTTTCCAAAGCACTTTATCATTAGTGAAGGTGAAACATCTCTGTTTGATCCCATTTACTTTTTATTTGTAGGACTTTTTTGAAAGTTATTTTTTTTCTGATGTGATTGCAACACCTCGGATTTCAGAAGATGAATGGATGGCTCCCAAATGATGATGCTGTTCTCGTTCCACAAAGCCAAGTTTCCTTCACATCCTGTAAATCTTAACAGGAATTATTATTAAAAAAATTATATTAATTCTCTGCCCTCTTCCACTTTAATGGGACAGCCTATATATACTTCTTCAGGCCTTCCTTCATGTCTAGGCCACTTGATCACACAGTCTTCCAAGTAACTTTTCCATCACCACTTCTCTTTGGATCAATCATACCTCTCAAATGTCCCTATTTAGGAAGTACAGTCCCTATTTTGGGCTCAGATCTCTATGTCACTCTTTTTTTCCTAATGTCCCTCTTTTCTAGGTTGCTCCATATTGTTGGTTTGTGTGAGTGTATAACAGAGCTGCTGCAGGGAATTGGCTGTGTCTGTGGAGACAGTGGGCTCTTCCATGGACCTCACTGCTGTATTCTCACACATGCAGGGCTCGAGTCCTGCAGGAACGCATGGGAACGGCGTTCCTGCACTTTTTCCAAAGCAGGAACGCCGTTCCCGTTCCCAGTCCTGCAGGACCTGCCCTGCTACCTGCACACAGGGGCCCATCTCACGCTGTGTTCCCTCTCCGGCTCCAACTCTCGCGAGACCCGCCGTTGTTAGAGCGTTGCCACGGGTTACCATGGCAACGCTCCGCACAGGCGAGTCTCGCGAGAGTTAGAGCTGGAGAGGGAACACAGCGTGTGATGGGCCATGTGTGCAGCGGCTGCTTCCCTCCACCGGACCACCAGGCGATCTCCCCCCTCCCTGACAAGGTAAGAAGCAGAGAGGGGGGAATAAACTAAAAGAATATACACACACATAAATAAATAAAAAAATGCTTCTCCCCTATCATCCAACACACACACCAACACACATCATCCAGCACACACACACACATAATCCAGCACACACACACACACACACATAATCCAGCACACACACACATAATCCAGCACACACACACACATAATCCAGCACACACACACATAATCCAGCACCCACACACATAATCCAGCACACACACACACATCATCCAGCACACACACACACATCATCCAGCACACACACACATAATCCAGCTCACACACACATCATCCAGCACACACACACATAATCCAGCACACACACACATCATCCAGCACACACACACACACATAATCCAGCACACACACACATAATCCACCACACACACACACACATAATCCAGCACACACACACATCATCCAGCACACACACACATAATCCAGCACACACACACACATCATCCAGCACACACACACACATAATCCAGTACACACACACACATAATCCAGCACACACACACATCATCCAGCACACACACACACACACATAATCCAGCGCACACACACACACAATCCAGCACACACACACACATCATCCAGCACACACACACACACATAATCCAGTACACACACACATAATCTAGCACACACACACATCATCCAGCACACACACACACATAATCCAGCACACACACACATAATCCAGCACACACACACATCATCCAGCACACACACACACACACATAATCCAGTACACACACACATCATCCAGCACACACACACATCATCCAGCACACACACACACATAATCCAGCACACACACACATAATCCAGCACACACACACACATAATCCAGCACACACACACATCATCCAGCACACACACACACATAATCCAGCACACACACACATCATGCAGCACGCACACACATCATCCAGCACACACACACACACATAATCCAGCACACACACACATAATCCAGCACACACACACACACACATAATCCAGCACACACACACACATAATCCAGCACACACACACACACACACACATCATAGCCCACACACACACACATACATCATCCAGCACACACACACATCATCCAGCAAACAAACACACACACTTCATCCAGCACACACACTTCATCCAGCACACACACACACACATCATCCAGCGCACACACACACACACATCATACAGCGCACACACACACACACACACACACACATCATCCAGTGCACACACACACACACACATCATCCAGTGCACACACACACATCATCCAGCACACACACACACACACACTTCATCCAGCTCTCACACACACACACATCATCCAGCACACACACACACTTCATTAAGCACACACACACACACACACACTTCATCCAGCACACACACAATCATCCAGCACCCACCCACACACACACACACACATAATCCAGCACGCACACACTGCATTCATTATACACAATCTGCACTCATTACAAACACACTACATTCACTACACACACTCTGCATTCATTATACACACTCTGCACTCACTACAAACATACTACATTCACTACACACACTGCATTCATTATACACACTCTGCACTCACTACAAACACACTAAATTCACTGTACACACTGCACTCACTACACACACTACATTCACTATACACACTCTGCATTCATTATACACACTCTGCATTCACTACACACACACTACATACACTGCATTCATTATACACACTGCATTCATTATACACACTCTGCACTCACTACAAACACACTACATTCACTATACACACTCTGCATTCATTATATACACTCTGCATTCATTATACACACTCTGCACTCACTACACACTACATTCACTATACACACTCTGCATTCACTACAAACACACTACATACACTGCATTCATTATACACCCTCTGCATTCACTACACACTACATTCACTATACACACTCTGCATTCACTACAAACACACTACATACACTGCATTCATTATACACACTCTGCACTCACTACACACACACTGCATTCATTACACACACTTTGCACTCACTACAAATACACTGCATTCATTATACACACTCTGCACTCACTACAAACACACTACATTTATTATTCACACTGCACTCACTAAAAAAAACACTCTACACTCACTACAAACACACTGCATTCATTATACACACTCTGTACTCACTAGAAACACACTGCATTCATTAAACACACTATGCACTCACTACAAACACACTACATTCATTATACACACTCTGCACTCACTACAAACACACTACATTCATTATACACACTCTGCACTCACTACAAACACACTACATTCATTATACACACTCTGCACTCACTACAAACACACTACATTCACTATACACACTTTGCACTCACTACAAACACACTACATTCACTATACACACTTTGCACTCACTACACACTACATTCATTATACACACTGCATTCACTACACACACTACATTCATTATACACACTCTGCACTCACTACAAACACACTACATTCATTATACACACTCTGCACTCACTACAAACACACTGCATTCATTATACACACTCTGCACTCACTACAAACACACTACATTCATTATACACACTCTGCACTCACTACAAACACACTACATTCACTATACACACTTTGCACTCACTACACACTATAATCATTATACACACTGCACTCACTACACACACACTACATTCATTATACACATTCTGCACTCACTACAAACACACTACATTTATTATACGCACTGCACTCACTACAAACACTTCATTATACACACTCTGCTCTCACCACAAACACACTACATTTATTATACACAATCCGCACTCACTACAAACACACTACATTCATTATACACACTCTACACTTACTACAAACACACTACATTCATTATACACACACTGCACTCACAACAAACACACTACATTCATTATACACACTCTGCACTCACTACAAACACACTAAATTTATTATACACACTGCACTCACTACAAACACACTACATTCATTATACACACTGCACTCACTACAAACACACTACATTCATTATCCATACTCTGCATTCACTACAAACACACTACATTCATTATACACACCCTGCACTGCACTATATGCATAGGAGTGTATTTTTTTTTTTTTAAGGGGGGGAGGCGGAATCTTGGGTGAGTTCCCACACTTTTTTCCCCAGGACTTGACCCCTGCACACATGTGCAAGAGTACAGCAGTGATGGTGATTCCCAAGAGAACGTGCCGGATCCAGATGTCCATGCCCACGCAGGACAGGTTCAGGTCAGTCTGGATAAGTCCAGGGGTCTGATCTGCTATCTCGGTCATCAGACCCCCGGCGGCGATGTAACTGTCGAGGGTCTTTGTTAATTCTTCAAAAGTCCCCAGACGGTGACAATGCCACTTTAAACTACAATAAACGTGTTTAGAAATCGGTCTGTGGAAATAAGATACATTTTTCTTCTAAATTACATTTTAGTTGTATAAATTTTAAGTCACCTAAAATTTTTCAGTACATCCCCGCCCTTGGCCACACCCCCCCTCACACCCCTAAAATTAAAGTGTCCGTCTTTGTCCATTTAAAAAGTTGGGATCTATGGCCTCAATCTCTCATTCAAATGAAAGGTCAGAGCAGCCTCGTTCCTGGCAGTTAAAGAGATGTAATTATAAACATTACTGCACTCACCTTTACATATGTCTTAGCACAAGATGTATAAACATACAAAAACTAAACGGAAAGCTGAATGCTGGACATGAGCTGTGCAAGACACACAACTAGTTTCTCCATGTTGTGTTTTATGACAATCATTCAATGAAATCAGGTGCAAACTGTGCGCACTTTCAAACTAAGTGTTGTCACAGGCAAGTGTTAAAGGACCACTCTAGGCACCCAGACCACTTCAGCTTAATGAGGTGGTCTGGATGCCAGGTCCCTCTAGGATTAACCCTTTTTTTTATAAACATAGCAGTTTCAGAGAAACTGCTATGTTTATACTGAGGGTTAATCCAGCCTCCAAAACCTCTAGTGGCTGTCTCATTGACAGCCGCTAGAGGCGCTTGCGTGCTTCTCACTGTGAAAATCACAGTGAGAGCACGCAAGCGTCCATAGGAAAGCATTGTAAATGCTTTCCTATGCGACCGGCTGAATGCGAGCGCGGCTCCTGCCGCGCATGCGCATTCAGCCGATGACGTCGCAAGGAAGAAGGAGAGGAGGAGGAAAGCTCCCCGCCCGGCGCTGGAGAAAGAGGTAAGTTTAACCCCTTCCTCCCCCCAGAGCCCGGTGGGAGTGGGTCCCTGAGGGTGGGGGCACCCTCAGGGCACTATAGTGCCAGGAAAACGAGTATGTTTTCCTGGCACTATAGTGGTCCTTTAAGATTTTACAATTTTTCTAAGAATGTCTGATGGACACAAAAAGGACTGTTTGTAAAATGTGTTCTAGAAATCTACACATACAGCAGGGGCAACAAAGAGAAAGGAGTTGGAATAAAGTCCGATATGTCAATTGCTGCAAATTCAACCTGCCCGGCCTGTAAGACAATGGTCGGACCTTGCGATCTATAACCATCGAAAGCTAATAAAACAAACACCAAACAAATGGCACCTAGTATTGGTCAGTCTGGATTGAATAAGCAGCATCGCAAACCGTGAATGAAACCCAGACTCGGATTTCACTTTAATTCTTGCAACGTTTTAAACACTTTGAAAGGGTAGGGCACAGACTGCGTATTAGCAGCTCAATCAGAATATAACAATGCGATTGCAAACAGACCAGACAGACAACATTTATTGCACCAAAAAGGGCTAAGTTAAGCCAAATTTAATTAGAATTGGTATGGGCCGCCTAACAACCAATAACTATTGGAATGGGATAACTCCCAACAACCTCAGCTAACTGAGTGGGATTATTCACTAAGATGGAAGTTGAGCAGAACTGACCAGGAAAAGGAGAATTTATAAAAAAAAATAAGAATTCTTAAGCCAAGAAAAAAGTATTGGGAAAAATAAAATGAAATGCTATTTCCAGTGTTTTTCGAGATCAAGTCCTCTTGTTAATGCTCCCTAATTCCTAGTTTAGTAAATAAATCACAGGATGTTGGGAGCACTAACCCTTCAATGTCGCCGAGCGCTCACAGATAGTCCTCGTTGTCACAATGCATGTCACAGCGCGGTAATGCCATAACCAGATATTGTACAGAACACGCAAGGCTGTGAATATTGCTAGTGTAGGATGCACAGAAAGATATGCAGGTAGTGTTGGGCTGTAGAGAGGCAACATATTGGATGTCAGTCACTATGTTGAAGCATTGTTAATGCTTCACTGTGTCTAACAATTGTTCTTCAGAAGAGGACACGTCTAGCACATGGACCTCTGCTGCCCCCTGCTGTCTTACTGGACTGTGACACATATCTGTGTATGAGAGAGAATTGTAAGAAACAATACATGGTGTTAATGCAACTCAGGTCAAACACCACATTGTCTACTGTTTTGCAGATCGTTTTAATGATTTCAGTCAAAACAATTCACACGTTAAAACAAACATCATTCTTTCTGTCTGCATTGACTGAGAATTTGTTTAAAGATGGGTAATGGATTCACATTCATAATGAAATGGTACATGCATACATTCATCATTCATTATACAAATGGCATGCTACCCAGTGCTCGATTGATATTTTAAAAACCTGATCATTTATATTTGATATACATGGGGTAAGCTATTTCCTCCGTTACCTCCTCATATGTAAATTAAACTAAATTGTTACTTGCACACAATCCCAAATCCCTATTTACATTTAAATAACATATGATTTAGGTAGCACTGCAATGGCCGTTAAAGTGTAAGCTCACCTGTCAATGTCAAGGCACGCCTCTTAGGGGAATTCTACCTTAACAATTGCACAGGATACCCCAACACGCAGTACTTGAATCCACAGTATCCTAGATACAGAAAAGGATAGAGGTCTATTACCGGCAGTGGCGGAATGAGAGTAGAGAGGGCCATGGTGCAATCCTTTTTATTTTTGGGGGGGGCCCCCTTTAACTCAAGGATGACAAAAAGGTAGATTGCCATCTGTCGTACAACACACACCATGCTTTGCCAGCTGGGGATTGCTCAATCTTGCGGGGTTGTATTTAGCACTGAGCAGTGTTTGTGAGTTTGAATGTAAGCATGTTTTTATATGAAATATGTGTGTGAATGTAGGAGCTTGTGTATAGAGTTGTGTGTTGTTATGTAATGTTGACATCTGAATGCAGGGGTGAATTTGTGTGCAGTGTTGGCGTATGAATGCGGAGATGTATGCACATATACATAGCCACACACACATACTGATACACATACATACAGATTCAAGCATTGACACACATGCAGATACACATACGCAGGAACAGACACGCAGATACACAGATACACAAAGTGATACACAGATACGCGGGTGCACACACTAACACACATACAGATACACACTGACACACAGATGCACAGATTCATAAATGTAGATAGACACACACTAACACACATACAGATACACAGACACACACACACTTACAAACATGCAGAAACACAGGCACCCACAATAGCAAACATACAGATATACCCACACAATATGGCACATGCAGATACACACAATGACACTCATGCAGATACACACAATGACACTCATACAAATACAAACGCACACAATGACACACATGCATAAATACAGACCCACATTAACACATACACAGACACACAGAATAACACACAGATACAAACACTGACACATACAGGCACACAGATGCACAGATACACAGGGGCAAACATTAACACATATGCAGGTACACAGATACATATGCAGATACACAGGCACACAAACAGATGCACAGACAAAGAGATACACATACAGACACACACACAGATACTCTCAACAACCTTAGGCAGCCCACTGCATGCCAGGGAAGCCACCCTCATGCACCATAAATGTAGGAAACGGGAGGGTTCCCTGGGGTCCTGTGGGCTGGCTAAGACTGCTTTGAGTCAGTGGTTCTCCCACTACGCTCCCCTCCTCTGCAGGGGTCAAGTCCTGGGGAATAAAGTGTGGGAACTCACCCAAGATTATCCCCCCCCCAAAAAAATAATAATAATATACACTCGTATAAATATATATATATATATATATATATACGTGTGCACACACACACTGACGGGGCACCCACATACTGACACACACCCACACACAGACACACACACACACAGATACACACACTCAGACACACACTCACAGACATACATACACTCACACACACACACTCACAGACACACACATACATTCACAGACACACACAGACACTCATACACATACACACACACATACATACACTCACAGACACACACATACTCAGACACACACACACACTCACAGACACACAGACACACTCACAAATTATTTATTTTTTAATTAAAAAATGTCCAACCAGCCTCCCTACCTGGAAAACATGGACCTGTGCCTGGGGTCCAGTGGGGCGGGCAACTGTCTCCATATCAGACGCGGCGACGGGGCTGTATTCTCTCTGCTACCTTTCGCCGCGTGGGCTGCCTACTGATGCCGGGAGCCGGAATATAACATCATATTCCAGCTCCCGGCATCAGCAAATGGCGCGCGGCGAGAGGGAGCAGACAGTGCACAGCTCCCTCGCCGCTTCTAATATGGAGACAGGCGCCTGCCGGGAGGGTCCATCAGGTGGCCCTCAGGCCACCTCTTGGGCCCTCCCATGACAGGGGGAACACGGGGGGCATTACGGGGCGGCATTGTTTGCCGTCCCATGAGTGCCTGCAGGAACAGCGGGAACGGCATTCCTGCTGTAAAAAAAAGTGCAGAAACGCAATTCCCACGCGTTCCTGCAGGACTCGAGCCTCTGCCTTCCTCCCACGCGGCTCCATATGTTAACTGGGAGGAAGTGACCAGCTGTACCTTCCTACCATCGCTGACATCATCACAGGGGGACTGGTCACACTATTAAAGGGCAGCAGCACTGATAAGGCCCCTGAGGAAATGTTGCAATCGGGTGGCCCTATGTGCACGGTCCACCCAATGGGTTGAGGGGCCCTTTAATAGTGGCCTTAGGGTGGCCGGACTTAACACAACCAGAAAGGGAATGGCTAGACAATAATCAAATACAGGGATACCACAGTCAAACTATAGCACTTTTTGACAGGAACAAAAGGTTGATGAGGACTCTGCTCAAACAAGCTTACAATCAAGAGGGGGTGGGGTATATAGAATACAATATAAAGAGCAGCATGGAGGAATGGAAGCAGAATTGGAAGGTGAGAGTAAAATGAAAAATGGCCCCACTAATTAAGTTGAGAGAGTAACAGGGGCAGACTGACAACTCACTGGGCCCTCGGTCAGTAGGAGATCAAGGGCCCCCTTCCTGGTGCAAGGTCTTTGTGCAGCTCTCAAACAGATATTATGTGCGTGCTACCTAGCACCCAGGATGACTGTGTGAGAGCCACACAGTCATGATTCCCACTTTTGAATAGAGTAACCCTTAATGCCTCACGGCCTTCATTAAAATAAAGAAATAGAGCACATTTAATTTAACCCCTTAAGGACCAAACTTCTGGAATAAAATGGAATCATGACGTGTCAGACATGTCATGTGTCCTTAAGGGGTTAAAATCCTCTTTGTTGGTGACATCACAAGCAGCGCCCCCCACACGTGTAACCATACATGTAGCTTCCAAAACACGTGTGTTTGGAGGCTTCTTGTGTGGTTGCGTGTGTGGGATGCTGCTTGTGATTTTGTGTTCCTGTATGTTAACGTGTTTAGTTAGAATTAATAATTTGTCATGTTTTAGCTAATGTACTGCGCTGCAGAATATGTTGGTGCTGTATAAGTAATTGTAATAATTGTGTTTGTGTGTATAAGGAGGCTGTATGCAGTATTGCAATGATGGGAAAGCCTATTGTATTGTGTGTGTAGGGAGGCTGTGGTATTGAATTTGTGGGAATGCTGTTTGTGGGATTATATGCATACAGTGAGGTTCCATGTGGGTGTGCGTGCGTGAATGGAGCTGTTTGCAGTGTCGTATGTGAGTGGAGAGGGCTGGTTGTGTTGAAGAGTGTGTGAGGATATGGGCTATAGTGGCCGTCTCTGATGGCTCTGCCATTGGGCCCCATAAAAAGGCAAAAAAAACCTCTCTCTAAGCCTCCCAACACATGGGAAACTGTCTGCATTACTCAAGGGAACTCCGCAGCCACCTTTTAAACCGGGTCTGAGTCGGATCCCTGCAGCATGTTACCGATGTCACTGACACTTGGGCCTACTTTGGGGCTTCGCCTTGCCAACATGCAGTTCTGTGGCAGAGGATGGATGGCTACTTACAAAGGGCCTGCTGTGTCTGGGACTGTGCTGCCTGAGGATGGTGGAGACCTGGGGTTCAGCCCCATCTCCCCCCTCGGTCGGTGGGGGTCATCTCAGGCCAAGAGTTGTCACTGATTTCAGCATGGGAGATTAAGGAGACGGAGGACTTTATTCCCCTCCCCCCTGCTGTAGGAATGGTTAACTGTGCCCTTGAATGATCGGATGAGGGGAAGCAGTGAAGAATACTCACCTACTGTGAGGGGCTGACTTGGACGGCTGGTGTGGACTTTGCCGAGCACCGAATGAACCCTCCGGGCTGTATGCCTGCACACTGGAGAAGTGAGTTCCCCGGCCTCTGGATCTGAGGGGTCCCCAGAGAGCCTTATCCCTGACGCTGTGAGCCCTGTGGGACGGGATTGCTTTTTGCCTCTGAGTGCCCCCAGCACCACGGAATGCCTGGCTGGTGGGCTGGGGTAAGTCTGGGGAAGACAGATGGAGACTCGGTAATCCAGGGGATATTTTGCACCTGTGCCATATGAGCCTCCCCCCTCCCCCCCCCCCCACGGACGTAGATTAAGCCCTGTGTTGCTATCCTGAAACAGCTCTCCAGTGGGGAGGGGGGGCTCCAGCACAACACGCTTTTTATTCTTTTAAGTTTTAATTGCTTTTCTATTTTATTGCTTTCTTATTTTTTCTTATATTTGGCATGGTACAATGCCTGGCCAAACGTGCAAAGAACTTGGTCCCTGAGGGCACAGGGATATTCTCCACTAGGTGCCTGAAGGAGGGCCATCACGTCAGGTGCCATACCTTTTGATTTTCAAGAGACTCTTAGGTGGGGTTTTTGTCAGTACATACGTATATGCATATGTTTTTTATTTATTTATTTTTATTTTATATACACCCAGGCTAAGAAGCTTTACAAACAAATTTTATACTATATATCTTTAATGTATGTCTTAACATATGTATTTTGTAAAGTGTTTTACTGGCGAGATTACTTCCGCTTATATCTTTTCACATGTTGAAATTACGCTTATGAAGGACCAGGTTCAATCGTCGTATGATATTTTATTGTTTCGACCGCTATTGATTAACTAGTGAATGTCCATTGCCGTTATCTATCTGCTCTACTTTGTTGTTTCATTTGCAATGCTGGACCTGCGAGTCCTATCAGTTTGACATGTCTTCTTTGCTAATCCTTCAATAAAAAGATTTTCAAAAAAAAAAAAAACATGTATTTTGCTCGATAACCTTCGTGGTAATATTTAACTGATATATTCCTACGTTTTCTCCCAATTGCAATCCCGGGGTGTGGCCGTCTTGGTTGATGTCATGCAGTCTATTTATATGCCATGTTTTCGGGTGTAACACCTGCTTCGCTCACCACCAGAAGCTTATGCAGGGACTCGATACCCTAACATAGTTATTCTAACACCTGCCACATGATTGACGCACATAACCACCATGACCTCCTGGCCTAGAGGTGGGTCCTCAGTCACATAGGCTTGAAACTACAATACTACTCAAAGCTATTGGCTATTTTTTATTTTATTTTTTCTCTTTTTCTTTATATATATATATTTTTTTTTTTCAACCTGCGACCATGCATGCCATGTAAGCTATCCACCTATGCTACGCTTTTTCTGAAGCTAGTGGTGCTCCTCCCACCCTAAATAAACCTGAAGCAATTATTAATGGTAGTTCTATCAATGAGAGATATATATCTTTCCTAATACGTGGTATCTAGTGATGTCGCGAACATGAAATTTGCCGTTCGCGAATAGCGAACGCGAACTTCCGCAAATGTTCGCGAACGGGCGAACCCGGCGAACCGCCATAGACTTCAATAGGCAGGCGAATTTTAAAACCCACAGGGACTCTTTCCGGCCACAATAGTGATGGGCCCCCACCCACCTGAGCAGTGGGTGGGGGCCCTAAACAAGAATAAGGGGGGGACCTAATGTCCTCCCCACTGGCCCCCACCCCTGAGCGGTGGGTGGTGGCCCTAAACACAAATTGGGGGGGACTTAATGTCCTCCCCCCTGGCCCCCACCCATGAGCAGCGGGTGGGGGCCCTAAATACCAATAGGGGGGGGACCTATTGTCCTCCCCCCGGCCCCCACCCCTGAGCGGCGGGTGGGGGCCCTAAATACCAATAGGGGGTGACCTATTGTCCTCCCCCCGTCCCCCACCCCAGAGCGGCGGGTGGGGGCCCTAAATACCAATAGGGGGGGGACCTATTGTCCTACCCCCGGCCCCCACCCCTTAACGGCGGGTGGGGGCCCTAAATACCAATAGGGGGGGACCTAATGTCCTCCCCCCAGCCCCCACCCATGAGCGGCGGGTGGGGGCCCTAAATACCAATAGGGGGGGACCTAATGTCCTCCCCCCGGCCCCCACCCCTGAGCGCCGGGTGGGGGCCCTAAAAAAAATGTGTCCCCCCCAGTTGACTAGGGGTCCCCAAACAATGGTCCCCCTACCTACCCCCCTCACCCTAAAAATAATGAGGGGGGAGTCGATAAAACTAAAAACCTGTAAATAAAATAAAAATAAACTTACCATTAGATGTCTTCTTTTTTCTAAAATCTTCTTTCTTCAGCCCCCAAAAAGGCCAAATAAAAAGCCAATATAACCGTCGCACTTTGAAAAAAAAAAAACGAGCGTAAAAAAAATGAATCCTTCTTCACCCTTCGAGGGCACGCCGCGTGCTGAGCTCCGCAGGGCGGGTCAAGGCTTATAAAGCCTTGCCACACCGTGCAATTAGGCTTAGAACACTCTGATTGGTTGGTTTAAGCCAATCAGAGTGCTCTGTGTCATTTTACACAGCGTGGGAAAATTGACACAGAGCACCCTGATTGGGTGGCTTGAACACCCCCTATTGGTATTTAGGGCCCCCATCCGCCGCTCAGGGGTGGGGGCCGCCGGGAGGACAATAGGTCCCCCCCTATTGGTATTTAGGGCCCCCACCCACCGCTCAGGGGTGGGGGCCGGCGGGAGGACAATAGGTCCCCCCCTATTGGTATTTAGGGCCCCCACCCGCCGCTCAGGGGTGGGGGCCGGGGGGGAGGACCATAGGTCCCCCCCTACTGGTATTTAGGGCCCCCACCGGCCGCTCAGGGGTGGGGGCCGGGGGGAGGACAATAGGTCCCCCCTATTGGTATTTAGGGCCCCCACCCACTGCTCAGGGGTGAGGGCCAGGGGGGAGGATATTAGGTCACCCCCCTATTGGTATTTAGGGCACCCACCCGCCGCTCAGGGGTGGGGGCCGGGGGGAAGGACAATAGGTCCCCCCTATTGGTATTTAGGGCCCCCACCCGCTGCTCAGGGGTGGGGGCCGGGGGAAGGACAATAGGTCCCCCCCTATTGGTATTTAGGGCCCCTACCCGCCGCTCAGGGGTGGGGGCCGGGGGGGAGGACAATAGGTCCCCCCATTGGTATTTAGGGCCCCCACCCGCTGCTCAGGGATGGGGGCCGGGGGGAGGACAATAGGTTCCCCCCCCTATTGGTATTACGGGCCCCCACCCACCGCTCAGGGGTGGGGGCCAGGGGGGAGGACTATAAGTTCTCCCCCTTTTTTTTACTTTAGCGGGTGGGGGGACCCTTTTTTTTGTTTTGTTTTTTAACAGTGAGCAGCCACAGGCTAAGTAATTTTTACTTAGTATTAGTAAATTTGGCTGAAAGACAAAAAAAAAATAGGGGGCGGACCGAACATCGCATATGTTTGCAATCCGTGGCGAACGCGAACACGCTATGTTCGCCAGGAACTATTCGCCAGCGAACCGTTCGGGACATCACTAGTGGTATCCAAGACGGTCACTTACTTGAGATGTGCTTTATCTTCAATTATATTTGCATGGTCATGCTACTCTTTTGCATAATAGACACAGGTTGGTCCTGATACCGTGTGCTGTTTACCAATGAAGTTTACATGTAGTTTCTTTGAATACTATGCTACTACTGGATGCAGTTACATTACTATATGCTCATCTACTCTTATTTACGATTGCCACGGACCTTTGCGCAGGTCTTTTGCCATGATACGTTATGTTAACGCCTCAGATTGCTCAACTTAGCCTCTGCAAAGGCAAATGTAGAACTGTACTCCTGATCTGCTGTTTAAATGCTCTTTACTGAACAAAATTTAAAAAAAAACATTTCAAACAAATGAAAGTGCTGCCTCATCTCGCAATCCTAAAATAGCCCAATTTACAAAGGTAAAAAAAAAACAACAGAGTACAAAAACGAACAATATGGTATAGGAGGAAGTTGTGATAGTTCAGCATGCGAACATGTAATGTTTGCCTTTTACAGCAAACAGTTTGCTAATATGTGTTTTAACACCAGCTCAAGCAACAACGGATTACACACATTACACAGTCATCAAACCTCGCATTGAGGCCATTAGATTACCATTTCACACCACGCAAGACCGTACTTGAAATTTGAAATATTTCCCCCCCGCTGCTCTGAAAGTTTGCCTTAGAACAGTCTAAGTAGTATGGCACACCATGGAAACAGTCAAGACAGCTTCTAATTTGGATAAAGACTATCTCAAGGAAAACTGGAATTTGGAAGCTCTATATAAAGTTAAGCTGAAGAACCATTCACTCAAACAGTCCATGGCTGCCACACCAAAATAACATGCAAAACAGCATTCCATCTTTACCCACTTGTAACATGGGAAAACTTAGCATGAGATTGAAGAGTGCCAAGGTTTGAGGCGTATGACTTAGTTTTTACATAGAATATCCTCAATCAATTTAAAAAAATAGTAGTATAGTAGAATAGTTTTCTGATCAGTCCATAGCAGCCCTAATAATCCTAATTACGGGATCTGCTAACTCAGGAGCAGAAAACATGAACAAGCTGCTGAGATAGCTTAGTGGTTAGTGTTCCAACTGTATTATCTCAAACCTGCAGGTTTAATGTCCAGGAAGGTATCTCTTCTTAGGTCCATTGTTACTCCTTTAAAAGCAGGGCTAGGTGCCAGAAACAGTTTGAAACATATTTGTGTATAAATTTCAGTTTAATTGTGCTTCAGCATACTGACTAAAAATACATTGTAATACATCTCTTACGGGGGTCTCGTTAGCTGAACACATTTTATCTTTAAGAAGGTGTTCTGGCTGCTATTCGACCTCTCATAATTGGTAATTACATCTTTCATTCCCCTTCCTTTACGTGTCACCTCATCTGCGGTCTACAGTTTCTGCATAGGTCCAGCCAGTAGACATGTGCAATTCGTTTTGTTATGAATTTCAATTTCAGACGAATTTCAAACAAAATTGTCAATGTGGAAGAGCTTTACAATTTAAAGTGAAAACATTTAAAAACAAAAAAATTCGGAATGAATTGAAACAACATTTCTTCTGATCCATTCGTTTTCCTAAGGATAGCAAATTAAGGACTTCTCTATTAAGCAACTTCAACTGCTACCTTAAGAAAAAGTTTTTTTTATTAATTTAGCCCAGTTTGTCAGAGGCCAATAATGCTGTCTTTTTAGATGAGAAATAAAAATAAAAGGATAGTCCAGCGCTTAAATAGTTACTGATGTATTCCAACTGTCAGCTCAACAACCCGGCGTCTCTGTTTTCCGAATGAACAAACTACATGTAAATCAGAAGTGTAGGTGGAGCGCCTTGAGTGTCCGTAGTAATTTTAAGAAATGACAAAAAGAGAGCGAATGCTAATGAAGTAGTAAGTCTCCTTTTAAGTGATTAATAAGGAATAAGATCTGCACTTACACATTTCAGGAGCTAGAATTCAATTCCCACTTCAGTGTTTGGGCGCTATGATTCCCGCCTAAGGATATAGTGTAGCCTTGTGTGTCCAGTATAAGAAATAACTACTATAGAAAAAAGAAAGTTGGTACAGCGCTGGCTCAGTAGGCAGCAAATACTGAAACTTGGATACCCTAACAATCCAAGATGGATGGAGAGAAATGTAAAGAAAAAGTAAAACAGGTTGCGCCAAATGGTGATATAAATACCATGCAGCAACATTGAGTGTCTTGTATGTAATGTAAATAGTCCCAAAAGACTATTTGTGGTACAAAAAAAGGGTCTTGATAGAACCGATATTTTGAAAGGCAATCTGGTAATGAAAATACACTCACACGAAAAGAGCTATCTTATAGCTCTCTTATATCAGCTTGCGGTAATATGATCCGTGCCGAGGATATAGGGTGGATTATCAATCAGGTCTCTTACAGAAATGATGGTGCGGCCAGTGACAACTTGGATTTGGACATCTCACATGTAATATATAGAAACACAAAAAAGCTCCAGTAGTGTAATCCAGAGATCCAATAATAAATCTATTAGAAATGAAAATACACTCACAAAACAAAGAGCTTCCAAATCAGTGGAAATGGAATTGTTTTTGTTCCGTAGAGTTGATTTTCATAGTTTTTTTTTGCAGTCTAGGGTTTTTTTTATATTTTAAAGTTGCATTGCCAGATAATGGTTTTCATTTGGTCTTTTATGAGGCTGAAGAAAAGAAGATTTACAAGAAATAATTCCAACCAGATTTGGCTTTAGTACATATGACATTTGCAATTCCGCTCATATTTCGGCACTTTTCATTCGATTTTGTACATCCGGACAAAATCCCAGCTAGAAAAGCGTAGTGGACTTGTCGGTTCCCTGATAAACTGCAGGGAATGATACCTACCTAGCTGTGCCACTTTTATTAAATAATAATACTTGGGTGCCCATCCTAATGAAACGGGTTGCGTACATTTCTAATTTTGCAGCTAATTTATAAACAGATTATGGCTTATGTACACAGAAAAATACTTCAGGATATTCGATTCAGCATATTCTGGAAACATAGAACATTCAGTTCAACTACATGGCTCAATCCAGGAGTTGTTCTGAGTATATAGGGGTGTTTTCCCTTTCTTCTCTGCCCATTATAGCTTTTACTTCGTTTTCCACTACATCTGTACATCTGGAGAAATTTAAAGTATACTTGTTTAACTTCCCCATCTCCTCGGCTGCAGAACAAAGTGTGCTCTTTGTAAGTAACGTATTTCTTTAAAGACGTGGATGTCAGGATCGGGACAGGGATCCAACACGCAGAGTACAAACAGTAGCCAGATACGTATACCGGACCTTAGAATGGCCGGACTAACGTAAGTAGTACCGTATAGAATGGTCAAAGACAAGCCGAGGTCAAGGGTAACAGAAGACAGGTAAGCGAGAGACAAGCCGAATCAAGGGTAACAGAGATAAGCAGAGTAAGGTAAACAAGCCGGGTCAAAACTAAAAGGGATAAAAGAATACACAAGCACTGAGTGACTAGAACAAGCTAGAACCACGACAGGGCAATGAGCTAATGAAAGAAGCTCTGTTAAATACCCTGTTCAGAGCAGTAACCACACCTCCGAGACGTCCTGATTGGTCCTGCAGCAATTGACTGACAGGTCGATCCGGGGGAGTGTCCTGATGATGACTTCCTGCCTAGATGGTGTAAAAGGCAGTCACTCCCTCGCGGCCGGCCTTGCATGACCGGATAGACCGCGGGGAAGGGAGTCATCAGACCGTTTGGATGGTGGAACAGCTAAGTCTCTACCTCTTTCGGAGGTAGAGACCACAGGTACTCTGACAGTACCCCCCCTCTCAGATACGCCCACCGGGCGGAATGAACCGGGACGAGATGGGAAACGAGAGTGATACGCCCTGCGGAGACGGGGAGCATGAACATCCTCCTGAGGTACCCAACTCCTCTCCTCAGGACCATATCCCTTCCAATCAACCAGATATTGTACTCTCCCCCGGGAGATTCGAGAATCAATAATAGAGTTGACCTCATACTCCTCCTGACCCTCCACCTGAACGGAGCGAGGAGGGGCTATTGTGGAGGAAAATCTGTTACATATGAGTGGTTTCAGCAATGAAACGTGAAACGAGTTCGGAATGCTTAAGGTATTAGGAAGAGTTAAACGATACGCAACCGGATTGATACGGGTCAGCACCCTGTAGGGTCCAATATAACGAGGAGCGAACTTCATGGAGGGCAGTTTTAAACGGATGTTCCTCGTGCTCAGCCATACCCTATCACCTGGAACAAAGACCGGAGCCGCCCTTCTACGTTTATCAGCGTGTTTCTTGACCAACATAGAGTTGTGCACAAGGATTTGTCGAGTTTGATCCCACAACTTCCTCAAATTGGCAACATGAACATCAACCGACGGCACCCCCTGGGAAGGAGAATCCGAAGGAAGAATAGACGGATGAAAACCATAATTCATGAAGAAGGGGCTTGAATGAGTAGAATCGCAAACGAGATTGTTGTGTGCAAACTCCGCCCAAGGAATCAAACCGACCCAATCATCCTGGTGTTCAGAAACAAAGCATCGTAAATATTGTTCAATTTTCTGGTTGGTACGTTCAGCAGCTCCGTTAGACTGAGGATGATAGGCAGAAGAAAAGTTTAATTTAATACCAAGTTGAGAGCAGAAGGACCTCCAAAAGCGGGAAACAAATTGGGAGCCTCTGTCCGATGTACAATTTGAGAGGGTATCCCATGTAGGCGAAAAATCTCCTTGGCGAATATCTCTGCCAATTCGGGAGAAGACGGAAGTTTAGGCAGGGGAATGAAGTGTGCCATCCTAGTAAACCTGTCAACCACGGTGAGGATAACAGTCTGTCTTTTAGAGATAGGTAGATCGACAATAAAGTCCATGGCCAAACAGGACCATGGTTTCTCTGGAACCTCCAAGGGTTGCAGGAGTCCACATGGAAGCGTATGGGGTTGTTTGGTTTTAGTACAAACTTCACATGCAGCGATGAACTCCTCAACATCCCTCCGTAAAGTAGACCACCAGAAGTCCTTAGAGATCAAGGCGTAAGTTTTGCGAATACCAGGATGTCCCGCCATCTTGCTATTATGTAAACACTGTAAAAGTTCCAGTTGAAAAGCAGGAGGAACGAAATGACGACCCGCAGGGGTCTGTTTAGGTGCGAGATGTTGCAACTTAATGATCTCGGCCAGTAATGGAGAATGAATCCTGAGATTCATATTAGCAATGATATTGCACTTCGGAACTATAGAAGAAAGAACTGGTTCAGGTACAGTAGAAGGTTCATATTGGCGAGATAATGCATCGGCTTTAGAGTTTTTAGAACCAGGTCTGTAAGTCAGTACATAATTGAAGTGAGTCAGGAATAAGGACCAACGAGCTTGTCTAGAGGATAAACGCTTAGCCTCCCCAATATATGACAAGTTTTTGTGGTCTGTCAAAATCGTAATAGGGTGTAGGGTCCCCTCCAACAAATGTCTCCACTCCTTTAAGGCTTTAATGACTGCTAACAGTTCCCTGTCTCCGATGTCATATCTGCTCTCAGCCCCAGAAAGTTTCCTGGAAAAAAAACCACACGGGTGTAATGGTTTATCTACCGCTAATCTTTGTGACAGAACCGCACCTACTCCTGTCTCAGAGGCATCGACCTCGAGTAGAAACGGCAAAGTCGTATAAGGATGGACTAATATTGGAGCAGAAGCAAAAAGTTCTTTGAGCCTCTTGAAAGCAGCGAGAGCTTCAGGAGACCACGTCTTAGTTTCTGCCCCCTGTTTGGTCATATTGGTAATGGGCGCAATAATAGATGAGTAACCCTTAATGAAGCGCCTATAATAATTGGAGAAACCAATAAACCTCTGAATAGCCTTGAGTCCCTTAGGTAATGGCCAATCTAAAATAGACTGGAGTTTGTCAGGGTCCATCTTAAAACCTTCCCCAGAAATCACGTAACCAAGAAAATCTATCTGAGACTGATCAAAGCTGCATTTTTCCAATTTACAGTATAGACCATGTTGCAGAAGTTTCTGTAATACCGCTCTGACCTGTCTATGGTGAGTTTCAATCTCCCTAGAGTGTATCAGTATGTCGTCTAGGTATACAATGACACAATCATGTTGAAACTCCCTAAGTACCTCATTAATCAGATCCTGAAATACTGCAGGAGCATTGCAAAGTCCAAACGGCATAACTGTGTATTCATAGTGACCGTACCGAGTATTGAACGCCGTCATCCACTCGTGTCCCTGCTGGACTCTCACCAAATTATATGCCCCTCTGAGATCTAACTTGGTGAAGATTTTGGAGCCCTTAAGACGATCAAATAACTCGGTAATAAGTGGAATAGGATAGGCATTTCTGACAGTTATTTTATTCAAGCCTCGGTAATCGATACAAGGTCTCAGCGTGCCATCCTTTTTCTTAACGAAAAAGAACCCAGCCCCGGCCGGGGAAGAAGACCTCCTAATGAATCCCTTTTCTAAATTCTCCCGAATATACTCCTCTAGAACCAAGTTTTCCTGAACAGACAAAGGATATACATGGCCCCTCGGAGGCATAGTCCCAGGTAGAAGCTTAATTTTACAATCAAATGGCCTGTGTGGCGGCAAAGAATCGGCATTATTCTTGTCAAATACTGCCTTTAAGTCTAGGTAAAGGTCTGGTATCTGTCTTTCTGTGGACTGAATAGGAGTCTCAGGTATGTTAACATTAGCTAATGGAGAAACCTTGCATAAACACCTATCCTGGCAACCCTGGCCCCACGAGAGTATCTCCCCTAACTCCCAATCGATAATAGGGTTATGTTTCTTCAACCATGGGTACCCCAGAACTATGGGAACGGAAGGGGATGAAATGAGCAAAAGAGATAAATTCTCCACGTGTAGGATACCAACATTTAAACTAATGGGTATGGTTTCACGAAAGATAACAGGGTCTAGTAGTGGTCTACCATCTATGGCCTCAACGGCCAAGGGTGTCTCCCTTAGCTGGGATGGGAAATTGTTCTTAATAGCAAAGGCTTGGTCGATAAAATTCTCAGCAGCACCGGAATCTATCAATGCCATAGCCCTTACTACTTCCCTCTCCCAAGTTAAGGAAACTGGTAGCAGAAGCCTGTGATCTTTATAATTAGGAGTAGAGGACAAAATAGAAACACCCAAGGCTTGTCCTCTAGAGAGACTTAGGTGCGAGCGTTTCCCGGACGGTTAGGACAGTTCGAGAGTAAATGACCCTTGGCTCCACAATACATACACAAACCCTCTCTTCTCCTGTACTGTCTTTCCTCCTCAGAGAGGCGGGTATAACCTACCTGCATAGGTTCAGGAAGCAAAGATACCGTGGAGTCAGGACTTGGAAAAGCGGGGGCTAACCTAAAAGAAGGTGTCAGGATCCCGCGGGCGGCTGCGAGGGGAGGCTGCAATCCGCTCGCGGCACTCACCCTCCAGCCGTCCACGGTCCCCTTCCTGCCAGGTGTTCGGCGGGCGGCATTCTCCCAGCCACGGGTGCCGCCCGCGTCTTCTTCCGGGTCCCCCAGTGGCAGCATGCATGACGCTGCATGCTGGGAGACCGGCCAATTTGTTACACGCCGGGGTCAGTCACCTGACCCGGCGTTAAAGGCACAGTGCCTCAATCACAGTGGGAGGTTTAGATATCTCCCACGTGTGATTGTTAATTCTGATTGGAAATTAGCCAATCAGAATTAATCTTCTGGTTTATATACTTACCTTTCCTGTTCCTCCCTGCCCTGTTGTGGTCTTTGCTTTATAGTATTGATACTGAACGTGTGCTTTCTGGTTACGTACTCTCTGGCTTGTTATACTGACTTTGTGACTTTCTCCTACCCTTTGACCTCGGCTTGTTTCTCGTTATTCTGTTTTCTGGTTCCCCTACTTGGCTTGTCTCCTGACTATTCTGTGTGTGCTTAGCCCGGCCACTCTAAGGACCGGTACGGCACACTTTCTGTGTGTCTGTGTGTGTGTTGGCGTGTTGGGTTCCCCGAATCGTGACATTACAACAGGGCCATTATGGAACCTGCTGACATACCACAGCTCCTAGTTAATCAGGAGGCTAGAATGGATGGCTTGGACCACCGTATGGATCAGTTTGCTCAAGCTTTGCAAACCATACTGGCTCGCACTGCACACTTGCAGCCTGCCGTTCAGGAGGTTGCTGCTGCTGTGCCCGAGCCCATTCCCACTCCGGCACCCGTTCCTGCCCATGTAGTGCATATGACGCCGCCACAGCGCTACAGCGGTGACCCGGCATTGTGTCGTGGTTTCCTCAACCAAATTGACATCCATTTGGTGATGAATCCACGTTCCTATCCCACTGACAGATCTAAAATAGCCTTTTTGATAAACCACTTGTCAGGGAGAGCTTTAGCATGGGCTAATCCCATGTGGGAGAATGCTTCCCCAATGTCCTTTGCAGACTTTTTGACCGCTTTCAAACGCACATTTGATCAACCCGGTAGGGTTGCTTCTGCTGGCAAAGCTCTGCTTAGGGTACGACAGGGTAATAGATCTGTAGCGGATTACACTATCGAATTCCGCACTCTAGCAGCTGAAGTGGTTTGGAACAATGACGCCCTCGTAACAGCCTTTCAGGAGGGTTTGGCCGCTTACATACTGGATGAAATAGCATCCAGGGAATTGCCTGTTCTTTTGGATGATGTTATAGACTATGTGATCCTTATTGATAACCGCATTAGAGAGAGGCGTAGTCAAAGACGCCTGGATACACGGGTGTTGCCTGCCCTACCCAGCACTGCATTACTAGCACTACCCGCTCCTAGGCCACCATCCCCTGAACCCATGCAATTAGGCGCTACGGGGTTAACTGAGGCTGAAAGAGCGTACCGTAGAAGGGAGGGGTTATGCCTTTATTGTGGTAAGAGGGGGCACCGCTGTAATGCATGCCCTAAGGTACAGGGAAACTACAGCACCTAAGGCCTAGAGAGGGGTCGGCCTCGGGTGTTATGACCTTGTCCCCTCATGTGTCCATCTCCAGACCATTTATTACGGTTTCTCTTTTGGTCAATAAAACCACCATAACAACTAAAGCCTTGATCGATTCAGGTGCGGCAGACAACCTTATGGATGAGAACTTTGCCAAAACCGCAGCCTTGACTTTGATCCAAAAGGCCACACCCTTGGCCGTTGAGGCCATAGATGGTAGACCGCTTGAGAAACCTCTGGTAACCCATGAAACCCAAGAAATCATTATGTCTGTGGGTGCTTTGCACAAGGAAAGGTTAACCTTTCAAATAATTGACTCCCCTACTGCTTCAATCGTTCTGGGTTTTCCCTGGTTAGTTAAGCACAACCCGGTACTTGACTGGGGTTGTTTAGATATACTCTCCTGGGGGGAATCTTGTCAACAAGACTGTATGGCTCATGTACGTCCTGTTTGTTCACTCAATGTGCCCACGGCTAAACCACTTTCTGTTTCTGTCCCTTCTGTGTATGCAGACCTTGCATTGGTTTTTGAAAAAAGGGAAGCAGATAAACTACCCCCACATCGGGAGTATGACTGTGCCATAAACCTGTTACCGGGTACTATGCCTCCTAGGGGTAAGGTCTACCCTCTTTCTGAGAAAGAAAACCAGATCATGGAGGAGTACATACGGGAATCCTTAAGTAAAGGTTTTATTAGAAGGTCCTCTTCTCCTGCTGGTGCTGGTTTCTTTTTTGTGGCAAAGAAGGAGGGCGACTTGAGGCCATGTATAGACTACAGGGGTCTGAACAACATAACGATTAAAAACGCCTACCCTATCCCCCTCATCACTGAGTTGTTTGATCGTGTGAAAGGTTCTAAGTACTTCACCAAATTAGACCTCAGGGGGGCTTATAACCTCGTCCGTATAAAGGAGAATGACGAGTGGAAAACAGCGTTTAATACGCGCAGCGGGCATTACGAATATCTGGTCATGCCTTTTGGACTGTGTAATGCTCCCGCTGTGTTTCAGGACCTCATAAACGATGTCCTTAGGGATCTTTTGCATGTCTGTGCCGTGGTGTACCTGGACGACATACTTGTGTATTCCCCTGATTTGAAGTCACACCATAATCATGTTAGGATGGTGCTCAAGAAATTATTACAGAACGGACTCTACTGTAAGTTAGAAAAATGTTTGTTCTATCAAACCTCGGTGCAATTCCTTGGTTATATAATTACTGAACAGGGTTTCAGTATGGACCCTGCTAAATTGGAAGCCATACTGTCCTGGCCACTTCCCCAAGGACTTAAGGCTATCCAGCGTTTTATAGGATTTGCCAACTATTATAGGAAATTTATAAATAACTTTTCACCCCTTATCTCTCCTATAACGAAGCTGACTAAAAAAGGTCTACACCCTAGGGTTTGGACTCCCGAAGCCCTTAAGGCCTTCGAAACTCTCAAGAAGGCATTTGCCTCTGCTCCAGTACTGCACCACCCTAATCCTTCTCTTCCCTTTGTTATGGAAGTAGACGCTTCTGAGTCAGGTGTGGGAGCAGTACTGTCACAGAGGTTATCGCATGATGAACCCCTCCATCCCTGTTGTTTCTTTTCAAAAAGGTTGTCCGATTCAGAAAAGAATTACGATGTTGGGAACAGGGAACTATTAGCTATTGTGTTAGCTTTTAAGGAATGGAGGTACTTATTAGAGGGTTCTAGACACAAAATCATGGTTATTACTGATCATAAAAACCTCTCCTATATAGCTGACGCTAGAAGGTTATCTGCCCGGCAGGCTAGATGGTCCCTATTTCTTTCACGTTTTCAATACGTTATTACCTATAGACCTGGTTGCCGTAATGCCAAAGCTGACGCTATCTCCTGACAGCATGAACCTTTAGAATTTGTTAACCTGACTCCTGTACCTATTGTTCCTGCGTCTCAGATAATAGCTGCTACCCGTTTGGTTGTTTCATCTCCTTTTCTTGATAGTATTAAGACATACCAAACCCAAGCACCCCCTGAGACGCCGGCTGGTAAACTATATGTTAAAACAAAGGACAGAAAAAAGCTGTTAACTTTATTTCACACCGCCAAAACTGCTGGTCATCCGGGAGTAACCAAAACCTATAAGGGCCTCCTTCAACAGTTCTGGTGGCCTTCGCTTAAGCAGGACGTAGTAGATTTTGTACAGGCTTGTCGGGTCTGTACTCAGTGTAAGTCCCCTAATGTGAGACCCCAGGGTCTACTCTTGCCTCTGTCTATACCAAAGAAACCATGGACCCACTTATCCATGGATTTCATTGTAGACCTTCCTCTTTCTGATGGTCAGACGGTGATTTTGACTGTGACGGATAGGTTCTCTAGAATGGCGCACTTCATTCCGCTTAAAAAGCTTCCTTCTGCTAGTCAGTTGGCTCAGGTGTTTGCCAAAGAAGTGTTCCGCTTGCATGGGGTTCCTCAGGATATCGTGTCTGACAGGGGTCCTCATTTTGTCTCTCGGTTTTGGAGGGGCTTTTGTGCTGAGATGGGGGTCTCCTTGTCGTTCACTTCCTCCTATCACCCGCAATCTAATGGTGCAGCCGAACGTGCTAACCAGTCTGTGGAATTGTATTTGCGCTGCTTCACTAATGCGCACCAGGACGACTGGTCTCACCTCCTTCCGTGGGCTGAGTTTGCCAGGAATACGGTGTCTCACTCGTCTACTGGCTTAAGTCCTTTTGAGGTTGCTTATGGGTTTCGGCCTTCTGTCCTTCCCGGTGCGTTCTCCGACAAGGGAATGCCCGCCTTGGACCAGCACCTCGCCTCTTTGCGGAAGATGTGGGATCAGGTCCATGTTGCGCTATCTCGTTCAGCTGCTGCTCAGAAGAGGTTTGCTGATCGCCGTAGGGTTGCGGCCCCTTCTTATATTCCGGGTGATAGGGTATGGTTGTCCTCCAGGAACCTCCGTCTCAAGGTTCCCTCGATGAAATTTGCTCCCAGATTTCTGGGTCCCTACAAGGTGTTGCGTAGGGTTAACCCCGTTTCCTACTCCCTTGACCTGCCTCCTTCCATGCGTATTCCAAACACGTTTCACGTCTCGCTTTTGAAGCCCTTGCTGTGTAACCGGTTCTCTCGTCCCCTCGGGCGGCCCGTTTCCCCTCGCGCGGTCTCCAGTGGCGTGTACGAGGTGGCTGCCCTTCTCGACTCTCGTGTTTCTAGGGGTCGGTTACAGTATCTGGTGGATTGGAAGGGGTACGGCCCTGAGGAGCGGTCTTGGGTTTTGAGCTCTGATTTGCACGCTCCCTCTTTGGTCCGCTCCTTTCATGCCCGGTTTCCTTTGAAGCCTTCTGCTTCCCGCCCTCCGGGCGGTCTTCGAGGGGGGGGTAATGTCAGGATCCCGCGGGCGGCTGCGAGGGGAGGCTGCAATCCGCTCGCGGCACTCACCCTCCAGCCGTCCACGGTCCCCTTCCTGCCAGGTGTTCGGCGGGCGGCATTCTCCCAGCCACGGGTGCCGCCCGCGTCTTCTTCCGGGTCCCCCAGTGGCAGCATGCATGACGCTGCACGCTGGGAGACCGGCCAATTTGTTACACGCCGGGGTCAGTCACCTGACCCGGCGTTAAAGGCACAGTGCCTCAATCACAGTGGGAGGTTTAGATATCTCCCACGTGTGATTGTTAATTCTGATTGGAAATTAGCCAATCAGAATTAATCTTCTGGTTTATATACTTACCTTTCCTGTTCCTCCCTGCCCTGTTGTGGTCTTTGCTTTATAGTATTGATACTGAACGTGTGCTTTCTGGTTACGTACTCTCTGGCTTGTTATACTGACTTTGTGACTTTCTCCTACCCTTTGACCTCGGCTTGTTTCTCGTTATTCTGTTTTCTGGTTCCCCTACTTGGCTTGTCTCCTGACTATTCTGTGTGTGCTTAGCCCGGCCACTCTAAGGACCGGTACGGCACACTTTCTGTGTGTGTGTCTGTGTGTGTGTTGGCGTGTTGGGTTCCCCGAATCGTGACAGAAGGTCTCCGGTTCCTCTCTCGAGTGTTCTGTCTCTCTCTTAAACGTTCATCTATACGAGAGATGAACGAAATTAAATCTTCTAAATTCTCAGGGAGTTCTCTGGTAGCAACCTCATCAAGGATTACTTCAGATAGGCCATTCAAAAATACATCCATATACGCCTGCTCATTCCACTTGACTTCTGACGCCAGAGACCTGAACTCTAGTGCATAATCCACCATTGTTCGGTTCTCCTGTCTCAGGCGCAACAGTAATCTGGCTGCATTAACCTTTCTACCTGGAGGATCAAATGTTCTTCTAAAAGCAGCTACAAATGCGTTATAGTTATACACTAATGGGTTATCGTTCTCCATAGTGGGTTGGCCCATCTCAGAGCTTTCTCAATAAGTAGGGTGATAATAAATCCTACCTTTGCCCTATCTGTAGGATAAGAGCGGGGTTGCAATTCAAAGTGGATACTAATTTGGTTTAAAAAACCACAACACTTCTCAGGAGCCCCACCATAGCGTACTGGGGGGGTAATGCGAGAAGAAGCACCCACTGTGGCTACCTCTAGACCTAAACTGACAGGAGAAAAAGGGGTATTACGTATCTCCTCTGGTGGGTTATTGGCATGAGATAATAGAGCCTGTAGCGCAAGCGCCATCTGATCCATTCTGTGATCCATGGCTTCAAACCTAGGATCAGGAGAAGCCAGCTGACTGTTTGTACTTGCAGGATCCATTGGCCCTGTCGTAATGTCAGGATCGGGACAGGGATCCAACACGCAGAGTACAAACAGTAGCCAGATACGTATACCGGACCTTAGAATGGCCGGACTAACGTAAGTAGTACCGTATAGAATGGTCAAAGACAAGCCGAGGTCGAGGGTAACAGAAGACAGGTAAGCGAGAGACAAGCCGAATCAAGGGTAGCAGAGATAAGCAGAGTAAGGTAAACAAGCCGGGTCAAAACCAAAAGGGATAAAAGAATACACAAGCACTGAGTGACTAGAACAAGCTAGAACCACGACAGGGCAATGAGCTAATGAAAGAAGCTCTGTTAAATACCCTGTTCAGAGCAGTAACCACACCTCCGAGACGTCCTGATTGGTCCTGCAGCAATTGACTGACAGGTCGATCCGGGGGAGTGTCCTGATGATGACTTCCTGCCTAGATGGTGTAAAAGGCAGTCACTCCCTCGCGGCCGGCCTTGCATGACCGGATAGACCGCGGGGAAGGGAGTCATCAGACCGTTTGGATGGTGGAACAGCTAAGTCTCTACCTCTTTTGGAGGTAGAGACCACAGGTACCCTGACAGTGGATATGTGTCGTTGTGTTCGGAGATACAAAGTTCTCCTTTGCTAATGACAAAAGATGGTGTGAGTTAAGCTGTTTTTTTTCTTCATATAATAGCGGTCTTTATTTTTTAAACAATTAGGTAACTGATATATTGTTTACAGGTTTTGGTTTGTTTTTTTTTTTTTAATCCTCAGCTGAAAACGGTTGCTCTCGTGATTGTATAAGAATATCCAATATTTAGATATTATATTAATGAATCTAATGAGACACAGAAGAAAATAAGATTCTTTGATGCCGTTTCATTAGAACATCGCACTATATTCTTTCCTTTGAACGTCTTAAAGAATCCCCAACAGACTAAATTAATCAGATGAAAATTATTGCCATTTATAATCAAAATTTACTCAATAATTTCCCTCTTTCCCGTATTTAATTATAACTTCAACTCATAGGGGATCAAAGACTGCTACTGATTATATGTCCATCAGAGCTCCCGTTAATGGGTTATCTATTAATGATGACAAGTAAAAAAAAAAAATCCAAGTTTCGGATAAGAATATAATAATAAGATTTGTAATGATTGTAAATAATCCCAGAGTACAATGCACAGAAAATAAAGCAGACATGTAATGTTATCAATAAAAAAGTGATTTATTTTTATCATTATTTTTGATTATTGAAGTCATCACTTCTTTTCTTTTTTGTTGAGTTCTGAAAAGATGATGGCAATTAAATTTTCAGTTATCAAATTTTCCTCCTTTTCCCTGTGAATTATCCTAAGGCTCAGGTGGTGTTTGTCATAAAGGCAGATGAAAATGTTTGTTTCGTCTTAAGGGGCAAATTGTACGTATTTTAATAAATGGTTGGTATTTATTTTCAGTGAGCGCACTTTATTTGTGTGTGCCATTGATGCAGAAAATTCCCAATAAATGTTATTGATCCATGGGTTTGTTTCTCCCCCAACAGCAATGTTAAACCTTGCTCCTGGTGGCAACACATAGAGAGAATAAACCCAATTTTGATAAAATCTTAATTTAACGCAAGAAAATCCCATCACTATTATTTTTGGGGGGTTTGGTTTGGTTGCTAATTTATTTCACCCTGTCAAGAATTGGTATTGTGCCTTCCGGCATTGCTGAATTTCTTTATGTGGGAAAAGTGTGTTTTTTCAGTTTACAGAAAGTGCAGATGCCAATAGAAATTGACACTTTTATAAATGAACCTGGTTACATCCTGGTTATCAATCAGATGATCAGTCATGTTACTTCCTGGTTTGTTTAGCTCAGTGGAGCTGAACTCAAGAGGCAGCAATTGCCCAGAGCACCTGCCTTGCAAGGATTTCTCATTGAGCTGCATTGGGAAGTCTGCGATTGGACAGTCACATAAGGCCTGGGTGGGGCTAGAAGAGGAGGGCTTACAAAGGCTGAAGACAAGATATCTGCTGGTTGTTTATTCCAGGTGTACATCTTAACATATACAGCTTGGAGGAAAGATGAGACATGGGGGATAAGAAACAAACATTTAAATATATTATGGGAATCAACACCAGAAAGGAGGAGAGTATATTTAAAAGAAGGAAAACTACCACAACAAGGGGATATAGTCTTAAATTAAAGGAGCAAAGGTTTAAAAATAATATCAGGAAGTATTGCTTTACTGAGAGGGTAGTGGATGCATGGAGGGAGTTTAAGCATTGGTGGGATAGGCATAAGGCTATCCTAGATATAAGAGACTAATGAAAGTATTTAGAAAATTGGGCAGACTAGATGGGCCGAATGGCTCTTATCTGCCGTCCCATTTTCTATGTGTTCAATTTTACCTGGTTTAGCTGCCAACTCCCACAGCCACATCCCAATAATCCCTACCACAGTGAAGACAGGTAAAATAGTACCCAAGGCATGCACAAGCTCTCATTAGCTAGAGTAAAATGTAATTGGTGCTTTCCATTTTAGTCAACATCCTTAAATATATATAAACATCCACAAAAGGTTAACATTGTGTGCATCCCAGTTAGAAATGTCACGGAAAATATTGTATAGGTGGCATATAGTGCCCACGAGGTTGAAATATTTTGATCCGACACAGACAGGCGCCTGTTGGCGGTGTGGACATGAAACAGGAACATAATGCACATTTGGTGGACATGCCCAAATATAGCTACATTGTGGGGAGAAGTTGGATCTCTTTTGCAGAAATTGGGAAATTTAAATATACCGTTAAACCCGGAGATATTTCTCTTGCAGCATTATCCAAAGGACCTCCTCAAATCCCATAAGTACCTTCTATTCCATATATCCATAGCAGTAATTACGGGTATAGCGAAAGCATGGTTAAAAAAAGACCCCCCCAATGCTAGATACAATTATTTCCCAATTAGATATAATCAACATTTATGAATGCACCACTAGAGCGTACAGAGCGCCACAAAAATTTTGGGTAGACGCTTGGGAAATGTGGGAAGCATTTAGGCAATTAGGAAAGGAGACACACAGATAGGGACAACAAACATATAAACTGGAAAAACAGACACAAGACACGCAAGATGGATCAAAGGCAACTTCAGACACCGCCGAGAATATAAGCGTCCACCCTACCCCTTTCCTGCCCACCCCTAGTTATCCTTTCCCCCTCCCCAGGTTATGAGTTAACGGTTAACGGTTAAAATATATACAAGAAAATGGGTACATACATAAGACTATTAGCAACTAGTTGATATATACACGTTATTACGTGCCCAAAATATAAACAACAAAAAGAGGAAGATACACGTTAAAATGGGAAAATACGTTTAATACAATACAATGACAACTACCATACAAAGGTAGTAGAGGTGATTTATGTAGAGATACCACGTCCCTAGGTAACAGGAGCGTAGGCGGGTGAGATACTAGGATACACGTTGCATGAGGTGCTAGACAGACAGCAGGCTACGTTTACCGAGACAAATGAGAGTAACCTACAAATTGTAAATTATAAGATGAACGTATGCATTCAATATTGAGTAACTAACAAGGCAAAGTCATCTCCACAAGAGACACGTAAAGAGGTTTACTTGGTAAATTAGTAGGATGTTTAGTCACTGATAATTGTTAGCTGTTTATGGCAAAGATGTATCAAGAAAATGTATGTAACATCACTGTATAACGAATGTATGTACCCTATCAACTACAAATAAAAAAATAAAAAAATATATATTTATATAAACATATCGATTTAATAGCTATTTATTGGTCAACAGAATTTCTATGATGATTGACTGTCTGTCCATCTGCCTGTCCGTCTGTCTACCCATCTGCCTGTCCGTCTGTCTGCCCATCTGCCTGTCCGTCTGTCTGCCTGCCTGACTGTCTATCTATAAAAACATTTTTGTGTGGTTTCTCTCTCTGCTACATCACCTATAGAGTACATTTAGTGTTAGTTACCATCGTTGCTCATCCTTAGTGAGACATTAGGGCTTGCTGAGCTATGTTTTATCACCTTTCAAAACGTGTAGAACAGGTTAGTACTTTCTTTACCTGGTATTTACAAGCCATTAATCTTTACTGGCTGTGAATACACTGGGTTTGTACAGAAGGGGTTTAATGGAGTCAACTTACATTCCAGAGATCATAAAAATTACATTTTTAAAAAGGAAATTTTGGGATATTTTTTTTTTTCATTCACATTTTCCGTAATATAATAAACTTCCATTGTGGTTAGAGAGGCAGGAGGGAGATGTTTGTGACACAGGCACCCGAACAAATAGTAATTGCTTTGTTTTAAAAATAGATTCTGTCTGTAACATGTTTCATAAAAGCATTTATCTTGTAGGAATGTGATGAATACATGAGACAAATAACTAGCAAGTACTGTCAGAGAGCTTGCTTTATTCGCAATTGCTGAGAAGTTACTAATGAGGTAGCCCACACACAGAAAAAATATATAACATTGAAATGACATTAATATTACGGACTTGGAAAGGGCCAACGGTGTAAACAGAATGAGAAATGCATTTTATTCTTTATAGAAATTGAGGGGAAAGAATCGTGTTTTGTTTTTATGAAAAGTGTTTGTCTCTGAATTCTCTCTGACTCATGATTATATCACTTTTAATAAAGAATTACCTAGGTGGTAAAAATTCACAGGTGGTGAAAAAAAACATTAAATATTTGAAGTCATTGTTTAGTTTCTATAGCAACGATGCTAAACTGTATTGTGAAGCTGTTATTCGGTTTAGTTTATTCCCTGGATAAAAGACGGCTGTCACATGCATGCGTGGCACCCACAAACTCTCTAATTTATAAAGACACAATATAACTCACTTTTGGTTTTCTCCAATGAACCCTGTTGAGCCATGCCACCAGGCTCCAAACAGGTGAGCAGATACACAGTTTTAGTCCAATAAAGACCAGATACATTTTTTAATTACAGTTTGATTACAATTCCACGTTTGAGCCCAAATGGGCTTTTTGTAACAGTATCAAAATTGCACCTGTAGATCAAATTCTGGGAATATCTGGTCTTTGTGTAACTCGGTGGCACACTCAGTCTGTTTGCCAGTTGTGTTATAGTTCAATTTCCATTTCTGTTAACCTTCTGAGTGCCAGATGAATGACTATAGTATTACGTCTGTCAAACATAGACACATAGAATGTGACGGCAGATAAGAACCATTCGGACCATCTCGTCTGCCCAATTTTCTAAATACTTTCATTAGTCCCTGGCCTTATCTTATAGTTAGGATGGCCTTATGCCTATCCCATGCATGCTTAAACACTTTTACTGTGTTAACCTCTACCACTTCAGCTGGAAGGCTATTCCATGCATCCACTACCCTCTCAGTAAAGTAATACTTCCTGATATTATTTTTAAACCTTTGCCCCTCTAATTTAAGACTATGTCCTCTTGTTGTGGTAGTTTTTCTTCTTTTAAATATAGTCTCCTCCTTTACTGTGTTGATTCCCTTTATGTTTTTAAATGTTTCTATCATATCCCCCCTGTCTCCTCTTTGCTCTAAGCATCCACGTGTCATGGTTGATTATATATTTCCTACCTGTTCTATGTTAAATTTTGTATATATTGTGTATTAATATTGTTTTTGTATTCTATTGTACCATAACGTAACAATGCAATGTTTTGTGGACCCAGGTCATACTTGAAAACGAGAGAAATCTCAATGTATCTTTCCTGGTAAAATATTTTATAAATAAATAAAAATAAATAAATAAATATACATCTGCACGCTACATGCTATACTGTCCATATGGACAATGACTCTTGTTGGAAGCATGGAGAATAGGAAATCTGATACATGCAATTCCTGTGATACAAAGTAACTGTATGTGTGTTTACAGCCTGGCATTGACACTCACAGAGTACCTACCTGTAACGAATGTCTGTGATCCCCTAGTGCAGAGTTTGGCAACATTCACCACTCCAGCGGTTGTTGGACTTCATCTAAATTCTTCATTACTTATTTACTGTTACTGAATAGTATTTTTAATGAATTGTGGAAATATTGCAGGACGACTATAACATATGAGAAGTGATACAGCATCCTATATCTGGTAAAGCTAGCTAAAGCTCTAGAAAAAAGAAAAGAAGTATAAATTCACAAATAGCAGTTTTGTAACATGCATTAAGCGGTTAAACCCCCTACATTTGGGTAGTTATAATAAACCTTCAGCCGGTAATTTGGGGAATACAAGATCTGTAAATACTATCAGAATGCATGTGGGCATAGCGCCACCTACAGCAAATAAAGCAGAATGGCTACTGCCAAGACTATACATTTAAACACATCAGCCTGCTATTACAGCTCCATAGGTACAAGCTTATCTAGCTGCATACATTTAACTTTTTTCTAAAAGAATTTAGGCATTTTTCGGATGATTTTTGGTATTTTGGTATGTTATTTTTTATATGTACTTTAATTATTGAGACATAGATATATTTTTAGATCTATAATAGAGGTTATCTTTTAACATTTCTCTACACCCACATTCTTTCCTTACCGACTACCATTTGGCGTTACCCCAGTCTTATTTCTAGGGCGCTCCTGTTCCTATTTACCTTAAACTTTCACTCTCTTTTTAAGTTTATTTGCATATTTTTACCGTCTCTCTGAATCTAAAGAGTTAGCTAGACACGGAGCACTTGGTTGAACCCTATCAGCCGCATCTCACAGACAGGACCCAGATTGGATAAAATGACCATCATGGGTTACGGCTTATGGCTTTTACAGAGGGGACATCTCTGGCATTTTGTTTCTGGACTGCTGCTCTGGCTAGGACCAGTCTAATGTGCTAATGGTATAGTGCTCCTGTGTAACGCCACCAGAAAAAACAAAATCTGACTGGGGTCGGACCACGGGCAAGCTGTACAGCATTTGCCTGCTGACTATGTCTGTGGATTTCTCAGTGTAATGTCTTGCGTCAGACATTAACATTTTAGTTTGAGGCAGGAAGTAATGCAAGTTTTGTTTTAATATAAGAATTCACATAGTTAATTATCTCTGTCTTGGTTACATGTCTTTGGCATGCATTCGGAGGAGCCAAGTATCCTGGTTGCTTAGCAACGTCAGCATCCTTTTATTTATCTTCCTTACTCAGAGGCAGAGGATTTAAAAATGAGTGCTCATAAGTCTCTGCTCAGTCAGGCAGCATCGCTGGGCTAGCTGGCTGCAAATTGGTTTTGTTCATCAATCCAGTGCCGTGTCCTGCTTTTACACCTCCAGTATTTGCGCTAATAGCATGGGGTTCTGAGTTTACAATGACAGCAGATTGTATGTAGAAAGGATGTCTTAACTTGGAATAGATGATACGTCCGCAATAAATATAGAGAAAACGTATTGTAATTAAAACTGTGAGCATTTACTGTATTTAAAATTCATTTTCTATTACAGAGAGCAAGGGAGCTGTAGTCATATAAGTAAATATGTCAATAGTCGGAAAAATGTGGCTAGTTCAAAATTAAGTGAGAATGTACCTTTATTAATTGTTTATTTAAACTGTTTCATCTTTTGGCTTCTAATCCGGTGAATTTAGCTTTATTTTGATTCATTAATATTTTTTTATTTTACTCACTAGCTAAACCCTAAACTGTAGGCTCTTAATAAAAATGCATATTGTGTTTTACTAATTTCACCCAAAAGTCTGAAAGCAAGGGCTAAGGGTTACTCTTTGTATCTAGAAAGATACTATGGGGAAAAATACATTTATACTTAAAATATAAGTATTAAATAATATTATTCTGAAAAAGGAGGCCAATAAAAGAAACCACACTTAGTATAACTAACTGTAACCTAACCTACACAGTGCATATAACATGTGTGTGGGAGCCTGGAGTGTCCCTTTAATAATATAAACCCACCCAGTATAACTAACTGTAACCTTACCTACACAGTGCATCTAATGTGTGTGGGAGCCTGGAGTGTCCCTTTAATAATATAAACCCACCCAGTATAACTAACTGTAACCTAACCTACACAGTGTACCTAACGTGTGTGGGAGCCTGGAGTGTCCCTTTAATAATATAAACCCACCCTGTATAACTAACTGTAACCTAACCTACACAGTGCATCTAATGTGTGTGGGAGCCTGGAGTGTCCCTTTAATAATATAAACCCACCTCGTATAACTAACTGTCACCTAACCTACACAGTGCATCTAACGTGTGGGAACGTGGAGTGTCCCTTTAATAATATAAACCTACCCAGTATAACTAACTGTAATCTAACCTACATAGTGCACTTCATGTGTGTGGGAGCCTGGAGTGTCCCTTTAATAATATCAACCCAACCTGTATAACTAACTGTAACCTAACCTACACAGTGCATCTAATGCGTGTGGGAGCCTGGAGTGTCCCTTTAATAATATAAACCCACCCAGTATAACTAACTGTAACCTAACCTACACAGTGCACCTAACGTGTGTGGGAGCCTGGAGTGTCCCTTTAATAATATAAACCCACCCTTGTATAACTAACTGTAACCTAACCTACACAGTGCATCTAATGTGTGTGGGAGCCTGGAGTGTCCTTTTAATAATATAAACCCACCCCGTATAACTAACTGTAACCTAACCTACACAGTGCATCTAACGTGTGTGGGAGCCTGGAGTGTCCCTTTTATAATATAAACCCACCAAGTATAACTAACTGTAACCTAACCTACACAGTGCACCTTACGTGTGTGGGAGCCGGGAGTGTCCCTTTTATAATATAAACCCACCCAGTATAACTAACTGTAACCTTACCTACACAGTGCATCTAACGTGTGTGGGAGCCTGGAGTGTCCCTTTAATAATATAAACCCACCCAGTATAACTAACTGTAACCTAACCTACACAGTGCACCTAACGTGTGTGGGAGCCTGGAGTGTCCCTTTAATAATATAAACCCACCCAGTATAACTAACTGTAACCTAACCTACACAGTGCACCTAACGTGTGTGGGAGCCGGGAGTGTCCCTATAATAATATAAACCCACCCAGTATAACTAACTGTAACCTAACCTACACAGTGCATCTAACGTGTGGGAACGTGGAGTGTCCCTTTAATAATATAAACCCACCCAGTATAACTAACTGTAATCTAACCTACATAGTACACTTCATGTGTGTGGGAACCTGGAGTGTCCCTTTAATAACATAAGCCCACCCAGTTTAACTAACTGTAACCTAACCTACACAGTGCATCTAATGTGTGTGGGAGCCTGGAGTGTCCCTTTAATAATATAAACCCACCCAGTATAACTAACTGTCACCTAACCTACACAGTGCATCTAACGTGTGGGAACGTGGAGTGTCCCTTTAATAATATAAACCTACCCAGTATAACTAACTGTAATCTAACCTACATAGTGCACTTCATGTGTGTGGGAGCCTGGAGTGTCCCTTTAATAATATAAACCCACCCTGTATAACTAACTGTAACCTAACCTACACAGTGCATCTAATGTGTGTGGGAGCCTGGAGTGTCCCTTTAATAATATAAACCCACCCAGTATAACTAACTGTAACCTAACCTACACAGTGCATCTAATGTGTGTGGGAGCCTGGAGTGTCCCTTTAATAATATAAACCCACCTCGTATAACTAACTGTCACCTAACCTACACAGTGCATCTAACGTGTGGGAACGTGGAGTGTCCCTTTAATAATATAAACCTACCCAGTATAACTAACTGTAATCTAACCTACATAGTGCACTTCATGTGTGTGGGAGCCTGGAGTGTCCCTTTAATAATATCAACCCAACCTGTATAACTAACTGTAACCTAACCTACACAGTGCATCTAATGCGTGTGGGAGCCTGGAGTGTCCCTTTAATAATATAAACCCACCCAGTATAACTAACTGTAACCTAACCTACACAGTGCACCTAACGTGTGTGGGAGCCTGGAGTGTCCCTTTAATAATATAAACCCACCCTTGTATAACTAACTGTAACCTAACCTACACAGTGCATCTAATGTGTGTGGGAGCCTGGAGTGTCCTTTTAATAATATAAACCCACCCCGTATAACTAACTGTAACCTAACCTACACAGTGCATCTAACGTGTGTGGGAGCCTGGAGTGTCCCTTTTATAATATAAACCCACCAAGTATAACTAACTGTAACCTAACCTACACAGTGCACCTTACGTGTGTGGGAGCCGGGAGTGTCCCTTTTATAATATAAACCCACCCAGTATAACTAACTGTAACCTTACCTACACAGTGCATCTAACGTGTGTGGGAGCCTGGAGTGTCCCTTTAATAATATAAACCCACCCAGTATAACTAACTGTAACCTAACCTACACAGTGCACCTAACGTGTGTGGGAGCCTGGAGTGTCCCTTTAATAATATAAACCCACCCAGTATAACTAACTGTAACCTAACCTACACAGTGCACCTAACGTGTGTGGGAGCCGGGAGTGTCCCTATAATAATATAAACCCACCCAGTATAACTAACTGTAACCTAACCTACACAGTGCATCTAACGTGTGGGAACGTGGAGTGTCCCTTTAATAATATAAACCCACCCAGTATAACTAACTGTAATCTAACCTACATAGTACACTTCATGTGTGTGGGAACCTGGAGTGTCCCTTTAATAACATAAGCCCACCCAGTTTAACTAACTGTAACCTAACCTACACAGTGCATCTAATGTGTGTGGGAGCCTGGAGTGTCCCTTTAATAATATAAACCCACCCAGTATAACTAACTGTCACCTAACCTACACAGTGCATCTAACGTGTGGGAACGTGGAGTGTCCCTTTAATAATATAAACCTACCCAGTATAACTAACTGTAATCTAACCTACATAGTGCACTTCATGTGTGTGGGAGCCTGGAGTGTCCCTTTAATAATATAAACCCACCCTGTATAACTAACTGTAACCTAACCTACACAGTGCATCTAATGTGTGTGGGAGCCTGGAGTGTCCCTTTAATAATATAAACCCACCCAGTATAACTAACTGTAACCTAACCTACACAGTGCACCTAACGTGTGTGGGAGCCTGGAGTGTCCCTTTAATAATATAAACCCACCCTTGTATAACTAACTGTAACCTAACCTACACAGTGCATCTAATGTGTGTGGGAGCCTGGAGTGTCCTTTTAATAATATAAACCCACCCCGTATAACTAACTGTAACCTAACCTACACAGTGCATCTAACGTGTGTGGGAGCCTGGAGTGTCCCTTATATAAGATAAACCCACCAAGTATAACTAACTGTAACCTAACCTACACAGTGCACCTAACGTGTGTGGGAGCCGGGAGTGTCCCTTTTATAATATAAACCCACCCAGTATAACTAACTGTAACCTAACCTACACAGTGCATCTAACGTGTGGGAACCTGGAGTGTCCCTTTAATAACATAAGCCCACCCAGTTTAACTAACTGTAACCTAACCTACACAGTGCATCTAATGTGTGTGGGAGCCTGGAGTGTCCCTTTAATAATATAAACCCACCCAGTATAACTAACTGTAACCTAACCTGCACAGTGCACCTAATGTGTGTGGGAGCCTGGAGTGTCCCTTTATTATTATAAACCCATCTAGAATAACTAACTGTAACCTAACCTACACAGTGCATCTAATGTGTGTGGGAGCCTGGAGTGTCCCTTTAATAATATAAACCCACCCAGTATAACTAACTGTAACCTAACCTACACAGTGCATCTAACGTGTGTGTGAGCCTGGAGTGTCCCTTTATTAATATAAACCCACCCAGTATAACTAACTGTAACCTAACCTACACAGTGCGCCTAACGAGCCTGGACTGTGTCCCTAATAATATACAGACTGCACTGTTTTAATGTTGTTGTTTTTTTGGTCAGTACATCCAAAATGATTTGATTAAAAAAAATGTGTTGGCCATAGACTCTCTGCACCATATGCACTACACTGACCTATAGGGTACTTGGAATTTACACATAAAGAATATATAGGATGGGCTAGATAGCTAGATAAACACACATACAGCTAGCAGACAGGCCAACACACATGAAATGATATAGATGGGTAAATATGAGGTATACAATATATCAGAACAAAATGTAATCAATGTAAAACTGGGGATTAACTAGGAAGACAAAAGGTTTGCAGAGATGGCATGACCTACATCTAATGACACAAAGATAACAGGAACATGTTCAATATTGCAGACGTGTGAAGAGTCTGGGCGTTGGGCAGCTGCAGTTAATGGTTACTGGTAAAATGTCACAGTTCTTTTACCTCTCATACTGGGATATAAAGGCCAATCTCAGTCTCTTCACACCTCTATATTCATGAACATTTCCATGCTGCTTTGGTTTAATTAGACCTACATCGTATCACCTCTGTGCAGACTGTGTCACCCTGTTAAATCATTAAACCTCCCCCCGCACGGCGTTCGCTGCATCCGCTCTGACACTTCATAGTACACGAAAGTGTGACGAGGGATGTATATTGCTACATATAGAGTTCTAGTGTTATTTGTTAAAGTAGAAGATATATTTTAATCCTAATTAACTATTAAAAAGGCATCACCTTCGGAATAATCGGAGAATTAGACGTATTCTGTACAAATCCAATGTGGTCACGGGAATTCTGACCAAACGTGATCAGTTCAAAACAACGAGATACACTGTCAGTGAGCACCATATCTACAGCATGTCCTCCACATGTTGCTCCGACACATACTTATCATATAGGAATAACCATCACTTGGAATATATTCACTAATCTGCTAATAGCGGCATTGACAAAGAAATGACATCATTTAGGTCAAAATAGTGGGGATGGCAAATGGAGATGAGATTTGGGTGTAAACTTCCCAATTCTTTACACATTCCAATTTGTAGAATAGAATTTGTATTTCTTAGTCTGCAGCATCATAAATCACTTAAGTAGAGATTCCTCCCATTTAATGGATAAAGCTAAATGCATTTTGTAGTTTAAAACAAAATGAGAAATATTTAGAATTCACCTTTTCATCGTATTGTATAATACAACATGGAAAATGTTACATAACAGCACACTAACGGTAGATACATAAAATATCCAATATGCCTAACAAGCTGAAAACATTATTATTTTATTATTTATATAGCGCCATCAGATTCCATAGCGCAGTACAATAGGTGGACTAACACACATGTAATTGTAACCAGACAACTGGACGTACAGGAACAGAGAGGTGGAGGGCCCTGCTCAATGAGCTTACATTCTAGAGGGAGTGGGGCATAGTGCCACAAGGGGAAAAGTAGGGGTACAAAGTAGGTTGTAAGAAAAGTATTCATTGAGGGCTTAGTAGGTAATTTTTGACAGTTGCAGGAGAGGAGTCATGGGAGATGGGGATAAAAACCTGCTAACAGTTTAATTGATATGCTTTCTTGAAGAAGTGAGTTTTCAATAATTTTTTGAATGAGTGGAGACTGGGTGAAAGTCTTACAGAGAAGAGAAGGGAGTTCCACAGGAGAGGTACAGCCCTGGAGAAATCTTGGTGGCGAGCATTAGAGGTGGGAGTATGGACAGAGGATATACATAGGACTTTGGCAGAGCGTAGGGGCCTCAACGGGACATAACTGTGTATTAGGGAGAATAGGTAGGTTGGAGCAGCATTATGTAGGGACTTGTAAGCAAGCACCAGAATTTTAAATTGAGCCCATTATCTAACTGAGAGCCAATGCAGGGACTGACATTATAGATTGTAGCGGTGGCATCTGGGAACACATAAGACCACTGAGAAGGAGATTGCAGTAGTCAAGGCGAGAGAAAACAAAAGCATGGACCAGCACCTTAGCCGCATCCGGGGTTAAACAGGGGCGGATGCGCGCTATGTTTTTGAGATGGAAGCGACAGGATTTGGCGATTGATTGGACATGAGGGGTGAAGGAGAGGTTGGAGTCAAAAAGAACACCCAGACAGCGAGCCTGGGAGGTAGAGGTGATGGTAGCGCTGTTGACTTGGAGGGAGACAGACACGGGAGTAGCAACACTTGAGGGAGGAAAGACCAGACGTTCTGTTTTGGACAGGTTGAGTTTAAGGAAGTGGGCAGCCATCCAGTTGGAAATGGCAGAGAGGCAGTCAGAGACATGAGTCAAGATGGGCAGAGAGATTACATTAAGAGCATACTACTTACAAGAATTAATCCGTTTTAATAATGTTTTGTTAGTGAATAATGTGAATTCCTGAACAGACAGCATTCATGGAAAGGAAGACATTTTCTGACAAGATCAACAGAAAATAATTGATGGAATTCAGAGCTTAATATATCAAAACTATGTCTATCAGGCTGTGGTTTTGGAGCCTACTGAGGCTCTGACAAGGCAAACCACTTAGTGGAGGATTTTAGCACACAGTATGGACAGTATAGTGCTGAAGATTCATGGGTTATAACTCAAAATGTAACACGCAAATGCTGATATAGCAGAACATGGTTTGACAACTTGATGCACTTTAGTATTTTTTTTCAATTCCTAGTTTCTAAGTTAATTTGACCCTTCTGTTCAACTTACCGTACGTGTCATAAACTGTTTGGTTTTATATTCTCATTGTACAGCAGTGATAATAATTGTTATGTTATTATGTACGGTTAGTGTCAGCCAGTTAGTGAATTCTTCTAACAGAGTTGTATGTCCATGACTGGTTTAAAAAATTAGTTTAAAGGGACACTAAAGTATCCCAGACCACTTTATCTCACTGAAGTGGTCTGGATGCAGTGTACATGTCCCCCTTAGTCCTGCAATGTAAACATTGCAGTTTTAGAGAAAATGCAATTTTACATTGCAATACCAAGACAGCCTCTAGTGGCTGAAGTTTTTGAATGAGGACATCCAGCATCAGATAAAACAACACTATGGCGAAGGCCTAATGCAAGTGCAGCCCTCGCCATGCATGCTCATGGTCCCCCTACTAGATGACGTCGGATGAGGTGGACCGCAACCCAAGGGACATTGGTGCTGAAATCGGGTAAGTGAAAAAAGGGTTATTTAACCCTTTACATGACTCAGGGGGCAGGTGGGGGGATGCAGGGGCTGAGGAACACATTAGTCTTAGGAATACATATTTGATCTCGAGAAGCAAATCGCAACTTTGAGGGAGATCGACAATCTTGAGAGGAGTCTGCTGCTGACTGAGCAGAGTTTAAGGGGGGCAGGTAGTGGAGAGGGAGGAGATAAGACAGATGGGGAACAGGCATGTAGCTGGGTGACAGTGGGGCGAGGAAGCAGGGGGGGAGGGAAGAGGAAAGGGCTAGCTAGTCCTGATTTGGTGCAACCTAGCAGATTTGCCCGTTTTAGGGAAGATGTTGGGAGCATCAGCTCAGGAGTAGCTGTATTAGAGGAAGCTGTTACTTCTAACAGCCGAGCTAACAGCCCCCCTAGTACGGGTGGGAATAAAATGTAAGGAAGGCAAGACAGGTTGTGGTGGTAGGGGACTCTATCATTAGGAGAGCAGATAGAGCAATCTGCCGCTCTGATCGGCTCAACCGGACAGTTAGCTGTGTCCCGGGTGCTCTGGTCCGGCATGTTGCTGACAGAGTGGATGGATTATTGGGAGGGGCTGGGGATGACCCAGCGGTCATGGTCCATGTTGGTACCAATGACAAAGTAAGAGGAAGATGGAAGGTCCTAAAGAATGATTTCAGGGAATTAGGTAGCAAACTTAAGAAAAGGACCTCCAAGGTGGTATTCTCTGAGATATTACCTGTGCCACGCGCTACAGTGGAAAGGCAGCGGGAGATTAGAGAGGTTGATGCGTGGCTGAAGTCTTGGTGCAGGAAGGAGGGTTTGAGGTTTTTAGAGCACTGGGCTGACTTTGCGATTGGGTACAACCTTTATAGTAGTGATGGATTGCACCTAAACGGGAGAGGGTCTGCAGTGCTGGGGGATAGGATGGCTTGAAGGTTGGAGGAGATTTTAAACTAGTAGTAGGGGGGGGGGAGGGGGATCATAGCAATTTACAAAATGGAGATAGGACAGAAAGGAGATGGGCTTTAGAACAGTATAAGGAGGGTGGAGACGGGGGTAGGGGCAAGCTCAGAACAGAGAAGGTATGTAATGTTGATAATTCACAAAATATACAAGTGATGCATGATATTAAATGTATGCTTACTAATGCAAGGAGCCTAAATAACAAAATGGGGGAACCAGATGCATTAGCATACACTAAACAAAATAATATATATTTGGCATAACTGAAACATGGTGGGATGAGACACATGACTGGGCAGTTAATTTAAATGGGTACATGTTATTTAGGAAGGATAGGAAAAACAAGAAGGGTGGTGTGTTATGTTTGTATGTCAACCATGATTTAAAGCCAAATCTTTAGCAAATGGAATGCGATGAGCAAATGTGGAGGCTTTATGGGTAAATATCTGCTTGGGGGAAAAGAAGGGAAACCAACTATTGGTTGGGATATGTTATAAACCGCCTAATGTTAATATTGACGAGGAACAATAGCTGTTTGAGCAAATTAAGAAAGCTGCAAATCTGGGTAACACTTTAATTATTGGAGATTTTAATTACCCGGACATAAATTGGGAAAGAGGGACTAGTAGCTCAGCAAAGGGAATTAGGTTTTTAAACTTGTTAAATGACACCTTCATGTCACAACTAGTACAAGCACCAACTAGAATGGACGCTTGTCTGGACCTGGTTTTAACAAACAACGTTGATCTTTTGACCAACATTCAAGTAGGTGAGCACTTGGGAAATAGTGATCACAATATAGTGTCCTTTGAAATAAACTCAAAAAAACAAAAGCACATTGGGTATACTAAAACATATAATTTTAAAAAGGCCAATTTCAATAAGTTAAGGGAAGCTTTACAATATATTGACTGACATAAACTCTTTAGTGAAAAGAACACTGAGGATAAATGGATCATCTTCCAACAAATATTAGAAAGGTACATTTCTTAGTATGTACCATTGGGAAATAAACATAAAAGAAACAAATTAAAACCAATGTAGCCTAGTAGAAAAGTAAAACAAGAGATTCAAAATAAGAAAAGGGCATTTAAAGCATTTAAATTGGACAAATCAGATGCATCTTATAAAAGATATAAGGAAGCGAATAATGCGTGCAAAAAGGCAATTAGACCTGCTAAACTTCAAAATGAAAAAATGATAGCTAAAGAGAGCAAAACCAACCCCAAAGCATTTTTTAAGTACATAAATTCTAAAAAAAAAAAAAAATGAAAGTGTAGGTACACTAAAACAGTGTTTCCCAACCCAGTCCTCAAGGCACACCTACTAGTCCAGAATTTAAGGATTACCCAGTTTTGTCTAAGGTGTTTTTTTCTTTTTTTTCTAAAAACACCTTAGACAAAACTGGGTAATCCTTAAATCCTGGACTGGTAGGTGTGCCTTGAGGACTGGGAAACACTGCACTAAAAACTGAAACGGGGGTGTTAGTCAATGAAGACCAGGAAAAGGCAGGAATTTTAAATAACTATTTCTCCTCTGTATATATTAAGGAAGAACCCATGGCAATAGATGTGCAAATGATTGCTAGTAAAAAAGCTGAATAATTGTAATTGGTTAACTCAAGACAAGGTGCTGCAGCAACTAAACAAAGCTAATATAAACAAAGCTGCAGGGCCTGACGGTATCCATCCACGTGTACTTAAGGAACTAAGTGTAGAAATAAGTGAACCTCTGTTTTTAATCTTTCAAGATTCTTTTCTTTCAGGAAGTGTTCCGGAGGATTGGAGGAAGGTAGATGTGGTTCCTATATTCAAAAAGGGTTCAAAATCCTTGCCTGGAAATTATAGTGCTGTGAGCTTAACTTCTGTGGCTGGTAAAATATTTGAAAGGTTATTAAGGGATAATATTCAAGAATTCCTTGAGAAGAACATGGTTATCAGCAAAAATCAGCACGGTTTTATGAAGCACAGGTCGTGTCAAACTAACTTGATTGCATTCTATGAAGAAGTAAGCAGAAGTATAGATCAGGGTGTTGCAGTGGTTGTGATCTATTTGGATTTTGCCAAGGCATTTGATACAGTTCCACACAGAAGATTAGTGTTCAAACTCAAGGAAATCGGTCTAGATAAAAATGCTTGTTCTTGGGTAGAACATTGGCTTAAAAACAGAGTACAAAGAGTTGTCGTTAATGGTAAATTTTCAAGCTGGACAGAGGTGGCAAGTGGTGTCCCTCAGGGGTCTGTTTTGGGACCCCTTCTATTTAACATTTTTATAAATGATCTTGAAGAAAGCATTGAAAGTCATGTTTCAGTGTTTGCAGATGACACAAAACTTTGTAAAATAATACAATGTAAGCAAGATATTACTTTGCTGCAGAGGGATTTAGATAGACTGGAGGACTGGGCGCTCAAATGGCAGATGAAATTTAATGTTGAAAAATGCAAAGTTATGCACTTCGGCGTAAAGAATACACAAGCAACGTATACCCTTAATGGAAGCGAATTAGGGATAACAACACACGAAAAGGACTTGGGAATTGTTATAGACAACAAACTATGCAACAATGTGCAATGTCAATCAGCAGTGGCAAAGGCCAGTAGGGTAATGTCATGCATGAAAAAGGGCATTCATTCTCGGGACGAGAATATCATTTTGCCTCTTTATAAATCACTGGTAAGACCACACATTAAATATGCTGTGCAATTTTGGGCACCTGTTCTAAAGAAGGATATTATGGCACTAGAAAAAGTGCAGAGGCGGGCTACAAAATTAATAAAAGTAATGGAACATATCAGCTATGAAGAAAGGTTAGCAAATTTAAACCTATTTAGTTTAGAAAAACATCGCCTGAGAGGGGATATGATAACATTATACAATTATATTCGAGGCCAATACAAACCATTGTGTGGAAATCTATTCACAAACCGGACTTTACATAGGACACGAGGCCATGCGTTTAGACTAGAAGAAAGAAGATTTTGTCTAAGGCAAAGGAAAGGTTTTTTTACTGTATGAACAATCAGGATGTGGAATTCTCTGCCTGAAGAAGTGGTTTTATCAGAGTCCATACAGATGTTCAAACAGCTACTAGATGCATACTGTCAGGGTTTCTTTGCTGTTTTAAACAGCAACCCTTTCTGTTTCAGTGATTGTGTTTTCAGCTGCAATTACTATGAGATGCTTCTGCTTGTTGCCACGGTTACTCACCTGTGAGTAGTAATCAACCCTGCTGCTAATCAGTTCTGCCTATTTAAGCAGCTAAGCCCAGAACCTCCTTGCCCTTGCGTGGTTTCCTGTTCCCCAGAAGTCTCCTTGTTCCTGTGTTTCCTGTTTGTTCCTGGTTCCTGACTCCGGCCTTGTTCCTGACTCCGCTGCTCTCCGTGCTCCTGATCCTGGCTTGTCTGACTACCCGCTCTGGTGACTGACCCCTGCTTGATTCCTGGACTTTGCTTTTGTTATTTATTTGTTATTTATTAATAAAGGTGTGTTTGCATCTACTTCTGTCTCTGTCTGGTTCCTGGTCCCTGACACATACTTGCAAAAACAGAATATTCAAGGATATAATCTTTCAATGTAAGGTAATAACTGCTTGATCCAAGGATAAATCTGACTGCCATTCTGGGGTCAAGAAGGAATTTTTTTCCTAGCTTGTTGCAAAATTGGAAGTGCTTCAAACTGTTTTTTTTTTTTTTTTTGCCTTCTTTTGGATCAACAGCAAAAAACATATGTGAGGAAGGCTGAACTTGATGGACGCAAGTCTCTTTTCAGCTATGTAACTATGTAACTATGTAACTATGTAACTATGTAACTATGTAACTATGATCTTTTAATGACTTGAAGGATCGCTGCAATGTTCAGAATCTGGATATCAATTATTTGAAGTTTGTTACCAAAGTGCAATAAAAAAGGTTTTACATTCAAAAAAAGACACGTGTTCATATTCATATTTTAGAAAGAAATAAACCAATACTTTTAGAGTGGGCAAGCAACGTGCGGGCCTGTCTTATAACATCCCAAGCTATTAATATGAGAAATCGGCTAAATTAAAAGAGATCGAAGGAGAACAAGTGGGCAGAGAGGATACGAAAGGCATATTTTTAACTAGGAACTGACTTTGCAAATGGCTCAAACACAGTAACGTGGACATAGTATCCAGAAGATAAAAAGACCAGGTGTTTAAAAAAAATCATTTTTAGAGAAATGAAAACTGTGCATCCACAGCTCTCCCTTGATGCCATGTAAATTATGGAAATAAGTGCAATATATATGGGGTTTGTCCAGCTGGGGAAGATACAAACAGCACAACATAGTACAAACTGTATGATAAAATAGTGGTGTATAATTAGTGCCGATTGACCACTCACACTTTCGAACCAAATAAAGACCATTCAGAAAACAGTTGATGTCAATCTTCTCAAATCGTGGACTTTATTGTGGTCAGTCTCGTTCATGAAGAGAAAAGATAAAGTGCAACCCAATAAGATAACCATCAACGTAAAGTGCACAATGCAGATTGATTTACTTACACAGAAATAAACAGTAGCAGGTGAAAACTTGTCACCAAAGATTCACAGGAGAAGTCCTACGCGTTTCATCCCAGTCAGGAACTTCCTCATGGACAGTTTCTCAATTGAAGACAAAATACAAAGCTAATAAAGAAAAAACCTCCCATCATATACACCCCCTAATCAGTTCCAGTCCTCGTCCTATAGGGTGCCTGGTTCTCCTCCTGATCTCAATATTTTTCCTGATTATTCCCTGGTTCCGCCCTCTTGACATCATCGCGATCCGTGTGCGATGACGTCATGCGTTCCATACATGTGTTCCATCATCGCCGTCTTTCTTGCCGGAGTTTCATGATGACATTTGCGTTCCATTGTGGGTTCTTTTCTGCAATGCCTGATTTCAAATGTTTTATATATAGTCTATAGGAGTAGACGGATGGATAAACGATGGGATGGATGGAATTAATCTATTCTATATTACACATATAACTATATAAGGATATATATACAGTCGCAAGAAAAAGTATGTGAACCCTTTGGAATGATATGGATTTCTGCACAAATTGGTCATAAAATGTGATCTGATCATCATCTAAGTCACAACAATTGACAATCACAGTCTGCTTAAACTAATAACACACAAAGAATGAAATGTTGCCATGTTTTTATTGCACACCATGTAAACATTCACAGTGCAGGTGGAAAAAGTATGTGAACCCTTGGATTTAATAACGGGTTGAACCTCCTTTGGCAGCAATAACTTCAACCAAACGTTTCCTGTAGTTGCAGATCAGACGTGCACAACGGTCAGGAGTAATTCTTGACCATTCCTCTTTACAGAACTGTTTCCGTTCAGCAATATTCTTGGGATGTCTGGTGTGAATCGCTTTCTTGAGGTCATGCCACAGCATCTCAATTGGGTTGAGGTCAGGACTCTGACTGGGCCACTTCAGAAGGCGTATTTTCTTCTGTTTAAGCCATTCTGTTGTTGATTTACTTCTATGTTTTGGGTCACTGTCCTGTTGCAACACTCATCTTCTGTTGAGCTGCAGCTGGTAGACAGGTGGCCTTAAGTTCTCCTGCAAAATGTCTTGATAAACTTGGGAATTCATTTTTCCTTCGATGATAGCAATCCGTCCAGGCCCTGACGCAGCAAAGCAGCCCCAAACCATGATGCCCCCACCACCATACTTCACAGTTGGGATGAGGTTTTGATGTTGGTGTGCTGTGACTCTTTTTCGCCACACATAGTGTTGTGTGTTTCTTCCAAACAACTCAACTTTGGTTTCATCTGTCCACAGAATATTTTGCCAGTACTGCTGTGGAACATCCAGGTGCTCTTGTGCAAACTGTAAACGTGCAGCAATGTTTTGTTTGGACAGCAGTGGCTTCCTCTGTGGTATCCTCCCATGAAATCCATTCTTGTTTAGTGTTTTACGTATTGTAGATTCGCTAGCAGGTATGTTAGCATTGGCCAGTGACTTTTGTAAGTCTTTAGCTGACACTCTAGGATTCTTCTTCAACCTCATTGAGCTGTCTGCGCTGTGCTCTTGCAGTCATCTTTACAGGACGGCCACTCCTAGGGAGAGTAGCAGCAGTGCTGAACTTTCTCCATTTATAGACAATTTGTCTTACCGTGGACTGATGAACAGCAAGGCTTTTGGAGATACTTTTATAACCCTTTCCAGCTTTATGCAAGTCAACAATTCTTAATCGTAGGTTTTCTGAGAGCTCTTTTGTGCGAGGCATCATTCACAACAGGCAATGCTTCTTGTGAAACGCAAACCCAGAACTGGTGTGTGTTTGTTATAGGGCAGGGCAGCTGTAACCAACACCTCCAATCTCATCTCATTGATTGAACTCCAGTTGGCTGACATCTCACTCCAATTAGCTCTTGGAGATGTCATTAGTCTAGGGGTTCACATACTTTTTCCACCTGCACTGTGAATGTTTGCATGATGTGTTCAATAAAAACATGGCAACATTTCATTCTTTGTGCGTTATTAGTTTAAGCAGACTGTGATTGTCTATTGTTGTGACTTAGATGATGATCAGATCACATTTTCTAACCAATTTGTGCAGAAATCCCTATCATTCCAAAGGGTTCACATACTTTTTCTTGCAACTGTATATAAAAAATTAAATACATACATCCTCAAATTACTAAATGTGAATATATCATTTAAAATGATTCTAATTTATGTATTTTATTTCAAAACAATTTAAAATCCCATATGACAATATTTGCCATATACATAGCTATGTGTATATTTGCTATGTATATATTTGCTATGTATATGGTAAATATTGTCTAAATCCATTGGAGTGTCTACATATGCACTTTAGTTTGTTTATTTAAGCACTTTAATTTTTAAAAGGAGTGAAAGTGTCATTATATGTATGCACTTTCTTCACTAAAGCACACTATCTTGTGACACTGTGAAAAACACTGTTTTGTTGCTAAATTTGCAAAAAAAAAAAAAAAAATCAGATTTAAAACCCACATTTCTGTGTGCCCAATTTTACAATCCAAACACTAATTTGTATGCCACTGGGCATGTTCTGATGTATAATCATGTATTGTACAGCTTCTAATGTTTGGGGCCCATCAACACTGTGCTGGCTTTGAATCAGAGTCGGTGATCTCTTACATGGGTTGGTCAAAACATTAAGATTTATGAACACAGAATGTTGCCTAACTTGTCTAAAACAAGCACAATCGCCATGGAAACCAGTGGACTGCTGTTTTTTAAAATAAAGTTTTCCATTTTTATTGCTTTGCATTTTGAATACCCATAGTGAGGGAGATATATACATAGAAAAAGTGGTTTGAGATTCGAAAAATGGCGCAACCGCCATATAATCCATTGGATTGTCCTCGCGGAATGCTCCACCTTTAACACTGTGCTCCCAAATTGCTCGGCCTATCTACTCAATACACTTGTTACACGTCTCCCTAATGTTCTCTCCAGCTATAAACAGATGGAATTCTGACACAATTTATTGCATTGGACACACCAGTTTATCTTCGTAAATGCAACTGACTTGATGTTTTTGAAATATCTTGCAGAACATCAGATATTTCTAATTGTACGTCTGTCGGTTCCAGTGTAAGCTCTTCTTTGTAACAGAAATACATATAACATTACATTGGCTCTCAGCTTCGATTCATACCCTAGGTTCTGTATGTCACCGCAATGAGACATTGGCCTATATTAGCATGCCAGTAATTACAGAACAAGTGAAGGCTTTCTCCGTCTGCGATAATGAGCAGGTCGTGATATAACAGAGCTAGCTCGAGAAGGGAAACCTCTAACTGAATAGGATTGATTGTCACACCAATTGTGCTGTTGGCTAGATATAGCAGATATATTAGATTAGAACGGGCTCTCTCCATAGCGCAATAAATAATGTGCTGTCTTCGGAGAGGATAAAAGACAAGAAATTGTTTGCTTTCATTTCAAAATGTTACATGCGTCATCTCATTGCTCCATGTTGGATATAAAAAACTGTAATAATGTGCCTTAAAAAAATATATTACCTTTACTAGTTTGCTAAAAGAAATGGACGATAAGGGAGAAAGTAAAATTGCAGTACTACGTTTTAACAATGAATCAAATAAAATACAACAATTTATTCTTTTATTGACTGTTGGTTTTGCTGTTTGTTTTGTTTGTTCTTTTTTTATGTTCTTTATATTCTATCTTGATTCTTTCTAAGAGAGTGCTTGCAGAAACCAATGCACTCAGACATAAGTAAAGTTGTCTTTGTTCAGACAGCATAATAGTAAAACAAAATAGTGGTGATCATTAGTCAGAGCGTATAGAGAAATCAGTGAAGTGTCACCTCCAGAGCAAAGCTTTTTTTCTATAAACAACAGATTTATCATGATTATACAGGAACTGGTGGGGAATGAAATGCAGGCACTGAGTTGTATAACGCTAGAACCTTCTGTTTATAGCAAGAGAGAAACGTGAAAAGCAGATATAGGAAAAAGAAAATAAGAGAGAAAAGGAAAATGATGCATAAATGTGCCGTGGACATTTTTCAATTATTTTACCTTCTTTTTGAAAATAAATCACAGAAATTGCGCCTTATGTATGTTTTAGCCAATGTAACATGAATCTGTATTATACGTGAGCAAGATATGTCAGTAAATAGTCACTTTCCTGGGTGGAACAAATCCATGAATTAAAAGCAAAACCAACAAAAAATGTAATTACCTGATTGAAATGAATACAATTACAGAAACGTTTGTCGGAGCTGCTAAAAAATTAAAAAACATCAATCAGCTGCGTATTTATGAAACCTGGATCTATTCAGTAAACAATAATGATTTGACCACCGACATGCGAAATCTAGATTCTTTTTTTTGTTTTTATAAACTCATTCTGCTACTTGGAGAGTTGGTTTGCCACAAATTGGCTGGGAATCTCCCCACAATGAGTAACAATAGACTCGGATTCCACTGTTTATGATATCACGTCAATCCACTGCCATCATGCCCAGGACCCCTGATCCATTCTGTATGATACTCTCTTCCTCAATCTCTTGTTGTTTAACTGCATTGGCTCTTAGCTTACCATAAGATGACACAGAGAGAACCGGCATATTGCAAGTATAGGAATACAATTGCCAGGTATGGTATGCATGAGGTGGATGGATTGCAAATGGAAAACTGGGTTTGAAACAAAGACATTTACATTGATAACGTCATTGCCTTAGAGAGTAATTAAACTAGGGTTTAAATCCCAGTCAGACCACCTCACCAGTAAGTGTCCCTGGGCAAGACACCTACCTGCCTACCTCAAATCCTCATCGATTGTAAACCCATTAGAGCAGGTTTTTCTTCACCTCTCTCCCCTTTCTATAATTATCACAATATATAAATAAGCGACGGCCAACACAGTCCCCAACGCACACACACCCAGTCCAGGATTTAGGCCAGGCCTCAAGTCCTGCAGGAAAGCACAGGAACGGTGTTCATATTTAGGAAAAAGTAGTCAGGGCAGCACCAGCTCTGATAGGGTTCTCTGTACCTTAATGGGCTGGTGGGGAGATTAAACATTTCCCACATGAGCTCAGAAAATGTTAATGTCAGGCAGGAAGTACCCCTTATGGAAGTACAGAGTTACGTGGCAACTAGATGTCTTCTCCCCTGTGTGTGCTGGCAGGAAGTGATTATATTTCACAAAATCCAGTGCTGGAAGAGGGAAGACATATAGAAGGCTCAGCTCTGACAGAGTGTGCAGTCTGTGTGTGGCGGTGTGTGCATGTGTTTGGGTATGCCTGTCAGTGTATGTGTTTGTATGGGTCAGTCTCTTACAGCCACCCTTATAATTCTATTTTAGCTCCCAATGAGTATATTTTACTTCATCCCAGTCCCTGTGTGTCTCTTTTTACCCTTCTCCAGCCTCTGTATGTGCCTTTCCCTAGCCGCTTTGGTGTATGTCTTAGCCCCAGCCCCTTTGTCTCTTTCTCCCCTTCCAAATCCCCTGTGTGTCTCATTCTAACTCCAGACTCTCTGTGTGCCTCATTCTCTTCTCCCAGCCACTCTGTGTCTCTTTTTACCCACAAACCTTGTGTGTCACTTTGTTACCTTTCCCTTCTGTATGTCTCATTGTCCCCCCAAAAACCTTCTGTGTGTCTCTTTGTCTTCCCCCAGTCCCTCTGTGTGTCTGTTTCTCCCCCTCACTGCTCTTCTGTGTCTCTCTTCCCCCTCTCCTCCCTGTGTCTCTCCCCCCTCTTCCCCATGTCTCCCTCCCCCTCCTTCCTGTGTCTCTTTTCCCCTCTGTCTTTCTATCCCCCCTTTCCCTGTGTCACTCTCTTCACCCTCTGTCTATTTCTCCGCCTTCCCCCGTGTATCTCTCTTACCCATCTGTCTCTTTGCGCCCCTCCCCCTATATCTCTCTCTTCCCCTATGTCTATTTCTCCCCCTATCCCTGTGTCTCTCTCTTACCCCTCTGTATATTTGTTCCCCTACCCCTGTGTCTCTCTCTTACCCCTCTGTCTATTTGTCCCCCTCCCCCTGTGTCTATGTCTACCCTTCACCACCCCCTGATGCTGACCTTGTCACAGGAAGAATGAGGGAGGGAGCAGACCTGACTATCATGCTCCCTCATGGTTCACACAATTCCCAGCATGGACACATCATAGCGTAATCACTACTATATGATGTGACTGTGCTGGGAATTGTGGGAACCACAAGGGAGCATGATAGTCAGCTCTGCCCCCTCCCTCAGTCCTCCTGTGCTGACACGGCTGTCAGCATTAGTGAGTGTGCTGCCAAACAGGCTATGTGGCCACCCGGCCCGGCTGCACCTCCATACACAACATGAGATGCGGCCACCTGCCGCAATGTAACTATCGTACACGGCCGGCCCCCTCAGAGTGTGCCACCAGACCGGCCACCTGTCGGCACCTACATGCGGACGGCAGCCACGATACTACTGAAAACAGCCAGGGGGCTCCCTTTCTATAGGGAATTAGAATTGTGCAGCCCCCAGGTGCCGCAACCCACTGGGAAATATCCCTGTGTGTGGATATGTCTATGTATGTATGGGGTAAGTGTGTGTCACGATGACACTGGATGCTGGCTCAATAAGGAGTTCTAGAAGAGCTTTTATCTGACAACAGGCTAGAAATCCTCCCAGCAGTTCATCCCACACACATACCCACTCTATACACAGACACTACAACCTATACATACACTACAGACAAGACACCAGCAAATGCAGTGCCAGCGTGTCACTTGAGCTGTGCAAAACAAACACAGCGCATTTCACCCCATACTACCCCATACGTCGGTTCCGGCACACCACAACCGACTGTCATATTCTTGTATAATTATCCTACTTTACGGCTTATGTCCCGGACTACAAATATATATATATATCTATACACACACATATATATCTATATAGACATATAGACATATCTATATAATATATGTATAAATATCATATATATCATGTCATACTAAGTGTATTTTTATATTAATATATACATACATAAATATTAAAATACAATTATACCATATATACTCGAGTATAAGCCGACCCGAATATAAGCCGAGGCCCCTAATTTTACCCCAAAAAACTGGGAAAACGTATTGACTCGAGTATAAGACTAGGGTGGGAAATGCAGCAGCTACTGGTAAATTTCTAAATAAAATTAGATCCTAAAAAAATTATATTACCGTATATACTCGAGTATAAGCTGAGTTTTTCAGCACATTTTTTTGTGCTGAAAAACCCCAACTCAGCTTATACTCGAGTCAATAGTCTGTATTATGGCAATTTGCATTGCCATAATACAGACAGGGGGCTGGCAGCGAGCGCTTACCTCTCCTGCAGCTCCTGTCAGCTCCCTTCTCCTCCGCGCCGTCCGTTCAGCACCTCGGTCAGCTCCCAGTGTAAGTCTCGCGAAAGCCGCACTATGACCCCGCGGCTCTCGCAAGACTTACACTGGGAGCTGACCGAGGTGCTGAACGGACCGCCACGGAGGAGAAGGGAGCTGACAGGAGCTGCAGGAAAGGTAAGTAAGAGCTCTGCAGCCCCCACAGCCCCCTGTCTGTATTATGGCAATGTAAATTGCCATTATACAGACATTAACTCGAGTATAAGCCGAGTTGGGGTTTTTCAGCACAAAAAATGGCTTATACTCGAGTATATACGGTAATTAAATTACACATGTGTACATATATAATATATATAATAACTATATATATTGTGTGTGTATATATATATAAAAAAAAAATTTTTAATTATATATATATAATGTAATTTTATTCTAACTGTATTTTGATATTAATATACATATCAAAATACACTTAGAATGAAATGTTATATATATCTAGGTATATATCAATAAATAAAAATAATACAAAATATATATATCGATATACAAAATTATATAAATAATTTCTTAAATATACACGTAGACTTCAAATATATAAACATAGAAACATAGAATGTGACGGCAGATAAGAACCATTCGGCCCATCTAGTCTGCCCAGTTTTCTAAATACTTTCATTAGTCCCTGGCCTTATCTTATAGTTAGGATAGCCTTATGCCTATCCCACGCATGTTTAAACTCCTTTACTGTGTTAATCTCTACCACTTCAGCTGGAAGGCTATTCCATGCATCCACTACCCTCTCAGTAAAGTAATACTTCCTGATATTATTTTTAAACCTTTGCCCCTCTAATTTAAGACTATGTCCTCTTGTTGTGGTAGTTTTTCTTCTTTTAAATATAGTCTCCTCCTTTACTGTGTTGATTCCCTTTATGTATTTAAATGTTTCTATCATATTCCCCCTGTCTCGTCTTTCCTCCAAGCTATACATGTTAACTTGTTAAGATCCTTTAACCTTTCCTGGTAAGTTTTATCCTGCAATCCATGAACCAGTTTAGTAGCCCTTCTTTGAACTCTCTCTAAGGTATCAATATCCTTTTGAAGATAGGGTCTCCAGTACTGTGTACAGTACTCCAAGTGAGGTCTCACCAGTGTTCTGTACAATGGCATGAGCACTTCCCTCTTTCTACTGCTAATACCTCTCTCTATACAACCAAGCATTCTGCTAGCATTTCCTGCTGCTCTATTACATTGTCTGCCTACCTTTAAGTCATCAGAAATAATCACCCCTAAATCCCTTTCCTCAGATGTTGAGGTTAGGACTCAAATATTCTGTACTCTGCCCTTGGGTTTTTACGTCCAAGATGCATTATCTTGCACTTATCCACATTAAATGTCAGTTGCCACAACTCTGACCATTTTTCTAGTTTACCTAAATCATTTTCCATTTGGCTTATCCCTCCTGGGATAAGAGCGCAGGTAACTTTTTCTTTGGTGTTTACTGTATGTATTGGGGCTGATGTGTACTATGGTCATTACTGCCGCCCAGGAGTGATGGGAGTGAGCACAGGACTTGTTTTTTTTTATTTGTATTCACTTTTTGTATCACACAGCTTTGTTACAATGCTGCCGCCCATCCCATGTGTTCCCTATTAAGGGTTAATAAATATATAGGGGTGTATATAACAAATACCCCTCTCTGTCTCATAAGAGATATATTTGCCAGAAGCTCAAGGAAGCAAGGTGAAGGGTCAGAGTAGGCTCCATCTAGGGGGCTCTGCCTTGACGTGGCAGGCGGCCATTCCCTCCAATGGCCATTGGAGTAATTAAATGACCTCCATTTGTTTAAATGTGCATAGGGATTTAGGAGAGAGCACAGGTAACTTTTTCTTTGGTTTTTACTGTATGTATTAGGGCTGATGTGTACTATGGTCGTTGCTGCCGCCCAGGAGAGATGGGAATGAGCGCAGGACCTGTTTTTTTGTATTTATATTTAAATTCTACATCCATATTCATGTTTGTATTTACATAATTAAGTAATTTTATTGATTTCAATTAGAGGGACATGCCTGACAACCCAGGCTAAAAGTCCAGAGAATTTAATTTGCTGGCACTTGTAACTTTCTATGATACCCTAAAATCTGTACATGGGAGGTACTGTTTTACTCTGGAGACTTCGCTGAACATTAGTGTTTCAACACAGTAAAACATATCACAACGATGATATTGTCAGTGAAAGTTTTTTTTAATTTTTCACACACAAATGGCACTTTAACTGATGATATAATTGTTGTGATACGTTTTACTGTTTTGAAACACTAATATTTGTATTTAGCAAAGTCTCCCGAGTATAACAGTACCCCCCATGTACAAGTTTTATAGTGTTTTTGAAAGTTACAGGGTCAAAAATAAAGGTCACATTTTTTACATTGAAGTTTGCCAGGTTGGTTATGTTGCCTTTAAGAGCGTATGGTAGCCCAGGAATGAGAATTACCCCCATGATACCATTGGCAAAAGAAGACAAACCAAGATATTGCAAATGGGGTATGTTCAGTCGTTTTTAGTAGCCACTTAGTCACAAACACTGGCCAAAGTTAGCATTCATAATTGTTTGTTGCATTTTAACACACAAACAAATATAAATGCTAAGTTTGGCCAGTGTTTGTGACTAAGTGGCTACTAAAAAAAAAAAGACTGGACATATCCCATATTGAATACCCTGGGTTGTACAAGAATATGTACATGTGGGGTGTGATTCAGAGATTTATGACAGATAATAGTGTTACAATGTCACTATTGATGAATTTTAAAAATATATATTTTGAAACAGCAATGTCCTACTTGTACTTATAGCCCTATAACTTGCATAAAACATGTAAACACTGGTGTTTTTAAATTAAGGACAACATTTTGAATCTATTTAGCATTTTTTTTCATTAGCCTTTGTAGATAAGTAAAAGATTTTTCAAGTAAAAGTCAAAAAAAATGTTTTTGTTTTCAATTTTTCACCATATTTTATTTTTTTTAATTAAATTATATGACATGATACAAATAATGGCATGTAAAGAAAGCCCTTCTTGTCCTGAAAAAAACCCAATATATAATTTGTATGGGAACAGTAAATGAGAGAGAAGAAAGTTATAGCTAAACACAAACACCACAAAAGTGTTAAAACAGCCCTGGTCCATAACGTACAACATGGCAAAACAGTCCGGTCCTTAACGGGATAATAAACATTGGACAACTTTCTGAACCGACTCTCTTGTATCATATGTCTCTAAAGAATGTCCCCAAGTAATTCTGGTGAACACCAAGGTCACAAGTAATGTTCCAATATGTGTACTGGTTATGTTACCATATTAATATTGTTCTTCCAGTGCCGGTTTTCATTTAGTTTTTTGAACTGATTAACAAGGAATCAGTACTAAAACTTTAATGACGTTGCTGTTAAATGTTATTGGAAATGTTGTGATTGCTTTGACATTCATAATTTAACCATGTGTGTCGATAGCTATAAAACGATACATTATAATAAGTTTGTGCATGGTGCAAAACGTATTTTGGGCTGAAACAAAAATGGAACTCGGTCGACCGAAATGCGTTAAGAGGGCGTCACAGCAAACGATTTGGGGAGAAGTGATTCGGACAAACCAAAAGGATGCAAAAATGCCACTCTACTGCAAAATATATACATAATATGTACACATATATACATATGCTTTACATTTCAATGATAGCCTCATTTTCAAGCCATAGTTTTAAAACATCTGGGGATCTACCTTTTGGGCACTCCGGTTTAAATACATAACCATGATCTGCCCAGTGACAAAACAGGTTATTCAAAATGTACCCGTATACGCATACAGCCATTCACATACCACTTAGCAAGTGTTTCAAAGTTTTTCTTCTGTTCGAACTTTAAACACAGTTGTCGATCCTTCCTAATATGAACAAATGCTTGAGATTTGCAATGCAAAGATAAAATTAGATGTTAATGTAACGCAGCTAATTCAGGAAATGTGTTTTTGTTTTGATGCTACCACTGAGCCATGGAACGGAAAAATAATCCGAGTCCAGCTTTACCTTAGTAAATACTGCCATCTGCTGGACACTGGCACTCAGTAACAAACCATCTTGGATTGATATGAAAATGATGGATAACACAGAAAGGCAATGAGGAGGGATGAAAAGCATTGTTAACACAATTAAATACATTGATGTGCACAGGGATCAGGGAGGCTTTAGACGTGCCTATCCAAACTCTATATCATTCTTATTTACACAGAGAAATTAAAATACCCAACAGAATATTTACCAAAAGCAGCTTTAATGTCACTGAGTCTATGGAGATTGGACATGAGGCATCAAAAAACAAAAGCTGAAATTTAAAAAAAACGTGAACATAGAAATTAAAAATAATATTTTGTATAATATTCCTTATGTGCGCCTTCCCCAGTAAAAGTCAATCCAGGGACTAGAATTACTGTTATTATTTGTAAATATAAATGTACTCAGGAAATATTACTTGCACAAAATAGCATGTTAAACAGAAACCATTACTGCATATTGTCAACATGTGACCAAAGTAGTTCTAATTAGTGAAATATGTTGGCACAGCTGTAAAATGCATTAAAAACGGTTTGATACATTAAATTCCTACTAGGGCTCAAAGCAAAAATAGTAGTATTTATTTTTAATGCAAGTTGTTTACGTGTTCCAACATTCTTGTTAAAGTAACCTCTCGGTGAAAAATGGGAAATCTGTGAAATAGAAAGAATTGTAGAATTGTAGAATTCCATCTCCAATAATTATTCGCAGGTCACATGGTATAATGATCAGCGGTGTTCCAGAAACACCTGGCATGAGGTCACAGGAATGTTATGGCACGTTCTATGTAGCCAGGATCTCAATGAAAGCATAGCTAAAAACAAACACATGTTGCCCAGCGAGCTCCTCGTTGTTACCTAACCACGCTACGTAATAGAGGGGCGTAAAGCAACGTTCTAATACAAAAAGGTAAGTCCTGCGCTCACTCCCATCACTCCTGGGCGGCAGCAACGGCCACAGTACACATCAGCCCCAATACATATAGTAAAGCAACGTTCTGCCTTCCTGCCCCGTTTCTGGGAGCTCCACCTCCTCTATCTGAGGGCAGTCATCTGAGGGGCACTCGATCTCCCCCAAAGGAGCCTGAAGAAGCACTGTCTTAATGATTTCTCTTTTAAAAACAGCTGACTGATGTACAATTACAAATTATGAAAACACTACTATAATACTAATATAACCAACTGAAGAGATCTGAGTTCATCCGAGTCTAATATCCCCCAAAAACCTCTAGCATCAACCTATGTTAATGATATATTTGCAAACAATTTGCCTCATGAGGCGATGTTCTTTTTTTTCAGTATAGATTTTTGTTTTGTTTTGTTTGTTATTCTCGATATTACTCTACGTGACTGATAACCAGTCGAACACCCTATACCCACTTACTTCCCACTAAAACCTATATTGGCAATACTTAAAGAGGTCCCTGCACATGAGCTGCTATTATAACGAAGAAGATTCACGACATGTACAGATAAATGGGAAGATATATTACTTGTCCTTAGATGGATCAATACACCCAATATGAGGAGGTGAAAAACCTGTAACTAGGTAGAATAACCAAACCAAGGACACAAAGCAGAACAGGAACACGGAGATATCGATAGTCTAATATTATCCGAACAATTGGTGTGAGCGTCAAACAACATCAACGGGAAAAACAAGTCAAGGTCAAAAATTGATATCCAGCCAAGTCAGGTCACAACAGTATACAAAGTGACAAAGAGGAAGCAACACTAAGGAAATGAATGCCTCGAAGGAGACAAAACGAGGACAGGCACAGCTTATAATGGGTCTTTCCTGGCTGGCTGCTGATTGAAGGACAATAACATGAATGAAGCAGGTTCCACCACAAGAAACGTTGACATAGACTGCAGTAGATTTGCTTCTACACAACTCCGTAAAAAGATTGATGAATGGACTGTGGAATCCTAACTATACACCGATTGAAGGGGCTATTTACTAAAAAATTTTTTAAAAGAAACAGAATTTACAGGAAATTTAAAATTACCAGACAAAATTGCTGAACTAAAAACATAGCTAAATTTAAAAATTGTTACATTTCCAATTCTGGTATTTGGGCGTAAAATTGTTGGATTGGAAATTCTCGATACAGAAATCTAAACACAGGTATTTTCTAGAAACAACAAAACATTGACAATTGTTATATATTATTATTATTATTATTATTATTGATATCTGAATTTTTTATTAAACTCTTTACTATTGGGGGGCGGGGCCGGGCCGCCAAGCCTAACGGTCGCAGGAAGGATCTGCTCCTGCGAAAAGTGCACAATTAAGCCTGAAAATCTGGACTTTTGACCGTTTAAAGGGCCCACAACTGCGACCCTCGGTGATTGCGGGCCACTGATGCCGAGGAGAGGCTAGCTCGCAGAGTTTTAGTCCCTCGGGGGAGAGATTTCCGCCGCACCCAGCGGGACCTACCTGGCGGTGAGTGGAGTGGACGGCCGCCGCTCCACTATCCTGCCCTACGGAGCCCAACAATGGATCTGACCATCGCGGTCCCGGTCCCGATCCCCCCCCCACTGGACCGGGGGGGATATCCCGGTCCTCGCCCCATAGCAACAGCACTTGCAGGCAATGCCACGCTGACACAAGAGCTCGAGGCCCAAAACAAGATGGCCGCCAGACCGGAGCCCGCTCCTTCTACAGCCTACTCACATGGCGGACTCACTAGCACAAGACTGAAAAGTCATACACGCAACTTCTAACAAAGCGGCAAAAGAGCAGACAAGCTCCTACCCACCAGTGCCAGCCTACCGGAGAATGGCGCCTGGAGCAGCCCCAACTGTGTGTCCCTCAGGTGTCACCGCCGAGGTGCAGACACAGGCAGACGGCGCAATCCGAGCACCAACCTCGACGGCACAGCCCTCAAGCCAGCTACCTCTCGCCAGCAACACACAGGGATCCCAGGTATCCTGCCAGCCTCATAAAGAGCCCACCAACCGGGAATCCTTGCTCTGCCCATGCATGGCGTCAGAGTAAGGGTGCATGGGACTTCGCCTGTGGCACGATGACAAGATGTCTGCCTGGCGCCTCCAGCTCCAACGACCTACCGAGTAACTACTCCAACTACTCTCACCTAACGTACAGAAATCACCATGTCTTTAAGTTTGTATTTGCCCCCCTGCACATATATGAAGTATTGCAGCGTTATTTAGTTTCTGTTTAAAAAAAAAAAAAAAAAAAAGTGCTGTATATCTCTGACATTTTATGAAGATCTTGCTTTCAACCTCATTGTACTTTTTGATATCAGGATGTCACTGTAAGTTTGTTTAACATGTACCTATTTAGCAAACGCCAAAACGAATAATGCTATGTTTAACAAAGTTTAAAAAAATGTGCTTTTACCTCAATGCCGCATATGTATAAACCTGTGAACTTACTGTGATTATGTCTGCTGTTGTGGCAACGTACATCATTTTGTCAAACCATGCACAACAAAAATAAAGAATTTAAAAAAAACAAAAAAACTCTTTACTATTTTACAACAATGAACTAGTCCGATATTTACTCTGAAATGTTCTCTCCAACAGCCATTGGTCTGATGGTTTTCAGGGAGCGTAGGACTAAGAATCCCATTCTTTCCCACAAGGTCGAACGATAAATTGTGAATTCTATTCAGTTGACTGAGATACGATTAGAGCTTAACAGAGATTTTATGAAAGATCTGAAGCATCTGGCCCATTGAGTTTCCATATATTTATTGTGGGTTATTAAACTTCAAATCAAGTCTGCTCCTTAACTTCGTCATATCACCAGTATCTCCCTGTGATTATCCTGTGCTTGTTCATATGGTTTTAGTCTAATCACCTTTATTCGTAAAAAGTCTTGGCAATCGGTTGTCCAAGCCGAATGAAGCACCAAGGACCGCTGAAACCTACAGCGCTGTTAGCGAGCATTTAGAAAATGTTCTTAAATATATTTATTGAGTATTCAATTTGTGATATTTTATTTCTAAAATGAAGGGACACTAGAGGTGGTAGGTCAATATTCTCTGTTTTTTTTTTTTTTTTCCCCAAATATTGGATTTCTACAAATAAAGTACAATAGAGAGTATAGAAGTACACACAAGTACAAGTACAAATGGTCTCCACAACATGCATAATCACAGAGCATAGTAAGACCAAATAGGAATACATTGTCCTGCATGTAAGCAGGTCGGGAAAACTACAAATCTTGTATCTTGAATGATCATTTACCCGTAGCACATTGTAAAGGCACAAGCTAAGGCTGAAGGCTAAAGGAAGCCAAAAAAATTGAAAAAAAAAAATTGAAAAATAATAGCACATATCCACCTTTTTAACGTCCTTACGTGAAATATTATTTTCAGTTTTGTGTTATCTACACGATGTATTAAAACTACATATTTTTTGGAAAATAAATAAAAACTCCTTTTTTGACGTACACCTTAAGATGGTTGCGTGTTTAGTCAATCCTAATATTTGTGCTTTCGTAAAGGGAAATTTTGTTAAATTAACTTTAATTCATTTATTGCTATATACAACTTCACGGTACCTGCAGGCGCTGTTAGTATTCATTTATATTGGGATATGCAATGTTATATTAAGAAACGCTGTATAGGGGTTTTACAAACGTACTGTCGCAGGGACTGTTCTACTAATTATTACTGGCATTTATAACAAGTTCCGCAGCAATTGGGGGAAAATACTGTGTAATATACACAGACAGGTAGCAGGGGAATTTGAAGGTTTAAATCTATGTGTCTAAAACAAAACGTTTCGAAACGAATTCAAAATAAACAATGTTAGAAAAAAAAATGTGACTTCTTACTCCAAATCAAGTTAGTAACAATCGGCCCATCCGGTTACAATTAAACAAGGGTAACTGATCGATACCTACAGTTAGAGACAGGTGTGTCCATAGAGCACAGAACGCCATGTATTCAACACTCCATTCTTTACTTGCCCAACAAAATTCACTCAATTAGAAAGTGAAAAGGTTATTTTGCCTTCTGACTGCTACAGTGACAAAATGTGTCCTTTTTTGCACAATTACATGTAGGGGATTTCTCCATATGAATACATTAATCGTGAGCGCCATCTACCGGATAAATAATGTATTGCAATATATTTGCTAATGAATCTCACTGTAATGGGTTAAGTCATTAAACATACGCACTTATGGTTGGATAGCTCTAGCGCTCCTTAATGAATGAATGTATGATGTTACATGCATTTTAGTTTTTTTGCCAAAATCAATACCTATATCTAATTAAAGACAGACAGGCAACTTCATATCACTGTTAATGAGGCTGTTTCTGGTGGGATATAAGTGATTGGCAGATTGGATGGATGGATAGATCATAAGAAATACAAGACATTGTAACCAGAAAAGGTCACTTAACTTCTAATAGCTTCCATGTCTTGGCAGTGTTATTGCCCAACTTTATAGAACTCATTTTATTGAGATTGGAAGGACCAAAGTCTCAGTTGATCTTAACAGCAGACCTGCATCTCAGAGATTTGCAGCTGGTACACTAATCACCGACCTACCTCGGTGGCACATAGCTCTGTTGGCGTAATTATCATCTGACAGCATCGGATTATGTTGTGATGATTTCACTTTTAAGTCTGATAACTTATCACAATTGATTAGAAACTTGAAGCGCTCCGTTCATTAATATGAAGTCTGCTAAAGATAATACATCCATATTATCTCGTTACCATGTAAACCAATTGTTAGCGCCGTTAAAATGTAATTTATTAGAACCTAATGGTACTGAACAGAAAATTTCATATTTTAAAATCGCATTAAGAATTAACACAATAGCTATTGCCCTGAAGTGCGCACAGATTAGATCTAATGAGCTTGTAAATTCCTACCTTTTTATCACTGATTGAAGATGCCTGCCAGACCGAACATCTGCCAGGAGAAAAGCCATTTGCCGTAAAATAAAAAGCATTATCGGCAAAGTTCTACAAAAGGTGTATTTTGTTTAAAAGGTTCTTTTTAATTATTATTTTATTATTAATCAAGACATTTGAAGATATTTAAAATCCTATATGGCAGAGAATTGAGCACTCAGACTGCAGGGGAAATGATATACACACCAAAACCGCTTAAAGGGACACTATAGTCACCAGAACAACTACAGCTTATTGAATTTGTTCTGGTGAGTAGAATCCTTACCTTCCGTCTTTTTGCTGTAAACACTGTCTTATCAGAGAAAATGCAGTGTTTACATTACAGCCTTGTGATAACTTCACTGGCCACTCCTCAGATGGCTGTTAGAGATCCTTCCTGGGTCATGGCTGCCTAAAATGCATCCAAACATTCAGTGTCTCCTCCCTCTGCATGCAGACACTGAACTTTCCTCATAGAGATGCATTGATCTCTATGAGGAGATGCTGATTGGCCAGCGCTGTGTTTGAATCATGATGGCTCTGCCCATGATCTGCCTCCTTGTCAGTCTCAGCCAATCCTGAGACAAACAGCATGCAGATCTACAGCTTGTGGCTTGAATACAGTAAGATTTTGCTATATTTATGGAGGCATGAGGGGCCCAGGGGGGCTAGATGGTGGTTTTAACACTATAGGGTCAGAAATACATGCTTGTGTTCCTGACCCTATAGTGATCCTTTAAAGGAACACTAAAGTGTCAGGAATACAAACGTATTCCTGATAATATAGTGCTGGAATGCAGCATTAGGTCCCTGGCCCCCCTCTCTCTCTCTGGAGATTAAAAGTGATTTAACACACCTCTTATCCCAGGCTACACCGGTTTCACATCGGCTTGCCAGACCTTCGTGGCTGAGATCATTATTTTTGTTGATCTTAGCCAATACAATGCTTTGACGAAGGAAAGCAGTGGGAGACTATTGTGCATTCATAAATGTATGAATCAATGTATTCCTATGGGGAACATTCAGCACCTCCATGCAGAGAGTGGAAACGTTGAACATCAGTGCTGCGCGCACTGCACGTTGAGTGCCCACCACTAGAGATGTCCCTAGGCGGTATTGTAAATATTTACAAAATCTTTTGTGTTTTAGGAAGGCGCTTATTTACATGTATCACAATTCTCAAAACCACCTCCGATACTATACTCTAGTGCAGGGGTAGGTAACCTTTTAGCAGCACGGTACCGAAATAGGATTGTGATGTCCCGTAGCGTGCCAGTCCTATATTTTTAAATTGATGTGTGTATGTTGTCGTATTCTGCTTGTGTTATTTATACTGCAGTTGCTTTGAATCGTTGTATTTGTGCGTATATGAGCTGTTATATTGTATATGTTCACAAGTAGTTTCTGGTGTTGTGTATGATACCTATGAATGTGGGCTGTGTATGGGGGCTGCTTGTGGATGTATGTGTGTGGATGGATTTGTCACATTGTGTGTATGTGGGGGCTGTTTGGAGTATTGCATGTGAAAGGCTGCATGTGGGGTTGTGTGTATGTATGTGTATTGTTAGTGGTGTTACATTTATGCGGATTTTGTGTATGTTTGTGTGTGGGCTGTTTGTATTATTTGTATGAGGGGAGGCTTATTCTGCATTTCTGTGAATATCTAGCAGTGTGCGTGGCTTCCCTGGGTTCCAGCGGGGGCCAGGCTGGCCAGGTACCGGTCAAGGACAGGAACGGCAACAGCAGCTGCGGGCTGCTCTACTCCAGTGTGGATTCCCATTCACAAGTGCTGGGAGGAAGTGATCTGAGATCACTACCTCCATGTCCTGCAATGCATAAATTGAGGAATGCCCTTCACCACCTTTTCATATTAGCAGATATCTGAAGTTTCACTGGAACTCCTGATAGGCCAGAGCCGGTTTGGCTCTAGCAGCCGTGAGTGCCGTGTATGGCACACGTGCCATAGGCTGCTCTAGTGGGTACCTTCCTCACACCTCATCATTCCATGCAAAAAGTAAAAAAGGTAAAGGAGGACAAACCACCCCGCAAACTAAAGAGTGGAGCAAAAAATGGTGCAGTTTGGACAGCTACCTGTATTTGGGATTACAGTGTTTTTTCCATATGTTACAAAAAAGAGACAGATGCTCTATAGCATAAAAACGTAGAACACAAAAATAAGTGTAGAGATACCGGTTCAACTCACATGGAACTGGGCCTAAATGACAGGCTCACATCGCATCCACGGTAGTGTGCAATGGTGACACAATCCCCCTTCAGAATTCCTTGGAATCACACTTTGTTACTGTATCTGATTTTGCAGACTTGCGCCGGGCATTACTGCAATTAGACTGTGGAGTGCGGGTTCCTGGCATTATTGCCTGGCTTATTTCCCTTTAATGAGCCAGACGGTTTGCCCTCTTACTTCGGTCCCACCGGGCAACGAGGCTCCTCGTAAGCAAAAAAAGGATATCTATATTCTGCAGTAGCCAGATGCCAATCCTGACGCTCATTGGTTGACCGAGAGCATCATCTGATGACTCTCAGCCAATGAATGAGAGAGAAAAATATGCACAAAATTGACATAAGCCGCTGATGACTCCCCAGCGATGATGCGATTGGTGAAGTTACACCAGCAAAGAGGTTAAACTCTGTAGGTATAGAGTTCCAAAGCAAAAGGCTGCACACACACACAGACTCCAGGCACGAAAGTGTTCATGCTTGAAGCAACCCTTTAAGTTTAGGTGCCGGCAGTGTTCCTTTTAAAGCAACTCTTTCACCTGCTATGGTCTTTGTACATTTAGCAAAATCCCACTGGCAACTCCTCCCCTTTTAGTTTTTTTTTTAACCACTTTTGTGAACAGAGCACTTTGATAAATGTCCCATTTGCATATTGCATTTATCGATGCAGTGATTGCAGTATGCCGTCTGAAGAATTATAACTAAACACATTTGTAAAATAGTAGCTGGATTACCTCCTGGGCTAATTGAAATGTCTTCTTTCAAGGATATACACTAATTTCAGGACCAAACTGAAAAATACTTTTTTTAATAATTACAAATTCATTCATGAATTCCTGATCATTTAAACTTTAGTGAATAATAAGGTTTGTGACTTCCAATTCCTTAAATAATTTGGTTGAGCTGCTCAGTTAATATCCTCCTGAGACCCAGCCCATTAACTTGTGTCCTCTGTACTGGACAGTTCGTTGACATGCATTTACTTTTATTCTTTTGAGCTACTCGATCAAACCCTCCTGTATTGTAAAGAGGACACCTGGGCTTCCCAGTGATATGTCATGTGATAGGCTGGGATGCTAGGAATGTCCTCTTCCGTTTCATCAAAAATGCTTACAAAACATATGCAAAGCCCAAATCTCTCAAAACCGTATCAAGAGTGTTCATATATTAATTTTTTTTGCTGATCAAGAATCACATTTCAGGAGAGGCAACAATCACATCGTTTTATTTTTAAAGTTTATTTAAATGTTTTTTGTTTTTTTTTCCCCAAGGCTTTCTATTATCTTTTTGTTAAACAATAAAGATTTTTCAGAAAAAAAAACAAAACAAAACAAAACTTAAAGGGAAAAAAAAAAGAAGAAAAGAAATAAAATGTACAGGGCCATGTTAAATTATTTCTTCTTACAAGTCTCTTATCGGGTAGAATTATTCACAACTTTCAAAAAATAGACTCTCGGACTTCAGACATAGAAATTGTAACAATGTTATAACATAAGAAGTAATAACTGGTCAAATTTACAGAGTCCAGTAAAAACTAACAGGTTTGCTATACAGGGTCGACATTGTAAAAAATATATATACAGCTCATCCTCGCGTTCCCATCAAGAAAATGATCTACTTTCCTTAACTTTTTCATTATACATTGTATTTTCATTTTTTGCAGTAGAAATAGAGGTTGCTACATAAATGGTATGCAATGGATAATGTAGCCAACATTCAGCAGATACAATGATTTCGGGAGTTTATACAGTTTTACATACAGTAAAAATTTTGCAGCAATATCTGTACAGAAGGAAACAGCAAATGTATTGCTTGATGTTAACATAGTATTGTAAACTTCTACAAACTGGGGGGGGGGGCACTGAGGAACATGGGGGGGGAGGGGCAAGGGAGGGGGGGACATTTCTGCTTGAAAAAAATAGTCCGTTACTTTCAGTTCGTTGCATTTCTGTCCAAACGAGAAGCAAACAGCAGAATAAAACCAGTTCCTCAGCTGATGTTGGACCCCAAGTAAACTCATCTTCAGCCGTCTTTGGAAAAATTAGTCCTACTAGCAGAATATAATAAAGCCCAACTGGAGATTTAAACGTTTAAACCTGGTTAATAATATACCGCCATAGCCATAGAATTGGTACTTTAAAACAGTTAAAATACAATCCAAAGACACACTTCCAGTAGTACAAAGACTGTATTAAGACCGTTTTTTCCCAAACAGAAATTATCCGCACCAATCACAGGAAGAGCGCTGGACTAAAATTTGGCAGTCATTAAATTGTACAATATTAACCCACTTCCTGATTGCCATTTTCCGGAACTGTCTAAATATAAAGGGATTTGCATAACCCCTTGACACCAACAGGTTAAATTCTATACAAAGTCAGCACAGAGCAGATCACCGTCGTTATGATATGTTTGCCATCATCAGAATTATTCATTAAAGTGCAATAGTGCCCATTTATTGTGAAAATGCACAAGGATCTGAATAATTATGCCCCAGACCTTTCATCGCTTAATGAAAATCACTCCAAAATTAAATGTAAACACAACCATATAAAACATGTGAGACCACACAGTACCAGAAGTTACAATGAACAAAACCCAACGTGACATAAGAACACACAGATTCCTTTGGTTTCAATTACAACGCAAGTCATTCCCGGTACATCTGATTTACACTTTCTAATTCTTCTGGAAAGGCCTTTAAAAATATTTGTTGTGAAGTGTTTTATCCACAACAACCACTTATAAAGGTAGATTTGAGGAACTGATTTAAGTTACATCCCCTAGCGTAAAAAAAAGAAAAGAAAAAAAAAACATTGTACAAAAACAAATCAATTTGTCACTCTATCAGATACTAGACAACGTGCATCATTTACCGATATCTGTTTTCCAGTTGAAGGGGGACTAAGTAAGAGCACAGAAACTCCAGTTATTTACTTAGAAAAAAAAAAAGAGCTTTCTCTCAAGTATAGCGTTATCTGAATGGCAATAGTTCTATTTAATTATTTTTCATTGTTATGATGACAATAATTGAAGACTCCCTATTGGTTGCTCTGGTTGTGTGATGTCAGCACAGCCATCAGCAAGCTGTGCCCTCGGGTAGAGAAAACCGGATTTGGTCGTTTTCAAAACGGAGTCCTAACGGCACATTGTGCAGACACGATTTTCGGTAAGGGCGGCTGTGTTATTTTTCCTTTCGCATTTGAAGCTAAAACAACTTCCCTATCCTCATTTAATGAATAATTCCTCCGGAATCACAGACACCTCTCGACTTTACAGTTCAAATATAGCGGATGACGAAAGGTGCAGCTCTAAACAGGGTCGTTTTCATTTTCCCCCTACACTCTTAAAGGGAACTCAAACAAACCGCAGTTAGACATGGGGAAAAAAATATATCACAGCAATTTACTAAAAAATATATATATTACAGTAACAATACAAAGAGGTGGAATAGAAACAGATAACATTTCACAGTAAAAAAAATGTAACACTGCAAACACAACCGTGTCTCTGTCCGCGTCAAAGGATTGGATTTGCATTTTCTTTCTGTGTTCACAAAATGAAAGTGATTTCAGTGTCTCGCAACAATTGGTCACTGGTCTGACTCAAAAGTCCAAAGATCTTCTTTATAAAACACAAAACATTGATGTGAGGCACGTAAACACATTACAATGGAATAACATATACACCTGCAGCACTAGGAAGAGTCCCCACTTCATTTAAGTGTAGCAAACCTTTTTTTTTTTTTCTTTGTCGTCTCATTTGTGCGTAACCAGACTGTTAAACGGCAGCAGGAAATCAGGTGCTACAAAGGAACGGATTGCACTACTTTTCATTAGACTAGTCTGGTTTTATGATTTTGTAGCCTGCGATTTAATTTTATTTATTTTTTTTACAAAAAGAGATTTTTTTTAACAAGAAAAAAGTAAAAGAAAAAAAAAAAAAAACAACTTGTGAAACTTAAATGTCTTCATAAATACAGCTGTCTCGCCACGGGCCTTCAAAAACAATCCGACACCGCAGGTAAGTATTCAAACCATGCGAAAACATTTTAACAGTTTACCATGACACGGCACCAGGGCACTCCTGCCACCATAACCTCAACAGGCTACAGTGGTTTTGGTGCTTGAAGACTTTGTTTTAAAGTTGTAACAGAATCCAAAATAGCTGTAGGTAATCAATACAAAAATACATAATTTTGACAAATGATGTGCCAGTACGGTCATGATGTAAAAGGATTTAAAAAAATCATGTGATCATATAAATGTTCCTAGCAAAATATTAAACATGGTTTCCTTAATAAAATGTATCAAAATAAATTCCGTTATGCTCAATATCTTTGAGTTTGTAAAGTTGTCCAATATTATGCCATCCTGTGCGAAGGAGCAGATATTAAAAACTGGGCGCTAATAACTATTTCATTGGAATCAGACAAAATATGCACGTTGACATGATGACACAGCTCTTATATTATCTTTAAACGGAAACAGAATAGAAAATCGGAACATGAAACATCAATGGTATAATGTCCACTTTACTTGTCAAATTGAACCTCAGAGAGTTCCTTAAATTAAACTTCAGGACTGTTATTTACAATTAAATAAGCAGCTTCAATAGTGATTTCTTAGACTTGTGGCTGATTGCTAAACATGAACTAATTAATTCTTCAATGGGTTTAACCCCAAATTATAGCAAGGTCATTGATTTTTCAGCACAGATATGCCTATTTGCACTGTGCTATATTTCAGTACAAGTTATAATTTTAACACTGTGATCACTGCGGTTTTAAAGTATTCTCTACCAAAGAGTTAAAGCAAGACTGATTTCGACATTTTGAAACATATAGAATCTGTAACAGAATACATTGGTTTTCAGTAACTTTCATATGGAATTCGGTTTTCTTTGATTAATATTATGTCTTACTAAAAATATTTTACATTGTGATTAGTAAATCACAAATCCACGTTTGTTTTCTTTAACTTAGTAGCAACGCTTCCTTGTTGCCATTTATTTGTTGATCGTTTGAGGGAACCCTGGCACAGTTCAGGCATTTGTTCTAATGCTCTGGTTTGCATGATGTCTGCGGGTCAGCAAGGAATCTTGGGGCTGTAGGTCGCCACAGATAAATTATTTTATATATATTTATCTACCTACCAGAGAGGACAGCTGTGTTTATGAAGACAAATAGAGAGCGAAGGGTCGGCACTTAAAAGAAATCTCAATACAAACGTAAAACATGAAAATACAGTCATTTTCTGTAACAGAAACATAGGACCTTCGTTTCAGAAAAATTATTGCAAAACAGCAAGAGAAGGAAGGCAAAAAAAAAATCTTGTAAAGCCAGGATGAAGAGTGAAGCAATGTCCTAGGTGTCGCTGCTTGTTACTGCGGTTGATATTTTTGTGTACTGGTTAAAGATGGTTTCAAAAGCTTCATCCCTGTGTACCATGGCACCAAATATTAGTGGCTGAAAGTGGAGAAGAGATATAAAAAAAACAGCATGAAACACCACCATAAAATATTGTATCCAAATCCTACAGACCCACCCTACGGAGAATCTAGGCCGTTATTCAAAGAGGAACTATTGTGAAAATCCACTCTGTATGTTGTAGAATGTTGATCTATGTTACTTGGCCATTGCCATGATAAAGAAAATTTGCCCATGGCTCTTAAACTTTATGAAGTTTGTCAGATCTTGTTCTATGTATTTTTTATGTTATTGAATAATGAAAGGACCACTATAGTGCCAGGAAAACAAACTTGTTTTCCTGGCACTATAGTGCACCGAGGGTCCCCCCACCCTCATAGTCCCACTCCCGCCGGGCTGAAGGGGGTTAAAAACTCCCCTTTCTCCAGCGCCGGGCTCCCTCGGCGCTGGGTACTCTCCTCCTCCTTTCCCAGTCATCGGCTGAATGCACATGCGTGGCAAGAGTCGCACGCGCATTCAGTCTGTCCATAGGAAAGCATTCTCAATGGACGCTGGAGTCTTCTCACTGTGATTTTCACAGTGAGAAGCGCGGTAGCGCCTCTCGCGGCTGTCAATGAGACCGCTACTAGAGGCTGAATTAACCCTAAAGTAAACATAGCAGTTTCTCTGCAACTGCTATGTTTACAGCAGGCACGGTTAATCCTAGATGGACCTGGCACCCAGACCACTTCATTAAGCTGAATTGGTCTTGGTGCCTATAGTGGTCCTTTAACTTTCAGAGGGGTTAAGGAGTTTGATTTGATGCAGAGGGCCACGGGTAGAATAAGACTTTGGTGGGGACATTGATGGGGTGTGGTTTTAAAAGACATGAATGGGGGTTGGGGTATTGTTCAGAAGGCTGGGTATAAGGGACTTTTGGGGGACTAGAGCAATATGTGAGAGGGATGGTGTAGAAGATGACTGCAGAGGCCACGTAGTGCATGATCAGACCCTTAGCAGCCTAGATCCCAAACTATGTGTAGAAAACTATACACTCCTCCCTCCTCATGCAATCATGTCAAGAATGCCTACAGCCATATGAAGATGGGTGGGGGGGAGGATAGGTTTTCATACCCAAACTTCCCATAGAGTAAAACACAACATTTATAAATGGCATTTGGTCAAGAATTTGAAACATAAAATGCATAACGATTACCTTTTGCGTAGAAGGTGTTGACACCGAAATACCCATTCCAGAACCTGGCAGTACAGAAAGAACTTTATACTGTAAAGAAATGAATGGCAAACGTAAGCAAGAAACAGATTTCATAATGTGTTGGTGTTTTATAAATAATAATATAAATGTATAATTGCCATTTTAACAGAATATAGACATAAGCTACAGAGGAGTAAGGAGTTCTTTCCACCTGGGCATCACAGCGAGCTCAGGCCCCAGGCCTATATCCATCTATTCTTTCCTAGATCAGCCACACATTGTAATCTAATAGGTCACTATAAACATTAATCATGATAATTCCCTACCGTTACTTGTTTGTGAGAAGAATCAAAATCCAGCAAGGAATAAAAGAATTCTATCAAACCCAGATTCAGAGTCTAAAGAAAGAATGTAACTGTACGAAGAAGTGTCTAATGGACGTGAACCATAAAACTAAACTGTTCATTTCCGGACTATAAATCAAACTGCTTTACGTTAGATATACATATATTTATAGACTATTCCAACAAACGATAAAACTGCTTAAAAAACTTTGAATCTGTTTAAAAGTATATTTCCGCTGTCATCTCTAATCCTGCCAGAAATAATGATGGTGTAAATCGCACAGAAAACCTTCCAACTTCAGAAGATTCCTAGCTGCATTGTCAGTAAGATCATTAAGCAAATAATTGTGAAGGACACATTTCAACCAGTTTCTTGAGCTAAGATGTAGCCATTAGGTTTGTCACTGAGAAAGAGTAATGTGCCATCAGTCTGTTCTGCTTATTCGTCCTTAGACTTAAAGGAACACTAAGTACCAACAGAACATAACTGAATTTGCCAAGTCTTGGCCTCATTCACACAGTGTTTTTCCCCTGTTCCTTGTCCCCAGAGCCTATCATTGCCCTCTTAAACAGGACTTGAGACTAAAGTGGTTGGGATACATTGCAGAAAGCAGCATTTTCTTTTTCTTTATCAAAACTAAAGAGATTTGAATGTTAAGAAAACAGAGGTCCAGTATCCTTTAACCTTTTCCTGATAAGTTTTATCCTGCAATCCATGAACCAGTTTAGTAGCCCTTCTATGAACTCTCTCTAAAGTTTCAATATCCTTCTGGAGATACGGTCTCCAGTACTGCGTTCAATACTCCAAGTGAGGTCTCACCAGTGTTCTGTACAATGGCATGAGCACTTCCCTCTTTCTACTGCTAATACCTCTCCCTATACAACCAAGCATTCTGCTAGCATTTCCTGCTGCTCTGTTACATTGTCTGCCTCCCTTTAAGTCACCCGTTCCTCAGATCTTGAGGTTAGGACTCGATCATCTCTTGCAACTGTCTTTAGTCTAATACTATCCTTACCTTTTGTGTCACTTTACCCCACTCCCTCTAGCATGTAAGCTCATTGAGCAGGGCCCTCAATCCCTCTGTTACTGTGTCACTATACCCCACTCCCTCTAGCATGTAAGCTCATTGAGCAGGGCCCTCAACCCCTCTGTTCCTGTGTGTCCAACTTGTCTGGTTACAACTACATGTCTGTTTGTCCACTCACTGTACAGCACTGCGGAATTTGATGGCGCTATATAAAAACATAATATCAAACTATTTTATACTCTGCCCTTTGGTTTTTATGTCCAACATGCATTAATATTTTTATTATTGCCATTTATAAAGAACCAGCAAATTTTGTAGCGCTTTACATTATGAGAGGGGGGATTTAGTTACATAGTTACATAGCTGAAAAGAGACTTGCGTCCATCAAGTTCAACCTTCCTCACATTTGTTTTTTTGCTGTTGATCCAAAAGAAGGCAAAAGAAACCCAGTTTGAAGCACAATTTTTGCAACAAGCTAGGAAAAAAAATCCTTCTTGACCCCAGAATGGCAGTCAGATTTATCCTTGGATCAAGCAGTTATTACCCTACATTGAAAGATTATATCCTTGAATATTCTGTTTTTGCATGTATGCATCTAGTAGCTGTTTGAACATCTGTATGGACTCTGATAAAACCACTTCTTCAGGCAGAGAATTCCACATCCTTATTGTTCTTACAGTAAAAAAACCTTTCCTTTGCCTTAGACGAAATCTTCTTTCTTCCAGTCTAAACGCATGGCCTCGTGTCCTATGTAAAGTCCGGTTTGTGAATAGATTTCCACACAATAGTTTGTATTGGCCCCGAATATATTTGTATAATTGTTACGGACCGTTTCAGCATAAAAGGGGAAAAATCGGTTTAGGCGATAATCCCCTTTTCCCAAAAAGGCACAGCTACTGTAAAAGCACCAAAACTCACGAACTGGATATAGGTGAATAAGGTAGCACTCCAGCTGGAACCTCACAAATAGCTGCTAGCAGATGAATAGGAAAAGCAGACATCAGCTTACACTCCTAGCAGTCAAATCTCCAACAGCATACAGTGAATCCCCCCAAGAACGAGACAAGGCTCCGTGTTGAAGGTCAAGCAGTGGTCTGTTTATTGAGGGCTACCTGCCCCTGTATTTATGCAGGTCTCCCACCTGGTGGACACTCCCCTAGGGGACCAGATGGAAGACTGAAACAGCAGACAGACACTTAGCATTTTAGGACAAACAGAGAAAAAACATCCCCACAATGCATCCTGGTTTCCTGGAGATAATTGGTGAGGTAATCCAATTATCTCCTAGGACAAAGACAAACCTCCATTACACATGTGGGGACCTAAATACAGAATATACTTTAAAATATATACAGTCACTTGTTACACATTAAATATGGACATGTTACATATCCCCAGATAGCTCAGGTCTGGGTGCACATTATTAGGTGAATGGCACCCAGACTACACGAATACAGTTTAATCGCCATGGAGCCAAAGTCTTTAATCACACGAATAGGCTCCATGGCAAGCTATCTGGGTTACCACAGTTCACATAAGAATACCGAATGAACGGCTGTTCGGCTACATCCCCCCCGAACAGGAACCAGGAGACGGACGGCTCAGCGGTGTTCGTGCAAATAAGTATCCGTTTATAGGTCCATAAGTTAGGTGCCGAACACCGCTGGCCGTACGGTACTTGTAAAATGGCCGCCGCCACGTGTTCGGTTGACGAACAAAGACCACCCTGGATTAGTCAATTAAGCTGCGGTTAACCGCAGCTTCACGGAGGTAAATTGAGGGCACACTCCAGCTCCCGGGTGGCCTGGCAATCGGTAGTTTGTTCGGTAGATACAATCTAACGAACACCCCGGCAGAAAAGGCACGAAGAAGCCTTTCTGCAGGGAAAATACGTTTTTACAGTCTGGCCCATAGTCCAAAGGCAGCAAGCGGGCAACCAGGCTCCTCCAATACAATGTGGCGAGATTGGTTTCGTCACATCTCTCCCCCTTTCCAAAAAGACTAACAGGGTACCTGACCTCCTGCCGGTCAGTGCCCTTGTTAGTCCAGCAACCCACCCACAAAGCAAAAAAAACAGTACAGCCCACCCACAATAAATAGTTACTACACCTGGGTAGAGGAGAAGTTTGTCCATGTCCAGGTGCCTCACCACGGCTGTGTAGGGGACTGGTAGGCTGCCTTGGTGGGTTGCTGAGTGGGCAGAGACCAGCGGTACTCTGTCCTGGTGCCAGCACTACCACCGGAGTAGTCTGGTTGGAGCCTGGTTGCTGGAGACGGACTGTCTCCCCCTTAGTTGCATAGCTCTGCTGCTGAGTGGGGAGACCGGTTGTCTCCCCCTTGAATACACAGCTCTGTCGTGGGGGGGTAGGACCGACCATCCCTACCCCCTGTGTGGTAAGTGCAGAGACCACGGTCCCATCTGCACTGGTGGGGGGTTTACAGTCTCCCCCTGGTACATTAAGCTGCCACTGGGGAGAGGGGGTAACAAGCTCCTCTCCCGATAGAACACTCTGCACATTAATGATCCGCCGCTGGGGAGAGGTGGTAACAAGCTCCTCTCCCATACATACTTTCAGTCTTTGCGGAGGGAGACCGACTGTCTCTCCTCCCAATACAGAGTCCTGCTGCTGGGGAAAGGAGACTGGGCTCTCTGTTCCCTGCTGGATACTCTGCCGCTGGGGACTGGAGACTGGGCTCCCAATTCCCGGCCAATAACACTGCCGCTGGAAAATGGAGACTGGGCTCCCAAGTCTCGGCACATCACACTGCCGCTGGGGAATGGAGACTGGGCTCCCAATTCCCAAAAAATCACGCTGCCGCTGGCGAGGGAGGACACTGCTCTCCTCTCCCTGTATTTCCCACTGCCTTCCTGGCATACCACTCTGCTGCTGGGGGGCAGGAACAACTACCTCTGCCCCCTGTAACTCAGCCTGCCGCTGGGGAGGGAGGACACTGCTCCCCTCTCCCTGTACTTCACACTGCCTTCCTGGCATATCACTCTGCTGCTGGGGGGCAGGAACAACAACCTCTGCCCCCTGTAACTCAGCCTGCCGCTGGGGAGGGAGGAGGCTGCTCTCCTCTCCCTGCACTTCACACTGCCTTCCTGGCATATCACTCTGCTGCTGGGGGGCAGGAACAACTACCTCTGCCCCCTGTAACTCAGCCTGCCGCTGGGGAGGGAGGACGCTGCTCTCCTCTCCCTGCACTTCACACTGCCGCTGGGGAATGGAGACTGGGCTCCCAATTCCCTGCCGGACCGGTGGAGAGACCTCGGTCCCATCTCCACTGGCCACCTGGGGTTCTTCCCAGTAAAACGGTACAATATCTTCCCAGCTGAAGGGGTCTGGATCTGGGTCTGCGCTTCCCTGCTGAGCCTTCTCACTGGAGTGGAACAGATTTTGGTAGCCCTGTTCCAGCTCCATCTCTCGGGTTACGAGGTGGACCAGGTCTTGCTCTATCTCCTGAGTGTCGTCCCAGTCATACCTGCTCTCCCTCCACTCAAAGAGATCACTGAACCGGGCTTGTGTGGTGCTCCCAAATTCAGGCTCTGAGAAAGACTCCCATAACAAGCCAGGACCATCCAACTCCTCTCCCTCTGGCTTGTCATGCTCGGCTGTCCAGGGCAGGTACTGTGCAACATACTACCAAAGCGCCTGGTAGGCATCCTCCAGCCACATCTCCTGCCATACTAGGTGTTCCAATTCTCTCACCCATTCCTCCAGGGGCTGCTCTCCCAGGAAGGGCATCCGCAGGGCTACTCGCTTCTGCAACCGCTGCTCTTCCTTGGGGAATCTCCCGTCCTGCTGGTATTCCACAATACCCAGTGCCTGGTACCAGATGCCTTTGCGTACTGCATCTCGGTCATCCATGTCACCCTCCTCGAACTCTACTGCTGGTTCCATGCTGGTGCTGTCAAGTTGTAAAATCCAGAGCAAAGGTGTCTCCTGTAGCTGTCCTTCTGGCTGTAGGAACGATCCCGCCGCTTGCCACCAATTGTTACGGACCGTTTCAGCATAAAAGGGGAAAAATCGGTTTAGGCGATAATCCCCTTTTCCCAAAAAGGCACAGCTACTGTAAAAGCACCAAAACTCACGAACTGGATATAGGTGAATAAGGTAGCACTCCAGCTGGAACCTCACAAATAGCTGCTAGCAGATGAATAGGAAAAGCAGACATCAGCTTACACTCCTAGCAGTCAAATCTCCAACAGCATACAGTGAATCCCCCCAAGAACGAGACAAGGCTCCGTGTTGAAGGTCAAGCAGTGGTCTGTTTATTGAGGGCTACCTGCCCCTGTATTTATGCAGGTCTCCCACCTGGTGGACACTCCCCTAGGGGACCAGATGGAAGACTGAAACAGCAGACAGACACTTAGCATTTTAGGACAAACAGAGAAAAAACATCCCCACAATGCATCCTGGTTTCCTGGAGATAATTGGTGAGGTAATCCAATTATCTCCTAGGACAAAGACAAACCTCCATTACACATGTGGGGACCTAAATACAGAATATACTTTAAAATATATACAGTCACTTGTTACACATTAAATATGGACATGTTACATATCCCCAGATAGCTCAGGTCTGGGTGCACATTATTAGGTGAATGGCACCCAGACTACACGAATACAGTTTAATCGCCATGGAGCCAAAGTCTTTAATCACACGAATAGGCTCCATGGCAAGCTATCTGGGTTACCACAGTTCACATAAGAATACCGAATGAACGGCTGTTCGGCTACATCCCCCCCGAACAGGAACCAGGAGACGGACGGCTCAGCGGTGTTCGTGCAAATAAGTATCCGTTTATAGGTCCATAAGTTAGGTGCCGAACACCGCTGGCCGTACGGTACTTGTAAAATGGCCGCCGCCACGTGTTCGGTTGACGAACAAAGACCACCCTGGATTAGTCAATTAAGCTGTGGTTAACCGCAGCTTCACGGAGGTAAATTGAGGGCACACTCCAGCTCCCGGGTGGCCTGGCAATCGGTAGTTTGTTCGGTAGATACAATCTAACGAACACCCCGGCAGAAAAGGCACGAAGAAGCCTTTCTGCAGGGAAAATACGTTTTTACAGTCTGGCCCATAGTCCAAAGGCAGCAAGCGGGCAACCAGGCTCCTCCAATACAATGTGGCGAGATTGGTTTCGTCACAATAATGTTATCATATCCCCTCCTCAGGCGACGTTTTTCTAAACTAAATAGGTTTAAATTTGTTAACCTTTCTTCATAGCTGATATGTTCCATTCCTTTTATTAATTTTGTAGCCCGCCTCTGCACTTTTTCTAGTGCCATAATATCCTTCTTTAGAACAGGTGCCCAGAATTGCACAGCATATTCAATATGTGGTCTTACCAGTGATTTATAAAGAGGCAAAATGATATTCTCGTCCCGAGAATGAATGCCCTTTTTCATGCAAGACAATACCTTACTGGCCTTGGCCACTGCTGATTGTCCTTTTCATTTGTTGTTATCCCTAATTTCCTTCCATTAAGGGTATACGTTGCTTGTGTATTCTTTACGCCGAAGTGCATAACTTTGCATTTTTCAACATTAAATTCCATCTGCCATTTTAGCGCCCAGTCCTCCAGTCTATCTAAATCCCTCTGCAGCAAAATAATATCTTGCTCACATTGTATTATTTTACAAAGTTTTGTAACTTTAAATAGGACAATTACAAGAAAACGTACAGAACGATAGGTTGAAGAGGACCCTACTCAAACGAGCTTACAGTCTATAGACTGTACTTATCCACATTAAATGTCAGCTGCCAGAGCTCTGACCATTTTTCTAGTTTACCTCAATCATTTTCCATTTGGCTTATCCCTCCTGGAACATCAACCATGTTACATATCTTAGTATCATCATTAAAAAGACATACCTTACCATCAAGACCTTCTGCAATATCACTAATAGAAATATTAAAGAGAATGGGTCCAAGTACAGATCCCTGAGGTACCCCACTGGTGACAAGCCCATGCTTTGAATATACTCCATTGACTACAACCCTCTGTTGCCTGTCACTCGGCCACTGCCTTACCCATTCAACAATATCGGAATCCAAACTTAAAGATTGCAATTTATTGATAAGCCTTCTATGTGGAACAGTGTCAAAAGCCTTACTGAAATCTAGGAATGCAATATCTACTGCACCACCCTGATCTATTATTTTAGTTACCCAATCAAAAAAAGCAATAAGATTAATTTGGCATGATCTCCCTGAAGTAAACCCATGTTGTCCCTGATCTTGAAATTCATGTGATTTTAGATGTTTAATGCAAAGAACAAGTAATGTTAGTAGCTGAAGTGTGCTTCTAACACCTTACAATATTTTAATATATTGCTAATTTAGAGAGAGAAAGATAGATAGATAGAGAGAGAGATAGAGAGATAGTGTGACAAACGCCCTGTGGTCTGGTCGTTTGCCACAAGCTCCTGGAGGAGTCTGCTTGCCAGCCCCCTGGCTCAGGACTATGGGCCCTGCAATATACCTTGCCCAATGCACTTTAAAAGGCTCCGTTCATGTGATTTATGTACTTTTGTACTCCAGAAAGAGAGACTGACCGTTAGCCCTGATTCCCTGGAACGGTTTTGGGCATAGGACCATGTGCACAGTCGGTCAAAATTATGACTTCCATGGAAATCCCGAACCCCTGAACCGATCTGGGTGATGTTTGGATATGTTGGTAACCCAGATCGGGGCTATCACGGGAAGTAACTTGGAGTTTTTATGCATTTGGGGGGTATTTTGGGGTTTTTGTTATATTGCCTGTTTCTGTATTGAGAGATAATTCAATTATATGTTTGTGTGCTCAGGTATTTATGTCACAGGGGAGGAGTATGTTAGATGGTTGCTTGTAACATGTCTCCTCTCAGGTCCAGGGGAGGGACTATCCTGTTTTGTGTGGGAGTGTTATGGGTGTGTTTACAGTGTCCCTGTATTGTATAAAAGCGGGCCATTGAGCCTGGATAAGCACATTCGTTTTACCCCTTCATAAAGTCTAGGCACATGTTTGGGGGATTGGAGAGCTCTAATCACTACTCTGCTGGAAACAGGAGAGCTATAATCACTGCAGGACTTGGGATTCGGGAGACTAATAACAGATGTACTCAGCCGGAGTATAGGGGATCTGTTAGAGAGATATAGATAACATTATTTAAAAGTTCATCCAAAAATAATATATAACTTGAAACGCTAATCTAAAAATACTAAATCAAGGCCTGAATCTCAATGTCAATATGGAGGCTAAATGTGCCAAGCTTTGACTAAGGCAGAGTCGGAGAACTAAATTGTAACCTTTAATAATCAAGGGTAGCAAACCTTTGGCACTCCAGATATTGTGGACTACAGATATATTGAGGACTACATTTCCCATAATGCTGGCAAAGGGAATATGTAGTCCACAACATCTGGAGTGCCAAAGCGTGCCTACCCCTGTCTTAAAGGGCTACTCTAACCAATAACCAGCTTTTGGTTAAAGCGACTCTTCCTACCCTGCCCTCCACCCCCCAAAAAAGTTAAACAGCGCTGAATTCTTCCTGCAGCCCGAACCATCTGCTGACTTCATTCCTCTTAGTTGCCACAAGAGGGATGTAGGGAAAGACAGGCTGATGGGAGAACAAGGTGTCATGTATTCATCTGCTTATAAAAATGTGGTTAATGACATTTACTGTGGGGTCAAAGGCCGGATACAGCCTATCAGATCTAGAGGAGGGGTATTTAGGCCCAGTTCTCATCCTGCTCAGTGCCCTGTCGTGGTTTCTCTTGTGGTTGTCTGAGAGCGCGTTATTGATTCTGGTTATTCTGGTATATGTTACCTATCAGTCCTCTGTGATACGCAATTCTACGTGCTGGATCATTCTGTAATCCTGACATTACGACATGGCCATAGATCCTGTAGAATTGTGTAAGCACATAGCTGCTTGCGAAAGGAAACTAGAGGAGAATGATCACCGCATGGATCAATTTGCCCAGGCCTTCAGTACGCTTCTTACCCGTACAGAGCATCTGCAACCTGCGGCTGCTCCTACTGTCTTCACCTCCACCTTGTGTACCTCCGCCTATAGTATACAAGGCACCAACTACCTCTCTATCTCCTCCTCTGCATTTTGATGGTAATTTCCAAGAATGCCGGGGATTCCTTAACCAAATAGAGTATCATTTTGAGGCCTCACCGTGATCTTTTCCCACAGAGAGAGCTAAAATTGGTTACCTGATGAATCAATTAAAAGGTTAAGCTTTAGCTTGGGCCAATCCATTATGGGAGAGCAATAGGAGTGTGGCACACAATTACCAGGAATTTATTACAGAATTTAAACTTACGTTTGAACCATTAGACAGGAAGGAAGACGCCTCTATTGCCCTGATGCTTATCAGACAAGGGAACCGGTCTATCTCGTATGCCATAGAATTTCGTACCCTAGCTTCCGAGGTAGACTGGACCAATAGTGGGTTAATCTCTGCATTTAAAAAGGGACTATCTGAAACTATGCTAGATGAGATTGCCGCCAAAGACTTACCCAAAAAGCTTAATGAATTTATCACTTTTGTCATGCAAATTGACAATAGATTGAGAACCAGAGAAGCTACTAGAAACAAGACCAGACGCATGAGTATGCATTTAGCACCCTGTTTCTCCAGACCTATTGTCCCTGAATTTCCTGTACAGTCCGGACCCAAACCCATGCTGTTGGGGGTCACTAGACTGTCAGAAGCAGAAAGACAATATAGGAGAAAAGAAGGTCTATGTCTATACTGTGGTAGAAAAGTACATATGAGAAACAATTGTCCCATACATCCGGAAAACTACCACACCTAAGCACCTTAAGGGGACAGGTCTTAGGTGTAATGCAAACGTCCTCTGGAATGGATAAAAATAAGTTTCTCCTTGATATTTCTATCGCCTTTGAAAAGAAGAACTTTTCATGCAAAGCCCTGATGGATTCAGGTGCCGCTGGAAAACTTCAAAGTTCAATTTGTTAAAGGTAATACTATACCTATCAAGGAGAGACTATCCTTGATGTTGAAGCTATTGATGGGAGACCACTCTCACAACCATTGATTACACATGAAACCTTACCCATTAATTTGTCCATTGGTGCCTTACATAAGGAAGAGATTACATTTCAGATTATTGCATCCCCTTCCTGCCCGATCATATTAGGCTTTCCATGGCTTAACAAGCATAACCCTCATATGGACTGGGCTAAAGGGGAAATATTAGAATGGGGTAAAGATTGTTATGAAAGGTGTATATTGAATGTTGCCAAAAGAGTGGGCACTATTGGATTACCCACTAGTACACCTCAAAACCCAGAAATCCCTATACAGTACCAAGACATTAAAGAAGTATTCAGCAAAACTCAGTTGAATACTTTATCTCCTCACAGACCTTATGACTGTTCTATTAATTCACTACCGCGCGCTATGCCACCTAAGGGAGCAGTCTATGCTCTGTCACCTCAGGAGAGTAGAGTAATGGAGGAATATATTAAGGATTCATTGAATAAAAGCCACACCCGAAAATCATCCTTGCCTGCTGGGGCAGGATTCTTTTTTGTATCTAAAAAGGACGGTGAGTTGCACCCATATTTCGATTACAGGGCATTGAACAAAATCACCATTAAGAACGCCTACCCCATTCCTCTTATTGCTGAATTATTTGATAGACTCCAAAGCACTAAAGTATTTACTAAGCTTGATCTTAGAAGTGCTTACAATTTAGTGAGAATCAAGGTAAACCACGAGTGGAAGACTGCATTTAATACCAGAAGTGGACACTATAAATTTCTAGTGATGCCATTCGGGTTGTGCAATGCTCCAGCGGTTTTCCAAGATTTCATAAATTATGTACTCAGGGATTACATTTACTCATTTGTCTTGGTCTATCTGGATGATATCCTTATTTGTTCTCCTGACATTCAGACTCACCACGATCACGTTAGACAAGTTCTGCAGATCTTGTTAAAGAATCAACTTTATTGTAAATTAGAAAAATGCATCTTTGACCAATCTGAAGTACAGTTTTTGGGATATAATATCTCTGCCTCGGGGTTTCAGATGGATCCTAAAAAGCTGGAATCAGTTCTACAATGGCCTTTACCCACTGGGTTGAGAGCCATTCAAAGGTTCATTGGTTTTGCCAATTATTAAGGTTTATAAAGGGATTTTCTTCAGTAATAGCCCCCATCACCAATATGACACGTCAGGGGGTTAGCAGTAAGATATGGTCTAAGGAGGCTATAGAAGCCTTTGAAACTCTCGAACAGCGGTTTGCCTCCGCCGACATATTGATACATCCTGACACCAGTAAACCTTTCATACTGGAAGTTGATGCATCAGAGACAGGGGTATGGGCAGTTCCCTCCCAGAGGGAGAGCCAGGATACTCCATTGCATTCTTGTGGTTACTTCTCTAGAAAGTTGTCTCCTGCCGAGCACAATTATGATATTGGCAATAAGGAATTGTTGGCCATTATTCTAGCTCTCAAGGAGTGGCGACATCTTTTCGAGGGTTCCAAGGACCCCCCTTTGATCATTACTGATCACAAAAACCTGGCTTACATAGGAGATGCTAAACGATTGTCTTCTAGACAAGCTAGGTGTTGTCTGTTCCTTTCTCGCTTTAATTTTCTTATTACTTATAGACCTGGTTCTAAAAATGTCAAGGCCGACACCTTATCCAGACAGTTTGATACAGAGTCTATACAAGAGCAAGAAAAGTCCCATATCATTCCCCCGGAATGTATCATTGCTTCCACTATCCTGTCATTGTCCTCTCCGCTGCTTGGCTCCATCATGGAGGCTCAGTCTCAGACGCCCTGCGGTAAACCTCAGGACAAATTGTTCATTCCATTGGGGGAAAGGGTTAATATTATGAAGGTGTTTCACGACAATGTGTCTGCTGGTCACCCAGGTATTAATAAATCCACTTCTGCTATCATGAGGTCATTCTGGTGGGATTCCCTCAGGAAGGATGTTAAGGAGTAAGTGCAGGATTGTTCTGTTTGTGCGGTTTCCAAAGTGTCTCATTAACTCCCTTGTGGCTTGTTACAAACTCTTCCCGTTCCTGAGGTCCCATGGTCCCACTTGTCTATGGATTTCATTGTAGAACTTCCTAGTTCTAATGGTAATACCACTATTCTCATGGTTGTTGACCGTTTTTCTAAAATGGCTCACTTCATCCATCTCAAGAAATTACCGTCATCTCAAGACCTGGTACTGATCTTTATACGTGAGATTGTCCGTCTGCATTGCATTCCTCGCAATATTGTATCTGATAGAGGTTCTCAGTTTGTATCCCTGTTTTGGAGGGCTTTCAATAAGCAATTGGGGATTGAATTGTCTTTTTCATCCTCTTACCACCCCCAGACTGATGGTACAGCTGAGAGGGCAAACCAGTTTTTGGAGTTATACTTGCGTTGTTTTGTTAATAGCACTCACGACAATTGGTCCCAATTATTACCATGGGCAGAGTTTGCTAGGAACAATGCTGACCATGACTCCTCTGGGCAGTGTCCATTTTTTGTTAATAATGGCCGGCATCCTACTGTCCGACCGGCTGTTTTTTTCTGATACGGCTATTGCTGCTTTGGATGACCGTCTGGCTTCCATCCATGATACCTGGGTTAAAGTTCAATCTGCTCTGGGTACTGCTGCTGACCGTTTCAAGCATTATGCTGATACACGTCGAGGTGCCAACCCCGTTTACCAAGTGGGTGAGAGGGTTTGGCTATTGTCTCGTAACATCAGGCTTAAAGTCCCTAGCATGAAATTTGCTCCTAGGTTTCTTGGACCTTTTCGTGACCTTCGTAGGAGCAATCCTGTTGCGTACTCTCTGGCCCTTCCGGCCTCCTTGAAAATTCCTAATACCTTTCATGTGTCCTTGCTCAAACCTCTTGTTTGCAATAAATATACTGTCTCAAGTGTCCCTCCTCATCCCTTAGTTGTTTCTGGACATGAAGAGTATGTGGTCTCCTCCATAATTGATTCCAGGTTTTCTCGGGGCACTTTACAGTACTTGGGGGATTGGAAAGGTTATGGACTAGCCGATCGATCTTGGGTTCCGGCATGTGATATACATGCTGGCCGCAAGATTCGCTATTTTCACGCCAAATTTCCTCTCAAGCCTGGTCCTGCCTGCCCGGTGGGCGTTCTTCAGGTGGTGGGTAATGTCACATATTCATCCGCTTATAAAAATGTGGTTAATGACATTTACTGTCCACACAGGAAAAGTTGTGCCGACCACAACCAAATCCACAGAAGGTCTAATGCTGAGCAGCAATTATGCAAATGAGAACCTGGTAACTGCCTTTGGGGTCAAAGGCCGGATACAGCCTATCAGATCTAGAGGAGGGGTATTTAGGCCCAGTTCTCATCCTGCTCAGTGCCCTGTCGTGGTTTCCCTTGTGGTTGTCCGAGAGCGTGTTATTGATTCTGGTTATTCTGGTTATTTGCCTTTGGCATTGTTTTTGACTTCCCTGTTTTCTGGCATCCCTGACCCCTGGCTTTTCCTTACCGTTGTCTCTCTTTCTGTATCCCTTGACCTCAGCTATTCCTGACTATTCTTTGGTACGTTAGTCCGGCCATTCTAAGGTCCGGTATACGTTACCTATCAGTCATCTGTGCTACACAATTCTACGTGCTGGATCATTCTGTAATCGTGACACAAGGGCGCCATTGGACGTTCGTCGTCAGTCTGCTATGAAATAGAAATATGCAAAGAATTTACATTATCCAGCCTCTAATTGTGGGCTGGCTAATGAGGCACCAATGATGCAGTCGGAGGTGGAATTATACTGTTTTGTAAGTAAAAGACAGTAATTAGCATAATGTAGAAGTGAGAGTGGAGAAGAAAACTATTTTTTCTATAAAAGAAATTAAACACATACCTTTTGAATGTCCGTTATCTCTGTTAATTTTATCACTTTATTCCTCTTAGAAGAACCAGATTTTGAACTTTCAAAGCATAAATAGCTGTAAAAATAGCAAATATGGGGGTTGGGGGGGAGATATGCAGTTTGATGTTAAACTTATAATACTGACCAGAATATTGCACTCCTACCTCCTATCCTAAAGAGTTTGACCAACCCAGTCTGTATAACTATGCCTTTGTTTTTTGCGTCATACAGGTTACACAATAAACCTTGTTAATAATTGTATAGAGCCACACTGGGTGAAATGTGTTATTCAGATCACTATGGGGGACGGCAGATAACGGCAACACAGGCTAAGAAAGGAGAGATGACACGGTTGGAGTGGACTTCAAAGGATGAAAATGAGACAGAAGGAAAAGGGGTGGGGGGGAGGCAAACAAAAACTCCACACCACCAAGCATTGCATGGCATGGGAGAGTGGGGTGAGTGCAATCAACCATAGGATAGGATACCAGGAGTAGAAGTGCCAGAGGGAGCGAGCCTGATTTCAGTAAGTGCCAAAAGGTTTAAGAAACAATAGATGAGGACATTGTGAGGTAGTAGATTTCATGGAGCTACAGACTGAGTGTGTATTCCAAAGGGCACTATGAAAATAATCGGATTTAAAGAAGTAACCGGGTATATGCAAGATTCTTGGTTGTCAGGATTAGGGGATGCAACTCTAGATGCTAAAAGCAAAAGGGTAGGCCAAGAAAGAAGGAGGGAATGGGATTTAAATGCATGGACATTGGGATTTGGAGGGAACAAGTAGATGTGAGATAATATTGTGAAGTAAGATTGCATGAGATGAAACAAGGGGTGAAGGAAGTATAGAAGGAGAAATACGGATTGAGATAGTTTGTGGTGCGTGGAAGGGAAGGAGTGCTTTTTGAAAAAGAAGAAATAGATTGGGAATAAAGTAACAATGAGAACATTGGATAAATACATTTATTAAGACTGGGGAAGTCTGAGAGCCAGACAGGAATTGGTGAGAGTGAGAGGTGGTGAGTAATCAATGCAGGAGATTTAAGAATGCTGTTGACACTGAGAGCTGATGCCTAATATCTATCTATACCTAATGAATAAAATTAAATGCCAAGAAATTCATGGGAAACTTTACGGACACTACTCACTTTTCAGTAACATAAAGAATCCCATTCCTTATGTAGTCTGTCGGCATCTTTCTGTCGCGGTTAATCAGACAGCAACGCCAGCCATTGTCGCATGCTAGAACAGGGGAGAAGAAAAAACAAAGACCACAAATGGAAAGAAGTAACACTAGTTTACCAATCCCGTATAATCGTCCAGTGCTTAGTAACAACCGGTAACCGCAGACACACTAATAATACGCTAAGCAACAAACTATCAGTAGATCCCACCTAGACCTTAGCGTGAACTTGGAATCTAGAAACTATGTGGATGACAAGTTCACAAGTAGGAAGTTATAAAAACCTATAGACTGGCAAAAGATATGTGTCTTAGAATAACTCTACAGAGATTTCCTCCAAGCACCGCATGGCCGTGGGGTAAAGACGTGTAGCTGTGTCAGTAGCCATATCCCTTCCATGGTATGAACCACCCTTGGATGCAATCTGTACTGCTACTATGTTACGAGCACAAGCAAAGCAGGAAAGTACTTGCGCAAATTCTTCTGGGCAAGGTCTTGCAAGCACCGTGCACATGCGATATGTAGGCTTTCCGTCATTAAATACAGGACGCAATGTTTCTATTATTAAAGTGTTCTAGCATCCCCCGGGCAGTCAGCCGTCTCTATTTACCTGAGAGTGGGCGCTCTGTTTCAGCTATATTGAACACCTCGTGAAAACTGTTCTTTTTTGTATTGTGGAAACGTCCCCCCTCATCATCTCGGCTCACGCTTTGCGGGGCCCCACTGGACACGTTACTCCTGGAGGAGACGGTTTGAACCTGAGAATACACATGCGATTCGTTATGAGAACATATTATATTTCAACATACAAGATTAAAAACAGCAGAATATGAAAACAGAAGCGGATCCACTCCTTACTGATCCTACAAAGCAGCAGCACTCAATTGGTAAAACGAGACTTTGAAAATCTGAACATAACTGGTGTCCAGAGAAATGTTATATTTAGGCTGTAGGGAGGATACTGATAAACAGCCACAATGGTAACAGAGTGAAACTAGCCAAAAGGTTATTGATTATACAATTCTTTACATGATCCAGACATTAAATAAAGATAGATTCAGCTATAGTTTGTCACTATATTAGCATCAGAAGACTTGGCAGCTAAGTGTCATTAACACGTCTTGGAAGACTTGAACTAGGATCTATGTTACCTAGACCAATAACATTCTGCTAATACTGCACAAATTTACTATCAAGTTTATGTGAGATCAGTGAAGTATTTGAATGGCACATGGCGATATATTTTTCCCTGGATGGATTGAGCTATCATTACTTTCTAACACATAAATGGCGTGTAATTCCAGTAGCTTTCCTTTAACAACTGGGGAAATTAAACCACATGTTTCCACCATTTCATTAAAGGAACACTATAGTCACCTAAATTACTTTAGCTAAATAAAGCAGTTTTAGTGTATAGATCATTCCCCTGCAATTTCACTGCTCAATTCACTGTCATTTAGGAGTTAAATCACTTTGTTTCTGTTTATGCAGCCCTAGCCACACCTCCCCTGGCTATGATTGACAGAGCCTGCATGAAAAAACAAACTGGTTTCACTTTCAAACAGATGTAATTTACCTTAAATAATTGTATCTCAATCTCTAAATTGAACTGTAATCACATACAGGAGGCTCTTGCAGGGTCTAGCAAGCTATTAACATAGCAGGGGATAAGAAAATCTTAATTAAACAGAACTTGCAATAAAGAAAGCCTAAATAGGGCTCTCTTTACAGGAAGTGTTTATGGCAGTGGTGGATCCAGGTAGGGGGGGCCCCCATCACACACACTTCCCCCCATCACACACACTTCCCCCCATCACACACACTGCCCCCCACACACACACTGCCCCCCATACACACACACTGCCCCCCCATACACACACACTGCCCCCCCATACACACACACTGCCCCCCATACACACACACACTGCTCCCCCATACACACACACACACTGCTCCCCCATACACACACACACACTGCTCCCCCATACACACACACACACTGCTCCCCCATACACACACACACTGCTCCCCCATACACACACACACACTGCTCCCCCATACACACACACACTGCTCCCCCATACACACACACACACTGCTCCCCCATACACACACACACACTGCTCCCCCATACACACACACACTGCTCCCCCATACACACACACACACTGCTCCCCCATACACACACACACTGCTCCCCCATACACACACACACACTGCTCCCCCATACACACACACACACTGCTCCCCCATACACACACACACTGCTCCCCCATACACACACACACACTGCTCCCCCATACACACACACACTGCTCCCCCATACACACACACACTGCTCCATATACACACGCTCTACACACATACACTACCCCCATACACACACACACACACACACACACACTGCCGCCCCATACACACACATTGCCCCCACTGCAATACTCACACACACTGCAACTGTTACACACACACTGTCCCACACATACATTGCATCCCTGACATACACTGCCGCCCTCACTCACACACTACAACCTTCACTGCCCCCCTCACACACACACTGCCCCCCATACTGCCCCCATACGCACACACTGCCCCCATACGCACACACTGCCCCCCATACGCACACACTGCCCCCCATACGCACACACTGCCCCCCATACGCACACACTGCCCCCATACGCACACACTGCTCCCCCATACGCACACACTGCTCCCCCATACGCACACACTGCTCCCCCATACGCACATACTGCCCCCCATACACACATACTGCTCCCCCATACACACACACTCTACACACATGCACTACCCCCATACACACACACTGCTCCCCAAACACACACACCCACATACACTGCCGCCCCATACACACACATTGCCCCCACTGCAATACTCACACACACACACACTGCAACTGTTACACACACACACTGTCCCACACATACATTGCATCCCTGACATACACTGCCGCCCTCATTCACACACTACAACCGTCACACACACACACACTGCTCACACACTGTCCCCCCCCCCCACACACACACACACACTGCACCCCACACACACACACACACACTGCACCCCTTACACATTGCACCACTCACACACACCACTATACCCTACTACAGCCCTATTTCCCAGCAGACCTCAGGTAAGTTGTCAAACTGTTCTTAAACAGTTTGACAATTTACCTGAGGCACTATTGACACCATAACCACTACACTGAGCTGTAGTGGTTATTGTTGTCTGGATTATTTATTTAAATAATCTACAAGTGCCCCTCCCGAGATCAGGCTCTGGATCCGCCACTGGTTTATGGAAGGCTGTGCAAGTCACATGCAGGGAGGTGTGACTAGGGTTCATAAACAAAGGGATTTAACTCCTAAATGGCAGAGGATTGAGCAGTGAGACTGCAGGGGCATGTTCTATACACCAAAACTGCTTCATTAAGCTAAAGCTGTTCAGGTGACTATAGTGTCCCTTTAAACAAGGTTTAACGACTATAAAGAGTGACTGTAGATATTGTACAAATAATGTAGAATTCACAGCACATGAATAACAAATGAAGACCTGTAGAGTGTTTAAAGGGATACTCTTGGCTAGACCTGACTCGTCTTTTCAATGTCTTATACAGATAATGCATTATAATAATATGAAAAAACAAAGCAAACCAAAAAAGCTTAATAAATAAATAAATAAAGATACTCACATTTAATGTTCCATATATCAAGAGACATCTAGCCTTAATTTTTTATTCTTGAAAGCTTTAATTTAAAAGTGTTTTAAACCATAACACCTACACTTATATTGGCATTCTGCATGCCGCTTTCTCGTTTAGGTCTCTGTACTTCTGATGGTGGCCATGAACAACGGACTGCTATAGAATGAGTACAGAATACTACACAAACACTAAAAGGGTTAATACCGCACATACGTAAAACTGAGAAAAATCGCAAAGCATTTCTTCTGCTGAAAACACTTTATAAATACATACAAAAATAGAAATGTGCATTTTTTAAACCAATGCTGTTATGAACTAAAAGGCAGGCATTTCTCAGGGAAAAAAATGTTTTTTCTTTTAAAAAAAAAAAAGAGAACAAAAAGTTATTAGTAGTGGATCAATCACAATATACACTCACTAAAGCCATTTACAGGTGTTCTTACAAAGCATACTTCTACTGTTTTTGAAAGGGAGCAGGAATTAGGTCTATGATCATTCTGATTAGCAATCAGCTAAACCACGTATGGTCAGGAAAGCTGGTAAGAGGATTGACTGGTGGGAAGTGTACAGTTCGTAAGAAATATATTAAATGTCAACAAATTCTTATGTGGATTTCCTTTTTCAGATTAAAAAACACTTTTTTTTTGTTTGTTTGTTTTTACCTGGTTCAGATTTGATCAAAGGCATTTTGCTCCTGCTGTTTATCGGACTTGATGCAAATTTTATTTTTTTTGCCATCCAACCAATCCACAAAAAACTAAAATATTAGTATTTTGGTTTTTTTTTTAGCCGCGCTAATGGATTGGACACATTTATTACAAAAGTGAACAAGATTTCTAAATGTTAAATTAAAATCACGGGGACCACATGAACGGACTCTGTATGTTAAAAACGATGGCACACTCTGTATTGCTTTAATGTGTGTAGACTGGCATTTAAATTGGCATAAGCCTTTGTTGCGTTCCTTTAAAAGATCATTTTTTCCGGTTATTTTGTCGATACAGTCATTAGTACGGATATCATGCAAGACCGGGTGATTGATGCACAATTAAGGAGAAATTAGTGCTTTAAACCAATGGAGACAATAGATCACCCAGAGGTATCTTCAGAAAACAAAGGCTGGATTAATTGGTTATGTATGCAAGATGTCGGAATAATAATAATTATAAAAAAAATTAAAAAAACAACAAAATGCACACTAAGAGCCGTACCTTTTCATGCCCTGACAGCTAGCAGGAAAAGAAACAAACACAAGTGTGACAGTGACAAAATAAAAAGTGACTTATTTTTCACAGTTTAATTTAACACAACAAACTGGTGACACAACATGTATGCACAATTACAATGAATGCGCTATCTATCAACAGACGTTACAACAAGAGATTTCGATTGTGCTGAATTGGGCCTAACGGTATGGGTGTCTCATGTATCTGTCCAATCATTTTTAGGAAAAAAGAAAAAGAAAAACGAAACACAGTGCAGTCCATACGTATCTGGACTGTGATACATTTTGGCTCCTCACTTTAACTCGGTGGATTTAAATTGAAACCACGATGAATAGAATAAGGTGCAGATTGAGAACCTAAATTTAAGGCTATTTGCATGCAAACATTTTTTATGCATAGCCCATTCATTTTAGGGGAAAACAGACAGTCTTAAATAACGTCATCATATCTAGTACACGATTGTAAACCCTATTCAATGCCGTCTGCAACCAATAGGAATTATCTGACATGGGATATCTTTACTGGCCACGGCTATCCTGTGGGCATCTTAAATATATATTGTGTCAGAATATAAATATTTTCCCCTGCCAGCAATAAGTGCGACAAAAATGTATCCAGCTAAGGAAGTTGATTTGGTCCGTCAAGAATATTCAAATTTCCTCCTCCAGATAATCTCACGGTGTTATCAGTGTGTTTAGGACCACTGTCCTGTTGCAGGATGAAGCAGCCTTGAGGCATTTGGCCATCAGCAGTCGCATCAAGGATAACGGAGTTCTAGAAGCAGCAATACCACAATCACCCACATGATATCAGAGATTACGTGGTACTCTTTGGGTCATGTACTGTTCGGCAAATGTACTGGGGGAGAGGACTATGTAATTGAGAATTTTGTGGGAAACTGAGCTCATACTGGTGAAAGCGTCAAGTGAAGAGTCACTGGATGCCAGTAGTTGTGCGAAAATCACCTTTCCACCTAATAAACAGGTAAACATTAAGGTGATCCTGAGGTTTACCAGATTGTTTAATATCTCTAAGATTACCAACCTGTCCTGAGCTTCCAACAGTCCAATTAAATATGGTCCCTTAAAATGTCAGGAATTCCCCTAAAGGGCTGACATGTAATTAACGGATCACCCTTCAAAGTAAAGAGGACAATCTTCACAGTATTCTTCATTTCATTATGTAATCGAGCATCACTTTGAGACAACTAGCTAAATCTGTTTATTTTCATGTTAACCTGCATCTTCTTTCTTATGCTTTCCACACCCACTCCAGGGGGAACACTGATTTAACCAATCAGTGTCCTATCCCTAAGAATGCTGGAAAAGTGCATTGGGCATATCGGACAGATTTACACATGTGCAGTGTGATCGTGCAGAGCAGGTTCCGTTGTCTGGTTTTTCTCTACTGCTGCTGCACATGGACGTCCTGTTTTTGTCACTAGTGGACTGGTCTGAAACTGGGATGGATGGATTGGTAAAGAGAGGCGGTAGAAGCTCCTAAAGCTGAAAAGTGTGCCCAATAATGCAATCTAACCAAGTTTATAATAATTGTATTAATGTTTATTACATACCGTACAAAGTTTTTTTTCTTGTTTTATTTTGGTTTGCATATTTGTTTAAAAGTGTTTGCTCACTGGTTTAAAAAAATAATTGTCGAGTGATGCATGTCTCTTTACCGGTGAAGTACGGAGCCAAAAAAGAAAGCAATCTAAATGCTTGCATGCTGTACAATCTAAATAAACGAGGGTGTGGGACTACTTTTTAAGGTTGTTTTTTTCTACTTAAGACACAGTAAAGGGGAGACACAATAATACATACAGGATTGATGCATGAAGTCCTGGAAACCTTTAACATGCAAAATAAAACAAAAATGGTAATCAAAGATGCCTTTACTAACATCTACACATCAAGCAGCGGTTGATAGTCTCATAGTATGGACATGTCCTACAAAGAATGTGGGAGTTGGATTTCATTAACACCCACTCACAATATTTAACTTTTATTCCCCAAAAATTAAGAAATATACAAATTATTCCATCACAAGAAATTGAAAATGGTCAAAATTCATTAATTATGTAGCTGGATTTTACAATGGCAAAAAAAAAAAAAAGTTTTAATTATGATAAGTTTTTATAATAGTTTTTACCATTCTTTTTATATTTTAGCTTTTTATTGTATGTTTAATAGGACTGGTAAATAGAAAAAGGAGGCGGATGTGTGGGTAATAGAATGCAGGATAGACAGCAGGTACAGAAACATAAAAAGCGGTAATAAGAAAAAGGTTATTCTACAGAGGTGATAAACATATGCAACAATATATACACAACGCACATAAAATGTATTCACATGTACAAGACATACCCAGACACTCAAAGGACTGCTCAAAAAAGTAAAAGTGTACGTTTATAACTGACAAATTACTGAGGCATGTCAGCTTTTAACCAAAATAAGTATTTTAATCATTAACAAAACTGCAAGCAAGATATGCATTTTATAAGTAAAAATAAATAAAAAATAGTTTTCTTGCTCCTGCAATTTGGAAGACCGGTTTTACCACCATGAAACAATTTTATATAACGAAATTAACGGAATAGAATCCCAGCAGTTTGGGGAAAGTGATCCTATCTCCCCCTGCTGCGTAGTACTAATAATATCAAAGGATTTTAACCAGGAAGGTTACATAGAGTTTGTCTAAATATGTCCTGGGATTTAACTAAAAAGGAAATACTAATGTCCAAAGTTACTAGAAATCATTTTATTGAATTTGGAAAGACGAGTAGATGCTATAGGTAACTTGAGATAATGTATTAACCACTGAGCTATCTCTGCCGCGTGCTACGTTTGGGAATGTCCCAAAGTACTTGTCACGTATCAGAAACAAACATCCCCAACATAATCTGCTGGACAACAACCTTTACGTAAAAGAGGGGTGATTGATGAGATGTGGCATTACCTGCCATACGGTTCTAGCAACGATATAATAAAAAAATATATGTAATGACAATCTGTTCTCTTACAGCTACGGAGTGGAAATAGACTTACCCTCCTAGAAACTGTAGCATTCGTCCTTTCTTTAAGCTGTGGGTCAGTCAGCAGGTTCGCCCAGATGATATACGGAGTGTCATATTTGTGCCGTAGTCTTGGGCAACGTTTGAAGACGAAGTCAATGAGAAAGAACTTAATGCCAGCATAAAGTCCTAAAAAATAATTTTAAAAAAGCACAACACCTCAGTGTAATCATTCATATCATATCAGATCAGTCTGACACTCTTTAGAAAGCAGATCTACCAAGCCTTCTTGGTAGCTACCAGCGATTTATTTTAACCCTACCAGAGGTACAGAAATACAGCCCTTAGAGGAATGAGCAAACACTAACCAAGGGGTACAAGTAAGTAGCCACTAAATCTAACCCATGAGTACCGAGATCTATCGGAGTTAGAAATAAAGAGGTAAACAACCTATGTGCACCTAATGGTATCGATAAAAATGGTACAATAACATGAATATTGCTGCAGTCACCCCAAACCTCTAGAAATTGAGTTCTTTTCTGGCATATTTACGAAAAAAAAAAAAAAAAAAAAAGGAAATTACGACAGAGTTAAGGGAGCATCCACGCAGGGGATAGAAGAAGTGTGTAACAAGGTACAGCGGAATTTTGTGCATCCGAATACAATACATATATTGGGGGGAAAAAAGCACGAGGGCCCTGCCAGCGATTGGTGAAATACTAAATTAACACAATAGTACAAAACAGGCTAAGATTAGACAAAATCCCTGCGGAGAAGCTTTTGGGGATAAAAAGAGAGAAAAGGAAGAAATAGGAGGGAAGTCTTAGGCATGGAAAAGACATGGGAAACAAAATTAATTTCTAATTTTAGGCCAAATTTGGAAAAATTTGCCAAATTAGCTAGGTTTTCGCTTCTAATAAATTTGAGTAAAATTTAAAATTCACTTTGAATTCCCAGCAGTTCATATTTCAGAGAATAACAGAGTGTTATTGGAAAATTAAGTAACAACGATACTGGACAATCAATGTTTACTGTGGAACATCAGTGTGATCATTATGTTAAAGGTCATCACACAGATACTAATCTGCATCCGATCGCTTAAAAAGGACTTTCCCAACACCGTGCTATGGCTTATAGGAAAACATGTGAACTGTATGACTTTGTAGCCGTCTCACTGGTTCCTTTTGGAATGGGGACTTTTTTTTTTTGCAAAAGACAAGCTTTAGGCATCGTGCGAGAAACCAAGTAATATTAAATAGTTTGATAGGATGATGTACGAAATAATGAGGGCCTGGAATTATTGTGCCCTTGGAAACGGATTATTACATAAACTGCCGTTAACACACATATCCTTTTCCTGAAAATAACTAGTACATGATTCATGCTCATCTAACAGACCCATGTTTCCCGTAACATAATGATTAAGAGTAAGAGACATTTTGGAACATATCTATCAGGCCACAATGTATTTATATGCAAAGCACAATACTAGGCTAACTATAATCACTAACAAACGCAGATCTTAATAAACAGAAAATGAACAACAGGAACTATAGCATGTGCAATTATTTCAACCTAGAATAATGAAACTCACCTATACAAAGTCCAATCAGTTTGTAAGGAAAGAAGCAAGACGCTATAAAAGCTGCCCACAGACAAACATACAATTTTTGGGTAATTTCCGGTTGGACCCACATAAACAAACTGGAGGGAGAAAAAAAAATAAAGAAAAGAAAATTACCGTGAGCTACACTTCGGGTCATGCTTCATATTACCAACAACAAAATACAAACCAAAAATGGAATGAAAACATACTTTTTAATTTTTTCCAGTATGTCCGCCATCTTGCCAAACAGGTTCTGTGACAAAAGAAAAATGAGAATATACGAAAATGTTTGTAACGATCATTGGCCTCACAGAATAGCCCGCTGGTTATTTCACCGCATTCCTCGGTCATTACACTTTAACGTAAATTTTTACACACACACATTTTTGCCCTGCGGAAGCTCTGACGCGCAGTTTCTGCAAATCGACCTGCAAAGCATACTAGCCATAGATTGAGGAGAAAATATTTACTGCTGCAAAATGAACAGCAGAGATCGCTGCTCTCACACTAAAGGTTTCCACCGCCATTCACCTGGTATAAATATATGTATAACATTATATCCTATAGGGTTATTCACCTAAGAATGAATTACGGGCAATTCAGAGTAAATAAAAAAAAAAAAACAACGTAACATTTTTACACCACAACAACAAGCTTTCCAAGTCATATCGGTTTTCAGTTCAGTTATTCTACCTGAAATCATTTTGTTTAGGGTTTAAATAAACACATACATCTGGTTTTAGTCACAAGACTTTATTTGCGACTTCTATAGATAAATCATTTGCAAAGTGTTTTGGTTTGCTTTTTTTTTCCTCTTTCCTTTTTCTTTTTTTTTTTTACAGTATTGATCATTTTATTAAAGGGTTACTACTCTAATCATCATGGCCTTTACAGACTGTTTAGCAATGATTTGCCTCCTTAACCGAGTCTGCACCGGGCTGCAATGCTGCCTGACGGTGATCAGCTGACCCTCACAGTCAATCACTGACATTCTGTGCACTGAACTGACGTTACCCAGCCCGGAACTCTAGTTCCAGACTGGCTGATAAATACCCCAAAGACACTGACGGAGGTAACAACAGAGGGCAACAGAGGGGTTAAACTTAGTATGTGCAGCATTTCATACAGACTCCAGCCACAATGTCCACTTTAAGTCATAGAAGTAGTCACGGTGCTTGAAGTAACCATTTAAATTGAGGCCAGAGACACCAACGTACATGTATGTCCATATTGACAATGTCTACTATGAGAACTCACATCATTAATACGATGAGTCCCTTCCAGACACTGAAATAAGTCTGTGATGTCTCTAATAACGATATCTTCCGACCGGTGGTGAGTGATTACTGAAATGAAATCCATACGTGGATTAAAGTATCGGTAATCATTTTGGTAATGAGTTTGTGTTTATTTCCTGACATCACTTGCCATCTGTTTCATGCGGATAGCGAAGGATCATTAAAAGCAAACGTCTATTCAAATCAGTAGAAGTAGGAACGTGCATGTTTAACTATTGCAGTTTGGGATTAGCTTGGAATATAATCCCTGCCTTACCACACTTGGTGTATAACCAGATATCCTATAAATGGTAAGGCTGTATTGGTAAATATACACAGCGTCAGTACAAAAACTAGCGCCGTCTGGTGCAGGGCAAGGGGGTCTCTCTAGTATAGCATAAGAGGAAGACTGTTTTGTAGTATTAGAAGGATAAAAAGTGATCCACTTGTTTTATTTCACAATCCTGGAGAATTATTGTTTTTCCTGGTGTAAATTGAATAGGTTTGTGCACTGATAGATACCCTTTAAGAGTGAAACTAATCTGAGACGGGATATGTATGTACATCCTGATGGTCGGGCTCCCAGAATTGTTACACTGTATAAATAAAATACATTCACCCAACAATTTTTAACTGTCTTGGGACTAAACATTTGACCCTCATGTTATAGAGCAAAGGAGAAAGTATTTCTAAAGTTGTTCTATTGTATTATAATATATACTTTTAGTTATTTTTTACATTCCAGAGAAGCCCACCTGTGCTTTCTGCGCCACATCAAGAACTAACTGGAACTTCTCAGACACCGTCAGTTCTTCTTTTGGAGGCTCCTGGGAAATGAAGAAAAGGAGTGTTATAAGTTATCTTCTAGTAAAATAAAATATTAAAAGTGTTTTATTATGAGATAAAAAGAACAATGAACATGTAAGAGAATGGAATAAAACGGCGCTGTAGTATACAATAAAAATATCTGGACACATGAGGATTTGTCTTTCTTTATAGCAACGGGGGAAAATAAATGACAAAACAAAATGATACAACTATACTACTTTTGGGAATAACAGTCTCTTGCGCACAGGGTGGAGAAATAATATATACTGGCAATTATTTACAGCCGTTAAGAATGCAGTTCCAGTCTTAGTTGCCACAGACGTGCCACGCTATTTGACATGCTGTAAAACCCCGCTCTCCAACCTGCTTCGGGTCTCCTGGAATAGGACTTTACCTAAACGTCTGTATAATTATATCGCTGATAAAAATTGGCAGGATAGATTAACTGTTACACTGTGCTATAAATCAAAGGGGTATGTACACCTTTAAGAGGAATAGTTATCGCTGTATGAAGTATACACCTTTAAGAGGATTAACCCCTTAAGGACCAAACTTCTGGAATAAAAGGGAATCATGACATGTCACACACGTCATGTGTCCTTAAGGGGTTAAAGAGCACATGCTTTATGACTGTAACAGAGTCTTGTACTAACTTATAGTATAGGGAGTATGGGCAATACAAGTTGGTGCAATATGTACTTATTTGGGTTTTAGACTTCATACGCGATGTGTGTAGCGATGCTCTTAGTTTAGGGATTTTGTACAAAGGGAAGATTACAGCTTTTCCATTGCTTTCCCCCTTGCGTCATGCAACCTCTCTGCACAACTGGGAATCACTGGAAACTTGTTTTTACCTTTATATAGATCGACGGCCGAAACAGAGTTGTGTGAAAGGTTGAATCTAACCTTTCTTATTAAGTAGTTATATAACATGTGAGGGAATGTTTACAGAATCAGATGGGTGTGATTCCTCTATATTGCCACTATGTGGCAGTATAATATCAAAGATGTGAAATGAAGGAAGCCAAATGAAAACATCTTCAAGGAGGACTCTAAATAAAACATTGCTTTCCACTATTGCCGGCGATTCCCATATTTTACAGATGGCACTGCTTGGCTACAGGTACGTTTATTTGCCTCGGTCATGCTGGTAGAATAAAGCACCTGCTGCCTTTTAAACCTGTTCTGTGATCTAAGAGGACTGATCTACAGCAACTGTTGGTGGACTTCAGATGATCTGCAATCATGATCTCGTCACAGGAACACAACAAGGACCACCCGGGGAGTTTGACAAACTTCTGAGGGTGACGTTCCATCGTATGCTTTTAGGTAGTTTACCTAATGTGTGCATTTGAGCTTCCATGGAAGAAAACAGGCAAGAAGGAACCACGATAAGAAAAGCTACAATGAACTGCCCTGCCGACTCCTGGTTTCAATATATAAAGGCATTAATGGCAAAAATACTGCAGGGACTTACTATAGTTTCTGAGACTTGAGGCACAATGCTCCACTGTATCCTCCAACCTCTGTTGGCAAAAAAAAGACCAAAAGTAAAATGTTAGCCATCTTGTCAATTCAGCACATTTTCGCAACATTGGACGAACATATACAATATATTTTCTAGTGTCACAACCACTGTTTGCCACCATTCATTTTTGAACATCACTTCCCCAAAGGCCAACACACTCATACAAACAGAGGAAAAAGTCAGAAGAACAAAACAAAAAAAAAGGAGATCTAAACCGACAAAGAGAATTATAGAAAGAAAGAAATATTATTATTATTATTATTGCCATTTATATAGCGCCAACAGATTCGGGAGCGCTTTACAATATTATGAGAGGGGGGATTTAACTATAAATAGGACAATTACAAGAATACTTACAGGAACAATAGGTTGAAGAGGACCCTGCTCAGACGAGCTTACAGTCTATAGGAGGTGGGGTATAAAACACATTAGGACAGAAAGTAGCAATCAAATAAGGTGGGAGTGAAGCAGAGCTGGAAGAGAGAGTAGAGGGCTGCCCTTTAGGAGAGAGCAAGAGACAGGTATGTGAGGTAGAGGTTACAGAGGACAAAAGCTCCAGATGAGCGATGTGTACGTTATAAGGCAGGAATAGACAATATAGTCTGGTTCTCTATCTATGGCTGGTCACGAGTAGTTTATTCAGATATTTTCAGGGTCAGCACAAGGACATGTGTGTTGGCAGGAGCTAGCAGGCTGTGTGAGTGTGTCTAAATTCACTTATCACATTACAAGGGAAAGGAGGAAATTATTGATTGATCACACACTTGATCAGGGCACAATCTGAACACGGTCTGTCATTGTCATGAATTGTTCCCATTTATAACAGGACTAATAACATTACTGCTCTTGTGAGATGGCTCTCAAAATATTGACTCATCTATAAAAGAGCCTATAAAAGCTTTAATCTATCTGTTAGACTATTTACACAATAAATTACGGTATTGAACACAAGCACTTCTTTGTCTTCCTCCTTGGTTCACTGTGACAAAATACTGGGTTATTCTATGTTTGTGTTAATAGTAAATTAGGGGTTATTAGTGCAAGCCCCTCCAAACCAGGTCTAAATTGTTTTCACAGCCAAAACGGAAGGGATTAGAGAAACTAGCAGTGTCTGGGTACCCATCACATCGACACAAACATCTAACCACAAAACCTACCGGCTATGTGCTAAAGACATGAGTGACAAGTAGTAAAACCATGCATACAGATGATGGGCTTTTAACTAAACAGGAATTAAGGAAAACTGACAAACATCTGCATGTGCGTGTAGAACATAACAGTACAATTCCGTTTCGGGAAATGGCAGAGGGAATTCGTCATTGTTATAACTTTCCAACTTTGTTATAAACTTTTATAAATTTGTGTTGAAGTAAGTTGCTTGACTAAACAACGAAAATCCAGTCAACGTTTCTCAAGGAAATAATATATGGAACAGCTTTCTGTGACATGGCAAATGTGTCTGCCAAGGCCCTATATTACGTTACACGACCTGGAAGATGAATGACGATGACTCATTAGCATCCCATCTGTACACGGCACATGGACCTCACGGCTACAACGGTATACACTGATAATTATCTGTGTGTACATTACTAATCAGTTCTACAGAACCCAGGACAGACATGTGACTGCAGACCCTATGTTATGGTTTGTGTTAGACAGACATATGGGCATGTTATATCACACACGTTTTCCATAAAATAGCTAACCAATATCTATAGATATGTTAGAAATTAACAAAATAAATGAAATGATATACAGTTCAACATGTAAAAATCTGAAAAAAATTATGTATATCTCAAACACACACACACACACAAAATGATATATCACATACACACACTATTTATATATATATTACACAAATATATGTGGATTACAGGAAAGTTAGTTACCTGGCTATGAGGTAATTTAGGGATAACCTCAAAATAGCTAAAAATAAAAACATGGGGATGGCCCAGCCATGCCACACTGCATTCATGTAAATCTGGAAGTAGAGAGACATTATGTTATACAGATTATACAACGTGCACAGTATAAAGATAAACCAGTACGGTCAGTGAAATAGCTCAGTGGTTAGGCACTCAAGTTAAAGGGACACTCCACTGCCAAAATACTACATAAATACAATTCTATATTTAGCAGATATAACCCAATGAAAACGTGCATGCATTTTAAATGCATTTTTTCATTGGAGTTATATCTAAAAACAGTTTGCAAAACCTGCAGTTCTCTAACCCTTTGCAAACCCTCCCCTTCTAGCCCCGCCCAGACTTTCTGTGAATGTCCAATTACAGACTTCCCAATGCAGCTCAATGAGAAGTCTTTGCAAGGCAGGTACTCTGGGCAGTTGCTGCCTCTTGAGTTAAGCTCCACTGAACTAGACAACCAGGAAGTAACAGGACCGGTTGTATGATTGACAGCCACGGGGGTGTAGCAAGTTTAATTTATAAATGTGTCAATTTCTATTTCGTCCTATTTTTTTTTCATTTTGCAAAAAAATGCACTCTTCACACATGAAGCATTTTAGCAAGCTAAAGTACTTTAGGGTTCAGGAGTGTCCCTTTAAATGCAGCCCCAATATGTGCACCCCTCATCTACTTCTAAAATCACCAGGGTCAACAATATTCCACTAAACCACTATCACTGACAGGGGAATGAGTCGGATCATATTAAATGAATAATGTCAAGGAGAGCAAAAAACAAGTCGCAAGAGAGTGCTGAGAACGGACAACAGCTCTATTAGCCTGCCCTTCCGTGGGTTCTCAAGCTGGTTTTAGCTCATCTTGTGCCATTACAGAGAGAACCAGGCCATGTGTCTCAGACTGATTCCATCCAAAACGGCAGAACAGATCCAAAATACAGGCGGGCTCTCTGCACGAGAAATACAGCAACCCCAGTAAATGGCAGGTTTCAGTCACTGTCACATGATTTAGTCACGACCAATGACCTTTTATCCCACAGCATGCAATAATACAGATTGTTTAGCACCATAGAGCCCACTGGCCTATGTTAAGTTTGTGAAATATACCACGTCAGTGCCAGATCACTTAGGACCAGACTGTTCTAATGGTTCATATTATTACTAATATTTAACACATTAAAGTGTACTAACTTTCAAGTTATCCAAATTAGCGTTACCAACCAACAGCCAAGCAGAACAAAACGTATGCTATAAATCCCCCGATCCCAGCCTGTAACGTCAGACTGACTAATACGTGAAGTCTTTATTCCACTCATCACATACTCACAATAAAGGCAATAGCAGACGTGTAGACAGAATGCCAGTCTGATAAGGCAGAGAGGTTTTTCACAAAATTTGTTACTGGTTTGGCACCTCTCTCTAAAAACAAGAGGGAAAGAAAACGTCAATGAAATACAGCGTGAGCGTGCAAATAACAACGGTCAGGGAAATGTTATTTGGGGTTGCTCTGGAAGATGATTCTAAAGACATTGAGATTTATTTACTAAACAACAAATGTTATTAACTGGTAAAAGGAAAAACTAATTGCAGAATTCAGGATAACCAAGGGAAAAGCTTTCAAACAGGAATTTGGGCTTGAATTTTTCTTTCGATTCACTAGAAGTCACAAAGCAGGCGAAGGACAAGGTCATAATCAGGTAAGATAGATTGTATACACTGCATTGGCAGAACTGTCAGCAAGTGTATAGGTCAAAAGTTATCCGTACCTTATAACCACTTTAACTTGACTCCCTAAACTGGTTGGAGCTGCTGCATATGTAGCCGGCCCACCACAGAATACTGCAAGCCACATAACACAATTCCTAGTGTACAGGTTCCCGCTAACAGCTGTGGGGTGCGACTGGGTCACATCAAAATATAAAATAACTTTTAATCTAAACATTTCAAAGCAGTTCAGCTAGCACACTGCATAAAAACCAGCAAGGGGAGAGGAGCATGCTGACGGCAAGCTGGCGGCAAACGCCAAATTAAGTTTGCACAGCATTAACATTAAAACCCAGAACATTTGTTCCGGGCTAGCTAATAACGCCCCAATGACGCTGCCGTAGGTGGTTACACATCCAGTAGCAGAGGGGTTAATATCTGTATTTGCAGCATGTGATAGCAAAAGGTTGCACATACAGACTCCAGACACCATGACCACTTTAAATCACTGAATTGTTCATGGTGCTTGGAGTAACCATTTACATTGTATGCTCTAATAACGAAGTTTTGAAATATATGAATAATCCAAACGATCTCATATTGTTGGGTATGTATCCACATATTATTCATGCTTACAACCACTTACCGGTATTAGGGATTGAATATTATACATTACATTGATGACCATAGCTCTTTATCTGGGGAGGACCTGTAAGCCAGCAGATACATTTTAAAATATTATTGTGAATTTAATTGCTGATACTTACTTAATCTTCTCATATTTTCAGTTAACCTGGAAACAAAATAACACTTGTCAGAAACCAATTTAGTTTACAGTAACGGGTGGCACAGTCTAGTCACCACAAGAAGAATCATCTTTTTTGTTTCTATTTAAAAAAAACTAACACTAATGGAAAAAAAATACTTAAAAAAAAAAATTCAAAAAAACATTTATTAAATAAACCCCAAATGAAAACACGCATGCTTTTGAACTATGCCTTTTTCTATCTAAAAACAGTTTGCAAATCCTGCAAATCAAACCTTTCTTCCACCGTCCAATCACAGACTTCCACAAACCAGGAAGTAGAACGTTTGTCTTATTGACAGCCAGAGGGGTGTAACAAGGTTCATTTATTTCTATTTCAATCTGCACTTTTTATCAAATGAAAAAAAGAGAGGACACGCTCTTCACACGCTGTAGGTGTTGATAGTATCCCTTTTAGGATTGAGGAAAATGTTGCAACCACAGTAGTTGCAGTAAGTCATCACAAGTGCATTATGTAATCCTAGTGATCATAATGGTTAATCTTGGCATGATGAATTTTTTTATATTTTCTAACCAGGTGACTGAAAAACACTATAGTAACCAGAACAGCTACAGCTTAATGTATAGTATGCAGCTTAATGTAGTTGTTCTGGTGAGTATAATAGCACTCCTCAGATGGCCACTGGAGGTGCTTCCTGGCTCAGGGCTGCACAGTTAGCAGCGCTGACATTCAGCATCCCCACGCTCTGCATGGAGACAATGAATTCTCCTCACAGAGATGCATTGTTTCAATGCTTTTCAATGAGGAGGTCCTGATTGTCCAAAACAGCATTTGGCCCCAACCCGTTCCGATTTTAGCCAATCCAATGCTTCCCCTATGGGATTGGGGGGGGGGGGGAGGGGGGAAGCCACCTAAATGGTGGGTTTAGCACTATAGGGTCAGGAATACCCGTTTGCGTTCCTGACCCTATAGTGATCCTTTAAGAATGTTGTTCTTTAAATAGCTCTAATAGTAATCTTAGTAAATCCTGAAAATATTCGGCGAGGGAGCTCTAACCTGTCTGCTCTGCTCCCTCGCGCGCCGTGTGCTGATTCTGCGGGAGCCGGAATATGACGTCATATTCCGGCTCCCGGCATCAGTAGACAGCCCGCGAGGGAGCAGAGCAGACAGGTTAGAGCTCCCTCGCCGCCTCTCATTAGAACACTGCCGCCCGCCACACTGAAGCCCCACTGGACCCCAGGGACACATCCACACCAGCTCTCCAGGTAGGGAGGCTGGGTGGATATTATTATTAATTTGTGTGTGTCTGAAAGTGTGTGTGTCTGAAAGTGTGTGTCTGAAAGTGTATGTGTGAGTGTGTGTTTGTCTGAGTATGTCTGTGTGTGTGTATGTGTTTGGCTGTGTGTGTGTATGTGTTTGTCTGTGTGTGTGTATGTGTTTGTCTGTGTGTGTATGTGTTTGTCTGTGTGTGTATGTGTTTGTCTGTGAGTGTGTATGTGTTTGTCTGTGAGTGTGTATGTGTTTGTCTGTGAGTGTGTATGTGTTTGTCTGTGAGTGTGTATGTGTTTGTCTGTGAGTGTGTATCTGTATGTGTTTGTCTGTGAGTGTGTATCTGTATGTGTTTGTCTGTGAGTGTGTGTGCCTGTGTCTGTGTGTGTATGTGTTTGTCTGTGAGTGTGTGTGTCTGTGTATGTGTTTGTCTGAGAGTGTGTTTGTCTGTGAGTGTGTATCTGTTTGTCTGTGAGTGTGTATCTGTTTGTCTGTGAGTGTGTATCTGTATGTGTTTGTCTGTGAGTGTGTATCTGTATGTGTTTGTCTGTGAGTGTGTGTGCCCGTGTCTGTGTGTGTATGTGTTTGTCTGTGAGTGTGTGTCTGTGTATGTGTTTGTCTGAGAGTGTGTGTCTGAGTGTGTGTCTGAGTGTGTGTTTGTCTGTGAGTGTGTGTGTCTGAGTGTGTGTGTGTCTGAGTGTGTGTGTGTCTGTGTATGTGTGTGTCTGAGTGTGTGTGTGTCTGAGTGTGTGTGTGTGTCTGAGTGTGTGTGTGTCTGAGTGTGTGTGTGTCTGAGTGTGTGTGTGTCTGAGTGTGTGTGTGTGTGTGTGTCTGAGTGTGTGTGTGTATGTGTCTGTGTGTCTGTGAATGATTGTATGAATGTGTGTGTCTGTCAGTGTATGAGTGTGTGTTTGTGAGTGTGTCAAATCAGTGAGAGTATGTTTGTGATTGAGTGTGTGTCTGTCAATGAATGAGTGTGTGTCAGATCAGTGAGTCTGTGTCTGTCAGTGACGTCTGTGTGTTTGTCATTGAGTGTGTGTGGCTGTTAGTGTGTATACACCACTGAGTGTAGCGTGGCGGAGTGGAGCGCAGTACAGGAGCTTCTGTTTCCTGTACCTGGCCAGACTGAGAGGAGGTGCTCACTGAGAGAGCACTTCCTGTCAGTCCAGCCACGTACAGAAAACTGAAGCTCCTCTAGAGGGTCTGCTCCGCAACGCTACAAGACAGGTAGGAGGCACACCAGGAAGGGGAGTGTGACCGCTAAGAGGGTGGGGGGTGCACCAAGGGACAGGGAAAGGAGGGGGGAGGGGAGAAGAACACTAAGGGACGGAGAAGAGGGAGGGGCTGGTTAGGAGGCACATAGGTGAAGATGTTAATTTTAGAGGGGGGGGGGGGGGGGCGGAAAAATGCATCTTCGCCTATGTACCCAAAAATCCTTGCACCGGCCCTGCATACAGGTGTTGGAAAGACTGTTCGTGCTTTTTCATTTTTACACCTGAACACAAGGAGGAAATTCACTTGTAGTACATGGAATATATTTTAACAATATTACCTTCTAGCACTAAGTGGCTCCTCCGTTTCCACCGTGCTCTCTTCAGGCTGAAACCGAAAATCTTCAATATACTCCCCAAATTTGTCATAAAACCATTTCTGGACTCTGGAGCACACCGTTTGACTTTGCGGTTTATCTGGGGGGGGAATCACGAATACAGAGCACCTAGTCACTATGAATAATGGTTTGATGGATGCATTCACCCAGCGTCCCACACCAGTGAATCAGGCTAGAAATAATCGGAACATGTAATATTTATACATAAAAGAAGGTCAGGGACACCTAGATAAAAATAAACCACACAGAAGGTAAGAAAAAGCATAAAATGCTAAACTATTCAAGTGCTCACAATTAAAATAGAATTCTCAAACTGTAGGAGTGAGTTTTGTTTTTTCCTGAAACGTTTTATTGGCGGGTTGACGTTATCAATGGAATGCACTTTCTGTCAAAGAGCCAAAAACTAAATGGGAACAAGCCTACGCTTAAAAGCATCTCTGAGAAACCTGAACATCACATAGGGACGATAGCAGCCATCTGCTCTCTATACAAAGGTAACAATATATGGGTATCTTCAAGGAGAGTATGTGGCTTCAAACATTTCAATTGTCACATAACTGAAACCTTTACATGAAAATATAAATGAAAATGTTTGTTTAGGAGGAAGAGAGGGCATAGAAAATGAACTTCACAAATTGTGTCATTCTGTGCTAGATTTGCAGCCTCTAACATACGGCCTACATCTTCTAGCCAATAGTTACCAAATTTTCAATACGTTTACAAAACGTTGTTTTTGCTGGATACGAATACCAACAGACACATGTGCTTAGGTTCAAAGCTATTATACAAAATAAACACACAGTAAGCTAGAAAATCTCAAACTCTATTTTATTACGTGTTAGCTCCAGTTGTCTGTACACAGGGATAATTTAATGTGTTTCAAGTAAAAGCCACGATCTGCAGTGGCCATCCAAATGTTAACCATTGCTTTATAGGTCTCACACGGCAGCAGCAATGTCTAATTCATAGATAGATACATGTGGGTAAGTTTCCTACTCTTCCAGTAACCGGGACTTGAACTTGCCATCGTTACCTTATCTTTCCCTACTTGCTTGTACTTTGGGTTTATCCAAATCAGACGCAGCATTCAGATATCAAATATCCCAACACACTCTCCGGTATCATTTTCTCTGCACAAATATAGCATCAGCTGACTCAGGATACAGCGTCACTTTAACAAAACCATTCCCACCACCCACTCACCAGAGCTGCAGCAGAAACAGGGGCTTTTAAACACCTGAAACCATATGGTGTACCCCTGAAGTAATGGATTCCAATTAGGGAAGGTGTTAAAGTGAATAAAACAATGAACTGTAAGCATTTTAAACAGACTATAACACATTCTTTATGTAGGTGCTTAGCAATCCACATCGAGAAATATGTTTGCTTTAAACAGTAACTATGTTACCTTTTTAAAAAACATATGGGAATCAATTTGAGATGTAACAGCATAATATTACATACTTAACATATGTGACAACCCAAGACAGGTGCCACCCGTGCTCTCTGCTCCTGAGTCTCTTCTAAAAATACCTTTACTTTAAGGGAAAACGCAAAGCACCAAAACAACTTTAGCCTAATGAAACAGTTTTGGTGCATAGATCATTCCCTTGCAGTCTCACTTTTCAATTATCATTTAATCACTTTTGTTTATGTTTATGCAGTCCTAACCCACACTTCCCCTGGCTGTGACTCGCACTGCCTGCATGAAAATCGTTTCATTTGTAATCAAATATGACAGCACAGGGTATTTACTTTAGACGTTAACAAAACTTTAATCACACAAAGGGGGTTATTGCAGGCTCTAGCCGGCAATTAACAAGAGTGGAAGATAAACAATTCTAAGTTAAAGGATCACTACAGGGTCAGGAACACAAACACATATTCCTGACCCTATAGGGTTAAAACCACCATCTAGCCCCCTGTCCCGCTCATGCCTCCATAAATATTGTAAAATCTTACTTTTATTAAAGCCTGAAGCTGCTGGCTTTGTCCCTGTTTCCTTTAGACCTGCCCACTGCCTGCTGACATCAGCAGAAGTTGTAACCTGATCCAATCACAATGCTTCCCCATAGCATTGGCTGAGACTGGCCAATCAGCATCTCCTCATAGAGATTAATGGAATCAATGAGTCTCAGTGAGGAAAGTTCAGTGTCTGCATGCAGAGGGAGGAGATGCTGAATGTTTAGATGCATTTTAGGCAGCCATGACCCAGGAAGGATCTCTAACAGCCATCTGAGGAGTGGCCAGTGAAGTTATCACTAGGCTGTAATGTAAACACTGCATTTTCTCTGAAAAGACCGTGTTTACAGCAAAAAGCCTGAAGGTAATGATTCTACTCACCAGAACAAATTCAATAAGCTGTAGTTGTTCTGGTGACTATAGTGTCCCTTTAAACACACTGTGCAGTAAGGGAAGCTTAAAAAAATGAGTCTTTTTCAGGAACTGAGCAGGGAGAGGAGTGGCCGATAATTGAGCTGTGAGACTGCGGGGGCATGATCTATACACCAATACCACTTCATTAAGCTGAAGTTGATTTTGGTTCTTAGAGTGTCCATTTAACTTGATTAATGAGCAATAAATAAAGGAACTTATAATATAATTATTAACAACTTTTTGCTAGTTATTGTGTTCACAAAATGTTATTCCTCAATGTCAAACACGTATTGTATCAGTTGCATAAATAGACAATAAGATAAGGTAAGAAAGGAGCGATCTCTCCCTTTTCTCTGCATTAACACATTATAATCCTGGTGTGAAAGTATTGCACTGGGAACATGGCACATCCAGCACAGTATGAAACATCAAACCAATCGGAGGCTGCCCACAGCCCTCGTGTCACTGCGTTCATAGATCTCATTTAAAAAGTACTGAACTGTTTTAACAGACACATACCTGCTCCATTAGTCTGTGACTGTGCCTTTGGAGGTTGCTGTGTGTTAGATTCTTCTGTCCTTGGGGTAAAAAGACGAGAGACCATGAGTAACACTTCCCGTAGCCCCTCTGTTAAAAACAAGTGTATCAGATCTTAAAATCCACAGACCGTTTCAACAAACTATAAAAAATTTCTGGTTTTCTTTTACCTATAGTCACGCCCAATATGTTTTATGTTGTAATTCTCCTGATAAATCGTAAAGAGAATAACAGATCCCATTGTACAGCGCTACGGAATCTGATGGCGCTATATAAATAATAATTTAATAATAATAACAGATGATCGGCTATGAACAAAATGAGCCGAAAGGCCATGAAAAATAAAAGCTGAAAGTTTTACATTTTGGTGACTGCAATAAGTCCTGCTAAATCTATTAAAACTAAACTGCATAAACCGGGGAATTCTTGGAGATATAGTTGAACAGATTTAGGGCATTTCTCTCAATTACTCCTTTTGGCATTATAAATCGTTGGTTTGTACCTGAAAATCTAAACATTGCAGTAATACGGAGGGTACTGTGATAAAATATCACTGATTGGGGGTAAAACATCAGTTTAGATATACAGATATTAATACAGATCGCTTTACATTAAACCCCACAGTAATCCTAACCTAAAAATATCAATAATACTGCACAATTTATAATGGGTGAAAATGAAGTCAACGAGGGTTTCTGGATACATTTATGAATCACTCGATCCTTCATGGCATTATTGTTCCATAATAAACAGATCAATGACATAGAAAACATGGATGGATCAATGGATGGATTTTATTCACAGTATAATAGGACAAGAAAAATGTAAAAAAAAAAATGATTAAGACAGCTGGAAATGGAATATGCTCCCATAAGCACAAGGTAAGGGTGACATTGAGCGGCCTTGCAGCCACATTTCTGCATCGCTCTGTATACACACAGGTGCTACGAACACAGCTTTTATCCCAGTGTTCCCTCCCCCCCCGCCTCTCCAGCGTCACTGACCAATCCCCAGGTTTTGGACATTAGAGACGATGCCAAGGATAATGAGACATTTGTCCAAAATTGGGTGAGTTCCACTGGGTTCAAGACTGTTGGCAGCTATGCCGATAGATTCTGTAATTATCTTCCTCAACTACACACTTTATTTATTAACCCGATTTTCCAATACTGTTCCAATACTCAGAATCTTCTAATTACTGCAGTACGGCCAGTTTGATTAAAAGACGTTTCTGTAATAATTTCCAGTGAATCAGTCAATGACTCCGCATTGTTAACCTTTCCGTGTCCAACGCTCTCCCACCCACCAGCAGATCACTAAAAACATCTGTCCTGGATAAATTGTTACTTCGTAAAACATGCATTCTGTTCTCTTTAAATGTCAGAGGGTAAAAGCTGGGAAGGTTTTGCTATGAGGAACACATTCTGTGATACATAGAACATGTTTCTCTGCCAGCAAGTACAGATCTCCCACCCACTGTATCCACAAACACAAAGGACAAAAAGTAGAAAGAAAATCAACATAAACAAGTGCTTCTTTCGACTACAATTTAATGTTCAAAGCTACATCTGTTGAAGGAATAAAAGATGAGCCATTCGTACGTAACTGAACATCGGGCAACATCAGCCTCTATCCAAGTTCAGCTAAGGTTTCGTCAGGCATTCTGATAATCATTTACAAGAAATTCCCCCACCCATAATTTACCATCAATATAACCAGTAACCCTGGACTGGCCGTCTCTAGGTTATGTAACAGATGTCTCAGGATAGTCCGACTAGAGCTGCTCTTTGGGTAACTTGCAATGTATGTTTGATGAGATCAAGTAGGGCAGCTTACAGCAATAATCCTCATGTTTATTCGCGAGAAACAAAAAAATAATCTTTTGTTTCGAATGGCTGATCCTCTTGCTGCTCAGAAGAATATCAGAACTGGGATACAAAGCAAGCAACAAACTATAGCAAAAAAATATATGTATAATAAATTCAATATCATCTCAGCGAAAACAGCCACTCATGCATAGTACAAGAATGTCTGTGATGCCTCTCATGCAAGGATTTTGGTGTAATTAATGGGTAACAACTTTCATGTAGGAACCTGCCAGTGTAAACTGTATCGAGACTGTATATACTTGACCATTTAAAGTTGTGAGTAAACTCTGATGTCCTGACAATTCACACTCTAGTGAAAAACCCAGTAAGAATTCTCAAATGACATAGTTAAAGGAACACTATAGTGTCAGCAATTCAAATGTGTATTCCTGGCACTATAGGTATAAATGTCTGCTTAGTTCCCCGGTCCACTTACCTCTAGTTAAAAAGGTGAGAAAGTTTTCTCACCTTTTTCCAGAGTCACACGGGTCCGGTTGTGGCTGGCCCCGCCAACACCCCAAGCACATTAACCAATTCAGCTCAATGAAGTGGTCTGTGTGCCAGGTCCATCTAGGGTTAACCCTGCAGCTGTAAACATAGCAGTTTTGAGAAACTGCTATGTTTACACTAGGGTTAATCCAGCCTTTAGTGACTGTCTCATTGACAGCCGCTAGAGGCGCTTCCGCGCTTCTCACTGTGAAAGTCACACTGAGAAGACACTGACGTCCATAGGAGAGCATTGAGAAATGCTTTCCTATGGACTGATTGAATGCGCGCACGCTGACGTCGGCTAAGGGAGGAGAGTTCCCCAGCGCCGAGGGAGCACGGCGCTGGAGAAAGTAAGAGTTTAACCCCTTCAGCCCCGCGAGAGTGGGACCCTGAGGGTGGGGGGGAACCTAAAGACCCTATAGTGCCAGAAAACTAGTTTGTTTTCCTGGCACTATAGTGGTCCTTTAAGTTGTAATTCTTCTGGTGACTATAGCGTCCCTTTAATATATCATTTGAGCCTCAGAAGAAGAAATACACATAAGGGAGGTTAAAGCCATAACACATGCTTTAATGTTGCATATATTTTATAGAGATGAAACCATGTATACATTTAGGCATTAAAAAAAAAAAAACTGTTTATAAAAGCTGTAGATCTCTTGTCTGCAGCCTTTGCAAGCCCTCCCCCTTCTAAACCCGCCCAGACTTTCTGTGACTGTCCAATCACAGACTTCCCAATGCAGCTCAATGAGAAGTCTTTGCAAGGCAGATGCTCTGGGTAATTGCTGCCGCTTGAGTTGATCTCCACTGAGCTAATCAATCAGGAAGTAACAGGATTAGTTGTCTGATTCACAGCCAGGGAGTGTAACAAGGTTTATTTATAAAAGTGACAATTTCTACTGAAATCTGCACTTTTTCTAAAAATAAAAAAAATTAAAAAAAAATAAAAAGAAAGAGCACACACTTCACACATAAAGCAGTACGGCAACTTATTTAGGTGTCTGGAGTGTCTACTTATGAGGCTCAGCGGATATATTAACTTAGTCATTGGTTTTTAAGAGGGTAAAACAAAGGATGATTGGGCTTTAACAGACTTAAAATAATTCTAATTTTCCTGCATTTATGTTAAAGCTATGAAAATGGAAAAACATTAAAAAAAACATGAGTTTCTCGTCGTTGCGTTACCAGGTGAAATGAAACATTTAATTGGTCGGTGACTACTAAAGGGCAATTTGTGCAGCTGCACTTCAAGCCAAGGCAATTTGCCCCAGAGGAAATCATAGCACATGCTGCCAAGGTATTAGCAAGCAGATCTATTTATATACCCCCAGTCTGCCAGCAGCCAGCTATAGACTGTGTGTGTGTGCTTGTTTCTCTCTGAATATCGCTGTTTTCAAGTCATTATGGCTTCACATTCTACAGATGGCTGAATTTTACACAATAGCAGAGTATCTGCAGTTTGCTTGCAGAGAATGACCAGAGCAAGCCGCCAATCTAAGAACCAGCATTTAGTTCCACTGTTTAAAGCCAGCTTACTCTACAGATCAGTTTACGTTTGTTCTTTAGCTGGGATTTTCTGTGCCCTACCCACAGGAACAATGTTGCTTTCAATCCAACTTATAAGGATGAATAAGAAGCGATACTGTATTTTAAAGCCACAGAGACTTTCACGGGTGAAAATGGGCATCTGAGATTAAAAAATCCCTGTATCATGCAATTTATATATTCACAGGGTAAGTTGCTCTTGTGACGGACTATCTGGTCACCTGTCCTGGGTACATGTCTCTCCAAGCGCCACCCCCTCTCCCAAAAGACTATTCTCACTAAAGACGCCCCCTCCAGCCCGTGCCTCGCAGCCCTGTGGACTTTCCCCTAATATGGGCTCTACACATCCGATCCGGGCGTTTTTTCGGACAGCATGGGAGCTTCAGAGAGACCTTTCCAGGAATGGCACTGTTGTGAGGATGTGAGCATGGGAAGTCTGTTTTATGTCTGTTTTTGTTAACCAGGTGCTGAAGTGTATGGCCGTTAATTAAATTACCAGCTCAGGCACAGACACTGAGGCCTCGCGTACGTCACAATCCAATTGTTCCCTCTGGGGACCTCATGTGACCTCATGTCCCCAGGTATATAAGATGACAATTTTGCCTCAATAAACCAGTTCTTATTCACCCTTCACTAAGTCTGGACTAGTGTTTGGGTGAGACAGCGGTACTCTTTGCAAGAGAGCATAACCACTCTAAAGCTCCTACACATGGGAAGGGGACAGCCTAAGCGGTAGTAACCCAGTTACTTGTGGGTATACCGCCACAGCTCTCATACAAGCTAGGGTTGTGAAATGCAGACTGCAAAGAAAATTAGTCACTGTACATATGTGTTAGTTATGGTAGGGTGTGGAACTGCACTCTGTCCCTTTAAGTAGTATGTAGCTGGGTGCAACTCGGACAGTCTCAGTACCAGAGACCAAATGCTGAATAACAAAATAGAAGAATGGACCAGGCACTCCAAGGTTCAAACCAGGCAATTTTATTGAAACCACTCCATCACAACGTTTTGACCTACACGGTCTTTGTCAAGCTTGTAGGTCAAAACGTTGTGATGGAGTGGGTTCAATAAAATTGCCTGCACCTATTTTGTACATATGTGTTATACGTGCCCTACGCAGCTCATACTAAACTCTACTTCCCAAGAGTCACTGATTGTGCACATTTCTAACTGAAAGATCAATTCCCTCTGATCCTCTTTTCCAAGAGCTCAAAATATTTATTGAATGTGAGTTTACAACTCAATCAAACTCACAGTTACGTGTCTTAGTTTAACCCACAATACCTATGCTTAGAAATCAGTCTGTGCAACAAGATACTTTGCTCTTGGTATAAATTACATTTTCAGTTCCAGAGATGGGTATCAGTAAGTCCATAAGTATAACCCAGGAATAACTGACCATATCGCCATCCACACCGTCACTAACGAAAGGATCCTCTTTGGCCAGTTGAAGTTTTGAGTCAGGTTAGATACATTTTAATTAATATAAATTGTGTGTTTAAAAACGCATTAAAGGGACACTATAGTCCCTACAGAGAAAATAATGGCTAATAACACCACTAGGTGCAGTCACTCAGACGGCCACTAGAGGTGCAGTCACTCAGACGGCCACTAGAGGTGCTCACTATTTCAGCGCTGCATTGTAATGCAGCACCTGCGTTCAGCGTCTCCACGCTCTGCATGCACAGCAATACACCATGCTGCATCGATCAGCATCTCTATGAAGATATTCTGATTGGCGTATTGCTGAGCATGCGCAATAGTCTTTGAATGCTTTCCTATTGGAAAGCACTGGATTGGCTGAGATTAGCAAGATTGATGATATCAGAGCTCCACGGCAATAATGTTCCCAGTAATGTGTCTGGGTGTATAACAGAGCTCCACAGCAATAATACTCCCAGTAATGTGTCTGAGTGTATAACAGAGCTCCACAGCAATAATACTCCCAGTAATGTGTCTCATTGTATAACAGAGCTCCACAGCAATAATACTCCCAGTAATGTGTCTCATTGTATAACAGAGCTCCACAGAAATAATACTCCCAGTAATGTGAGTGTATAACAGAGCCCCACAGCAATAATACTCCCAGTAATGTGACAGTGTATAACAGAGCTCCACAGCAATAATACTCCCAGTAATGTGTCTGAGCGTATAACGGAGCTCCACAGCAATAACACTCCCAGTAATGTGTCTGAGTGTATAATAGAGCTTCACAGTAATAATACTCCCAGTAATGTGTCTGAGTGTATAACAGCGCTCCACAGCAATAATACTCCCAGTAATGTGTCTGAGTGTATAACAGAGCTCCACAGCAATAATACTGCCAGTAATGTGTCTGAGTGTATAACAGAGCTCCACAGAAATAATACTCCCAGTAATGTGTCTGAGTGTATAATAGAGCTCCACAACAATAATACTCCCAGTAATGTGAGTGTATAACAGAGCTCCACAGCTATAATACTCCCAGTAATGTGTCTGAATGTATAACAGAGCTCCACAGCAATATTGCTCCCAGTAATGTGTCTGATTGTATAACAGAGCTCCACAGCAATAATACTCCCAGTAATGTGTCTGATTGTATAACAGAGCCCCACAGTAATAATACTCCCAGTAATGTGTCTGATTGTATAACAGAGCCCCACAGTAATAATACTCCCAGTAATGTGTCTGAGTGTATAACAGAGCTCCACAGCAATAATACTCCCAGTAATGTGTCAATGTATAACAGAGCTCCACAGCAATAATACTCCCAGTAATGTGTCTGAGTGTATAACAGAGCTCCACAGCAATAATACTCCCAGTAATGTGAGGGTATAACAGAGCTCCACAGCAATAATACTCCCAGTAATGTGAGTGTATAACAGAGCTCAAAAGCAATAATACTCCCAGTAATGTGTCTGGGTGTATAACAGAGCTCCACAGCAATAATACTCCCAGTAATGTGTGAGTGTATAACAGAGCTCCACAGCTATAATACTCCCAGTAATGTGCCTGAGTGTATAACAGAGCTCCACAGCTATAATACTCCCAGTAATGTGAGTGCATAATAGAGCTCCATAGCAATAATACTCCTAGTAATGTGAGTGTATAACAGTGCCCCACAGCAATAATACTCCCAGTAATGTGTCTGATTGTATAACAGAGCTCCACAGCTATAATACTCCCAGTAATGCAAGTGTATAACAGAGCTCCACAGCAATAATACTCCCAGTAATGTGTCTGAGTGTATAACAGAGCTCCACAGCAATAGTACTCCCAGTAATGTGTCGGAGTGTATAACAGAGCTCCACAGCAATAGTACTCCCAGTAATGTGTCTGAGTGTATAACAGAGCTCCACAGCAATAATACTCCCAGTAATGTGTCTGAATGTATAACAGAGCTCCACAGCAATAGAACTCCCAGTAATGTGTCTGAGTGTATAACAGAGCTCCATAGCAATAATACTCCCAGTAATGTGTCTGCGTGTATAACAGAGCTCCACAGCAATAATACTCCCAGTAATGTATAACAGAGCCCCACAGCAATAATACTCCCAGTAATGTGTCTGAGTGTATAACAGAGCTCCACAGCAATAATACTCCCAGTAATGTCTGTGAGTGTATAACAGAGCTCCACAGCAATAATACTCCCAGTAATGTGTCTGAGTGTATCACAGAGCTCCACAGCAATAAAACTCCCAGTAATGTGTCTGATTGTATAACAGAGCTCCACAGCAATAATACTCCCAGTAATGTGAGGGTATAACAGAGCTCCACAGCAATAATACTCCCAGTAATGTGAGTGTATAACAGAGCTCAAAAGCAATAATACTCCCAGTAATGTGTCTGGGTGTATAACAGAGCTCCACAGCAATAATACTCCCAGTAATGTGTGAGTGTATAACAGAGCTCCACAGCTATAATACTCCCAGTAATGTGCCTGAGTGTATAACAGAGCTCCACAGCTATAATACTCCCAGTAATGTGAGTGCATAATAGAGCTCCATAGCAATAATACTCCTAGTAATGTGAGTGTATAACAGTGCCCCACAGCAATAATACTCCCAGTAATGTGTCTGATTGTATAACAGAGCTCCACAGCTATAATACTCCCAGTAATGCAAGTGTATAACAGAGCTCCACAGCAATAATACTCCCAGTAATGTGTCTGAGTGTATAACAGAGCTCCACAGCAATAATACTCCCAGTAATGTGTCTGAGTGTATAACAGAGCTCCACAGCAATAGTACTCCCAGTAATGTGTCGGAGTGTATAACAGAGCTCCACAGCAATAGTACTCCCAGTAATGTGTCTGAGTGTATAACAGAGCTCCACAGCAATAATACTCCCAGTAATGTGTCTGAATGTATAACAGAGCTCCACAGCAATAGTACTCCCAGTAATGTGTCTGAGTGTATAACAGAGCTCCATAGCAATAATACTCCCAGTAATGTGTCTGCGTGTATAACAGAGCTCCACAGCAATAATACTCCCAGTAATGTGTCTGAGTGTATAACAGAGCTCCACAGCAATAATACTCCCAGTAATGTATAACAGAGCCCCACAGCAATAATACTCCCAGTAATGTGTCTGAGTGTATAACAGAGCTCCACAGCAATAATACTCCCAGTAATGTGTGTGAGTGTATAACAGAGCTCCACAGCAATAACACTCTCAGTAATGTGTCTTTAAACTACAATAAATGTGTTTAGACATATGTTTGTTTAAATAAGATACATTGTTCTTGTTCTAAATTACATTTAGCTGCAATTATTATTAGTAAAATGATCTAAACAATACGTGTCCTTTTTGTCAAAAGACATAAGATACAGTCTGTGTTTTCTTGAAGGTTTTTAGCTGAATGTTATAGATTTGTAAAGCTTCTGACAGAGAAAAGTGAGTGTTAAGTTATATTCCCACACAAACACTGGAATATTGTCTGGGAAAAATAAAGCTTTGCAAATCAAATGTGAATGTGTGGTGCAACGCAGTGTAATTACCGCCCCTACATACAGCTGTCTAAACAGCTTTGAAAAGCAGCTACAACGTATCATTATATAAATCACTGCGTGCATTATGGGGCTTCGCTTTCTAGTTATACAAAATGTTTCAGGTAAAGATAGATTAGCACAGCATCGCCAGCCCTAATAATTACCAATCATTTTCCAAATTTGCCCGCAGGGAATATCTGAAAAGAAATATATACAACAGGAAATATATCTTGCGTATTCTTTACAGTAAACAGAAGAATTGTGCGTTTACAAACAGGCCGACGCGCTGTGGAAGGAGCCCAAACACATTAATCCAGATTTTAGAAGACACAGAACCAAACAGCCGTGCTCTGAAACCTGAATCGGGGGGTAGGGGAGATTTATTGGGGGCAGAAACAAGGGCTAATGTGGGGGTAAATCACCATGGTAACCAATAGAATGCCCCTCAGTATTTAGTTTAAGGAAACCATGGCAGAAGGCTCATTACCAGCTGTATCAGTTACAGGATTTCAGTAAGTTCAATCATTTGAATAAGTTCCATTAAGGACCGTGGAGTCGGCCATGATGACAGAAAATCCGCAATGTCTTTTTACACTTTGGAATTAACAGAAATCGATACCTGGTTTTTACAGCTTCATTAACTTTGTGTTCCAGTTCGATCCGTTTCTGCCGCTCTTTTTCCAATTCCTGTTTTAACGTTTCAATGTTTGTCTCCTCTCGCAGCTTCCTGAGTTCTTCCTCTGGTATGAAAAAGAACAAACACCATGCATGAATACACACAATTAATTGTAGCTGGTACTTGAATTCAGGATGTGCCATTACATTTCTACTCCAAGAACCATGACCACTTCTGTGATCTAATTTGGTCATGGTGCCTAGAGTCTGAAGGTACAGCGTATCTCACTGAAACATTGCACATACATTGCACAAACCTTCTGCTACAGGCGTTGGAACACTACCTCCAGCAGTATCACTGGGACGTCATAAGGAAGCCCGGACCGACCAATATCAATTCTGTGTCTCTCATATTTCTACTCACAAAATTGCAATCATTGGCTGAGGGCCGTCAGCTCATGCTTTCAGCCAACAAATGGGGAGCAGAATCGACACCGGGCTGCAGAAGCCAGGAGTATGTCACCTCCAGCCATAAAGGACACCGAGCACCCAGCAAGGGCAGGTAAGAAGGAAAACCCGGTTACAGGAAAGCAGGACCAGGGTGCTCCTAACATCATAACCACTACAGTGGGCTGCGGTGGTTATGACGATTGAAGTACCCCTTTAGAGGATTGATTATAAAAAGAACATTTTTGAGATGTATAAATACACAAATAATCTGTAACATACAACTACTGTTCTTTTGGCATGAAAATGATACATACAACCCGTGAGCTTGGAATTACTCCAAGTAACCGTTACATATTCCTTTACTGTGATGTGATGATTTGGGGGGGGTAAGATATGGAGGTTTTCTGTTGCAGTAAATGTCCATATAACCATTGTAAAGCAGAAAAGTAACTACAACACAGTAGTGTTGACCTGATTTCCACAGTTAATCCCAAAAGGAAGATTTTAAAAGAGATTTAGAAAAAAGTTGTGATCATAAAAATAAATGGGTGTAAAGTAGAAAAGTCTAAATAATCAGCAAAGGAATGTGATGGTTTAATTCGTTTCTATGGTAATTGATCTAGAACTTTACAGAACGTTTCTGATTACTGCACTCGGAAATAAATCATCCCCCTTTGATTCATTTATTGGTACCTGAAGACCCAGTATCAGGCATGTTACCAGCGGGGCAGATAAGATTAGATTAGGACAGTCAAATAATAGTGATCATTAATCCAACAGGGCTTGATTCTTTTGCTTTAAATCCGTTTTCTATCATTTCCTTTGGATAACTGCATACGGTATATAATTGTTAATCACACATTTTTCAACTCAACATTTCCTGTAGACTAATTTTCAAAAAATAGCCACATTGATGTCCCTGCTTCAGTCAAACGATGTCCAGTCAATCCGGCATTCAGTACGTCAAGCCCAGTTATATAGTATCTGTTAATCCAACAATGTTATGCTGGATTATCGGGGACTGAATGATGGCATAAAGTAGTTTGCCCTCTGGCCCCCAGTCTTTATATATGTTATCTACCTAATAGACTTGGAGATTCATTTTGAGCCCACAACAATTCTACTGAATTTGGGCAAATCGGGTGATCGTCTGAATTCCCAAACCCCCGAGCCGAAACGTACATAAAGCGCAGATCAACTGAACCACACAATGCTGAACGTAAATTGCTTTGGGATCGTGATTCTAGATTTCATCGATGGCGAAAAAAAGGCACCAAAAAAAACAAAAACAGATCAATGGGGAAAAAAAAGATTGCATGGGGGAGAGAAGACGGAGTAAAATATATATATTTTGTAAACATTTATAAATAATGAATTTTTTTATTACTGCTCGCGTCCTATTCTCTATATTTGTTAATTTTTCTCAATTGATATGAGAACCAAATGGCAGAAAAATACTTCTATCAGTGAGCATTATGTATATAGATTTGCAGCACACTGATTGGCCCATTTTTATTCTTCTGATTATGTCCTGAAATTCTACCGCCCCGAACTGACATTTAGACAAAATTCAGGTGTCCCAAAAAGCTTTCTATTTTCAGAAAAAAAAGTTCAGCTGTGCAGAATTATTTTTTGTTTGTTTTGTTTTTACTGTGCACATATCTAGTATCTCAGTTGAACACACAATTATAGTTTTGGCCTCAACCCAGAAGTGTTACTTCAAATTGTAGCAAAGTGAAAAATGAATGGTGAAGCTCAAGTAAAATAGCAGAGGTTTTGGGGGGCGGTGCTAAGCTACTGGAGAGAACGGTCGCATGCCTACTGAGCTCCAGGCCACGATACGGGAAAAACACACATTTAACCCCCCTCAAGTGGGTCGAAATCGCCCCAGGGTGACCCTAACACCTAAACGAATCCAATGGGACGAAAATCTAAAAAACTGAAGCCTGAAAAGCCCACGATGGGCATGGATATCGGTGAGCTATGGCGGCAGGCACGAGGCGCCTCGTGATCCAACATGGCGTCCCTTCATGGCGGACCCCCTGTGGGGTCTTACTGGACGACTAGGGGCAGTGAAGGACACTACAAACACCCACATCAGCCAAATCCAAAAGCTACAAAGGGAGGTACAAGAGCTGAAAAGGCAATCCACACAAAACGACCTACGCTTTGCCACGCTCAAAGACAAACGCCGCCTAAAACACCTTAAGATCAGGGGCTTCAACGACAACATACCTGATGCTGAGCTGCCCCATGCTACCCGGCGGCTAGTCACGGCTCTGTTAACCCCAAAGGTAGCCAAAGCGGTGACACTAGACGGCATATTCCGCATGCCATAGCCCACTAAAGCCCCAGCCACGGCCACAAGGGATGTAATCCTGCAGTTCCAGACACACAGGGATAGATCCGCAATTCTGGCAGCCGCCAGAGACCAACCATCTTACCTTTTCGAAGATATGACTCTTTCCTTTTACGCGGATCTCTCGGGAGCAAAACTGGCCTGGGGAGGACCCTACAACAGTTCACATCCCTCCTGCGAACTCAACGCATTAGATACCGCTGGGGCCCAGCTCACACCTTACTGGTCACCAAGGGTGACGCAACACTCACAGTCCGCTGCACGCAATAGGCACCGGTGATACTGGAGCAGCTGGGTCTCCCTTCGGATTCACTGGCCCTACAAGCACCGGCGGAAAGGCTCACAAACCCACCGAGCTGGGGCACCGCCAACGTTGCAGAATTTATCCCCAGACAACCACCTGACCCGTTGAGACGTTACCCCATATAGAACTCACCTTTGTTAAATGTCTTATAGGGAGACAACACCCAGCTTAGTTCATCACTGCACCCAACTATTCACTGACAAACACACACTACCCGTAAGAGTACAGATTACCTATCTCCGGCTCTACAGGGTAGATGCCGAATTAACCTTTCGCGCCCCTGGTACCACACACACACTGCGAACAGGCCTACCTGCCCAACAGCTAGGAGTTGAAGTCTGTTTAAATGTACGTGTAACTGGCAAATCGGACTTCGATGACGGGAGGAATGGGACATTTTGATGATGTTTGGAGCTGGCCACGGTTTTATTTATTTTTAAGTAGTGATACCCGTTCTATCATCACACAGAGCGGACCTTACACATCATAGTTGTAACTGACTGGTCGGTTTGATTATTGCTTATTTTCTTGTTTGGTTTTAATTGACTTTAAAAAGGTCCACTTGGGGTGTCTGGGTTTTTAACCCAGGCAACTTCTATTCAAATTCCAATAAAATGATTGAGGAAATAAATGTATCTGTGAACAAAACATATGCAATGCTGTTGAGAGAACGCACTCCCTGTTACACCACGATGAGGAGCTCTATAGACAGCATGCCATTAACAATGAATGCTTTGCATTCCACTACAGGAAGAGCGGCTTTAAACTAGATTAAAGGAAAATTACCAGATTACAAAAAGCCATCATATCAAATTACTAAGGATGTAGCATAATCTGTCACTTCAAACAGGAAGACACATCTTTAATGAGTGCTTAAAATAAGGGCCATTCTCCATACAGAATGTCTACATGGAGGCCCGTGATATACACACAAAATATTATTCCAAGCCGCTTCGTAACCCTAACTAGTCACTTTATATCAGGCTTCCCCAAACTCCGGCCCTCCAGATGTTGCTGAACTACAACTCCTATGATTCTCAGCCTATTTCATTTATAGAATCAAGGGAGTTGTAGTTCAGCAACATCTGGAGGGCCGGAGTTTGGGGAAGCCTGCTTTATATGCTTTCAATTCGCTCAGTAGAAGCAGAGTGCATTGTGTTCACCTATTCTCTGCTTTAAAGCTACAGGCACTTTTAAATTGGGGGGGGGGGTGTAATAGGATTTCACATTCAATTCAGGTTGAAACTCAATGTGAAGGGATATTGCAATTAATACATCTGAACATTAAATGTTGATTTTCTTCAAGTGAAAAGTGAGCAATGCTGGGGAGAGGCTGGTATGAGATTTAAAGACAGCCTCAAGCTATAAGCACGCACCAGATGTTAGTTCTTGCACGTCTTGGCCCCTATGTTTTATCCTTTTATTACAGTGATTTGGAGTACGAAATACATTCAGAATCAGGAAACGGCTGAAGGTCACTATACAGAATAAGCAAACTGGCAATAAGGACTCACACCAATGTGGGAGCTCAGAAAACATCTGAGCAGTGAGCCTTGGGTAAACAGGGTTTAAATAGGGGAATGGGAGGGGTGACACTCCTATGAGGAGAAGTTTTGAGGACTACTTAATTATGGAGGTAACCTCTGGGCCATGTTGGGCTCTAAACCTGAAATGCCACTCCTCCTGTTCATCCACTACTTCCCCCAAGGTCTCTGCCGAGCCTTTGAGGGCTCTGATGCACAGAAGAGGACCCAGCAGGGCAGCACAAAGAATGTCGTGCAGGGAGCCGCATGGGTCCCAACATGGACCATCAGCCAGAGAGGAAGGTATTATTAGTCCAGGTAGACACGGCGCACACTTTGCACCTTGTGCGCTGTGACGCTCAAAACCTCAAATTCCTGCGAGGACCAGATAAACCCACCCACCAGCACACTGGATCCTAGGTTCCTAGAACTGCTGCTAAACCATATACATACAGATCACAATAAAACATACGGCGTATATGAATACGGTTTAAAAATCTATAAACACAACACACACTGAAAGGCTAATATTTCTGCGATCTGCAGCACGTTGGCAGACTAGCTGGCAGGATGAAGATCCCACCCAAGAGATGTAGGTAAATATTGCTATAAGTTTTAATACAATGTGAAATTTCCCGAACTCAGGATGATTTGTTGGGTTTTTCGTTTGTTTTTTTCTTGTTCAAAGCAGAATACCAATGGCTGTAATACAATTCAGAATGCAACCTTTTCTTCCCTTTTTCGTTGCACAAGTGGAACTCAAATTTGGTTGTTTTAGTCTTTTTCAGGTCAAAACCAAAGAAAACAGATGTGACATATTGATCTTGAGGAACATTGTTTTTCAAGCTATACTACAATGTAACTAGAGCTACAAGGAAGTGGGAAAAACGAAGTGGAAATGAATACCGAAAATTATCATTTAACATAGAAGGGAATTTCATTTAATTTTTTTCTAATTTAATTTCCATTATCAAACAATACAGTTTTATGCTGGTTGCGTTAATGCAATCAACACATTTTTTTTGTTCGCTACATCCCCGAATGAACCTTGCAAGTAGACTAACCAGCTCCTGCAAGCAGTGGCCAAAAAAATGGCCAGCCAATCAACCTACCAATAATCAAAGTGTGTCTAATCCCTTCAATGACGGGTCCTACAAAAAGAGTCTTCAAGGTTTGCAATGACTGATACTTAATAACTACTTCTTTTGCCACTGCATTTAGAATGTCCAACAATAACATACTGGAATGGCCAACATTAAAATACAATTTTAGTTCAGTTTTTTTGGCAATGCTAATTTCCCCGTTAGCTCCGGTGAAGAGCTAGAGGTACAGTAAGTGGACCCATTCTAGGACTGTAAAGGAAAGGATTCAGGCTCTTGTCACATGTTGTCAGAATGGGGCTGCATTTAAAGACACACTGAATTGTAATCCAAGACAGACCGGCAGATTGATGAATAAGGAGAATGTCTGCTGGAGCCGCTACTATCACAGACAATGCATTGCGCTGTATTCATTGAGAGGCCTTTCATGCAAATAACCGGCTTAATTGTGTGAAGGAAACGATTTGACTCAAAGCCAAGATTCAAATACAGTTCAGGCATGCAGACGTTCGCGAAAGCTCAAAAATCCAGCTTTTTACAAAATCTCCTGCTTCCCAAGCCAGATCACTAACGGAATATATTGTTCCTTACATCGAGTCAGTCGATGGATTAGAAGATTGCAATTTTCTTCTTTTACCATTTGAGATTACACATAATATAATCTTAAAGCCACAAACTTGGTAGCATTCAAAGGAGGGACCGGGCAGCCTTGAGCTCAGCTCCTCATTAAAATTAAGAACAAGGGCTGCTTACACTAGTGAATGAAATGGGCTGTTGTGTACAATAGAGTTTGGTGACCATATCAGAACGTTATTTAGCTCACTGTGCTGATGGTAGTGGGTTTTTTCAGGCCTCACTATTGTACTTGATTGATAGGTCAGCCCATACTGAAATTACAAGTAGCGATGAATAGGGAAAAGCGAAGGAATTTAACACTGAAATATTACCAATTATTGTACCACGCAGGGAACCTTGTTACAAAGCACAACATCTTCAAATGAATTACCAAAATAACGCATTTAGATATTGTTTGTATTTATTGTTCTAATAAATTAAAGAAAACGTATTTCAATCTGAAAGTATTCAAGGCCCTGGAATATAGTCGTATTTCCCCACTGTATAATGGTAAAGTGCTGTGCAATAAGCTGGTGATATTTAAAGGAGCACTATAGGGTCAGGAACACAAACATGTATTCCTGACCCTATAGTGTTAAAACCTCTATCTAGCCCCCTTGGCCACCTTTGCCTCTCTAAAGATAGTAAGTAACATCTTACTTGTATTCAAGTCTGAAGCTGCTGACTCTGCCTGTGAACTTCCTCTGACCTCATCCTATCACAATGCTTCCCAATAGGATTGGCTAAGACTGACAAGGAGGCAGATCAGGGGCAGAGCCAGCACAATTTAAACACAGCCCTGGCCAATCAGCATCTCCTCATAGAGATGATCAATGGATCTCTATGAGGAAAATTCAGTGTCTGTATGCAGAGGGAGGAGATACTGAATGTTTGGATGCATTTTAGGCAGCCATGACCCAGGAAGGATCTCTAACAGCCATCTGAGGAGTGGCCAGTGAAGTTATCACTAGGCTGTAATATAAACACTACATTTTCTCTGAAAAGACCATATTTACAGCAAAAAGCCTGAAGGTAATGATTCTACTCACCAGAACAAATCCAATAAGCTGTAGTTGTTCTGGGGACTATTGTGTCCCTTTAAATGCTAATTATAACAACACAGAAAACAAGGAGAAGAGTCAGCGCTAAGCTGCCACAGAAACATTTATAAAACTTAATAAACGGCTGCGCACCTTAACATATAAGGGGAGTTCCCTCTAATCCCCTTGTAGTAAATAGAATACAAAAGTAACACAGAACAGAAAAAAGGGTGCGCCTAAATTCAACAAAAATAAAAAAAAAATATAAGTCCAGAATGATACAATCCTCATGAATATGGAAGGCACTTGAGAATGGAGTAGGTCTTTACGGATATGTGCTTGTAGTTCAGAAGAACATATATAATATATATAACATATATAATAATAACAACAAACTGTTCTCTTTTAACATGGCCGATAGAGGCAAATACACAGACAGTTGTTGATTCAAACATTTTGCAGCACAATCTTGCCATCCCTACCTAACCAGCTCTGTTTCACTTTAGTTTATAGACCTGGATTCACCATCTGAGTGAAACCACCATTTATAATGGACTTCACACAATACAAAGTGCTCACACCTAAAACAGAGGTTCCCTAATGCGCCTCCTATTCTCATTTAGAAAAAGGTATTTCTCACCTGCTACCTCTTATCTAAAGTGTAAGCTCACGTGCCTAATTACATAGAACACTATTGAAAAGTGCTAAAAATACAGAGACAGTGTTCTCTACTGTATTTATTCCAACATGCCTACACTGATCAGCCACAATATTGTGTAGTTGCCAAAACAGTTTTGATGCCTCGAGGTATAGACTCCACAAGACCTGCGGTATCTGACACCAACACATCAACCTTTAATTCCTGCAAGTTGCAAGCTGGGGCCTCCATGGATCAGATTAGTTTTTCCAGCACATCCCACAGATTATCAATCGGATTGAGATCTGGGGAATTTGGAGGCGAAGGCAACACCTTGAACTCTTTGTCATGTTCCTCAAACCATTCCTGAATACTTTTTGCAGTGTGGCAAGGTGCATTATCTGCGGAAAGAGGCCTCTGCCATCGGGGAACACCATTGCCATGAAGGGGTGTATTTGGTCTTCATCAATCTCTAGGTGGGTGGTACGTGTCAAATTAACATAGACGTGAATGCCAGAACTCAAGGTTTCCCAGCAGAACATTGCCTAGAGCATAAAACTGCCTCCGCCGGCCTGCCTTCCCACAGTGTATCCTGCTGCCATCTATTCTCCAGGTAAATGACACACCAAGCCATCCACCTGATCGAAAAGATAACGTGATTCATCAAACCAGGCAACCTACTCCCATTGCTCCATGGTTCAGTTCTGACACTCACGTAGCCATTGAAGGCGCTTTCAGCGGTGGCCAGGGGTCATCATTGCAGCAAACTGTCAAGTTTTTCAACAATTTGAGCTACTTTTATGTGATCAGACCGGACAGGCTAGAGTTCGCTACCCACATTCATCAATGAGCCTTGGCGCCCATAACCCTAACACTGGTTCACTGGTTGTTCTTCCTTGCACCACTTTTATGGTAGGTACTAAACACTACATACCGGAACACCCGCTTTGGAGATGCTCTGACCCAGTCGCATAGTCATCACTTTTTGTCCCTTGTCAAAGTTGCTTCAATCTTTTCACTTGTCTATTTCCTACTTCCATGAAATGTAAGAACTGACTGTTCTTTGCTGCCTAATATATCCCACCCCCTGACAGGTGACATTGTAACAATACAATCAATGTTATTCACTACACCTGTCAGTGGTTTTAATGGTGTGGTTGATCAGTGTATACAGTGTATAACCCAGGCTATGAATGATTGCTGTGCTTTGTATTAAATAAAAAAAATAAAAAATAAAAATAAAAACTGGGTGCTGTGGGGAATTGGTGAGGACATTTTAGATTTTGTCCAAGGAAGCCATACTTGAAAGCCTACTCCTGACGAGCTATTTTTGCTGTTTATTTCGACCTAGAAGTCGAATGTCCTCAACTCCATTGTAGCGAATAGCCCTGAAAAGATTTAGAATTACACTGCGATAAATAATTCAAAAACGGGTACTCTATTCACTCTGTGTCAGTGCTATTCTACAGAATGTTAATTAGGAATTTAATATTTAAACATCCTTGCTGAATCCATGGAGTATCCTACGGTGCATTCTCTGTGGCAGATATTCCAGTGTTGTTTTCCTGCTATGCACCAACAGTGAAAGGTAAAATAAGGACGGATACCGTCTAAACCTGAGCTGCAATTTCCCCCCGTTTTTGCTTATTCACCTGGCTGGTAAGTACAGTGTATAAACTACTGTGAATTGCAATCAGATGTTAATCCACAGACAATGCAATATATAAATCAGAACTACACAATCAATGTATTGGGCTAATCCAGACGGTTAAGGTTTATTGCAGCTAAAATAAAAATGAATAAAATGCAAATTTTCTTGTAACCAGTCTGCTTTGTTGGACGTGTGCCCCCATCAGTGCAGCTGTGATACCCTTGTCAGGATCGAGACAGGGATCCAACACGCAGAGTATTAACAACTATAAAGACGTATACCGGACCTTAGAGTGGCCGGACTAACGTCACATAAACAAAGAATGGTCAGGAACAAGCCAAGGTCGAGGGAACGAGAAGACAGGTAAGCGAAAGCCAAGCGGAGTACAAGGGTAGGAGAGAGTAGCAAAGTCAGAACACAAGCCAAGTCAATAACCAAAAATTAATCACAGAAAAAGCACTGAGGGAACAGACAAGCTGGAACCACCATAGGGCAATGACTCACTGTAAGTGAGTACCTTTTATACCTTGGCTCTTTAACTGATGTCCACGCCCCCAAAACGTCCTGGTTTGACTTTTTCGGCGGGCCGTGACATCATCGACGTCATGACGTTGGCGAAGTTGCGCCGCGTCATAAAAGGGGGCGGGGTTATTGCGGACGGCGTCTAAACGGCCGAAATGGCTGGAGAAGATGGGTGCCTGTGTGCCTTTCTGAGAATGGGCGTCCAGATGACCAACCTCCTCTACATTGGCTACAACAGGTATCATGACAACCCTCACCTGAGAACAGGTTTATCCAGAAAGCAACTGGAGAGGCTCTGTTAACCTATTGGACCATCCTGCTATATTGCAATTCCACGGAAATACTAGGGATGTCATTGTAGAACGGTTTAGGTAATGTGTTAAAAAAAAAAAAGGTATATTTTTAATTCACATTACAAAAACATGAAGTGCCAAATTTATACATCTCGGTTGAATTGGATGTCGGGCTACATATTTTTCATCTGACAGAAACCAAACTGTTAGAACTAAAAAAAAAATACAAAGCAACACAAATAAAAATTGTAATAGCACAAACACAGCACTAACCAACCAGCCCAGTTTTATGTCTTTTGGCTGTTGTAGAGGGGGCTGGGTGACCTTTGATGACTTTTATTAAATGTTTAGTGGGACACTCCAGACCCCTAAAGCACTTTTTAGCTTTCTGAAAAGCTTTAGTGTAAAGAACATGTCCTCTTTTTTGAGTTGGGAAAAAGTGCATATTTCAACAGAAATTTACATTTTTATAAATTATACTGGTTACAGCCCCTGGCTGTCAATCAGACAAAGGGTCCTGTTACTTCCTGGTTTGTTTAGTTCAGTGGAGATAACCTCAAAAGGCAGCAACTGCCCAGAACACATGCTGTAACAAGACTATACTGCATGCCTGGACTGTTAAAATAGCTGGAGTTATTCGCATGGATATTGTATGAGAAATGCCATTACCAGGGAATACAGCCGTTCGTATGATTCTACACGAATCCTTTGTGCTCTGAATAGGTGGCCGCCATTTCGGGACCTTGCACGTGTTTGCGGCCATCTTGCGCACGAACAGCGGTGTTTGCCCGTCAACACGTGGAACTAAAAACGGATACGCAAACAGGCGAACACCGCTGAAACCTCCATGCGCCCAGAACTTCGTGCTAGAACTACCGAACAACCGGCCGTTCGGTAGTTACACTTAACTTGATATGGGGATTCCGGCGAACGGCAGGATAACGGTGGATGGTAAGGATTTCGTGGGGTTTTGATACACGAACGGAGACCGACCGCAAGGCCAAAACTCATGGAACTATTTTCGGCTAGTGAACCTGTGCGGTCGGTCAAAACTTTGGAACCCCATAGCTCCCGAACCATTCATCCGAATGGGCTGATGTTGCTCCCCTGTTGCTCCCATCCAGAACTTGGCTAAAAATGTGTACAGTATAATTGGGTTAACTGTTTATCTGAGGGGAGGGGATGTGTGGGTTGTACCATATGTGTGATTGGGATTTTATGCCTCCCCCTGGGTGTGTTCTTTTTGTATGTAACTACAATAAAAAGCAGGCTGGGCATCCCAGCCCTCAGTTCTTCTTGACCCTTCAAAACGTTGCCTCGTCTCGTTCTTGAAAGGGGATTATTTGGGAATATTATCCTGCTTCTTTTTACAGCTGAACCTGACTCTCTCTCTGGATATCGTGGATGGGATTATACCAGCCTGACTTCTACACAGCAGCTTGCAGGGAAAAGGACGTCTCTAACGGCTGATACCCTCCCTCTACCTGGGTAGCCGTTACACATGCCTTCCCATTAAACTGCATTGGGAAGTCTATGATTGGACAGTCACATAAAGTCTGGGCGGGGTTAGAAGGGGAGGGTTTGCATAGGCAGCCGACAAGAGACCAGCTTTTGAAAGCTGTTTTCACATATATGCCAAGTGAAAAAATGCATGCATGTTTCCATTTGGGGTATATCTACTAAACATAGATTTAGTCGATATTTAGTAGATATAGAATTCTTGGTAGATCTAGATATTTAGTAGATGTAGAGATTTAGTAGATATAGAATTTTATTTATTTTGTAACTGGGCAGTGGAGTGTTCGTTTAATAACTCCCTATTACTTGGAAAATGCTTCCTCCTGCGACTCTCTGCAAGGCAAGGTTAAATCGGGTCCTGGAATGAGGAACCTGTGACAGGGAGTGGCCTGGACTGGCCTGGACTCCCAAACATATATACAGATATGAAAGCAGGCAGTTATGTTCAGCTAGGGTTTATTCCAGATCAGCGATGTAAGACAAGCATTGAGACACAGAATTTTCAGCTGACACAATATCTGAAGTTTGTTTTATGCGGATGATTTTATCAATAAATTACATTTCCTATATCCGTCTGATAGTATGTAGCTAGAGCATGGTATAGATGAACACAGATAAACAGATTCTGTAAACGATTTTAATTTGTTTGCCAGGTTATTGATGCTGTATTGTAATCCTGTCAAAACCAGTATGAATTGTTGTCTACATTTCATCTATACAATGCATTAGTATATGTGTAGATTTAATTAAAGATAAACGCGGTCCCTCCCCCACCAGTAAATCAGTTATCAGAACTGAACTCCATGCTGAAAACTGAGCAACACAGGGGTGCAGGAGAACCCTCTTACAAGGCAGGAGAAACCTCTTACAGGTAGTTCTCCGGTTCTCTCGGTAACAGAGCTGTCCTTCAAGCTAGTACTCATGCACAGACTACAAAAAGAAAAGAAAAGGAGTAATCCATACAATTTGGGGGTGAAAGTTCAATTTTAAACACCCACAGAAAATGCACATGCAAACGATGGTTTAAATGGACATATTTAAAGTAATTGTACAGCATTCCATGCTCAACACAAGAATGCTCCCCTTATTACACAGTAATCAGGCTCACACTACTCAACATACACTAAACTGGCAATAAGTAGCCATGTGTCTAATATTCTACAACTCTCATAAACTACACCAGATGGGAGCAGCAGTTCAATGGCTGGTCTGTACCAGGACCCAGCTGTGTTTGATAAAACATAATTTATGGTATGTTTTGCATCATGTATTTCACTTACGAAGGAAGTGTTTTTCCAGTAAGGCGATTTCCAGATGTCCTTTAACCTCATTTAGCCGGTCAGACTCTGTTCGATTAAATTCCGAGACTCCAGAAGCCATGACAACGGTCCCTGGGCCAGCCTGGGGATCGAGTTAAAACATTGTGTCAATAAAAACAAACAGGAAAAAAAGGGACCCAAAAATCCCAGTGAGCAGACAATACTGTACAGATAGAACATCAATAGCGCACAGTCTGCTCTGCTGTTTGGCTTGACGTTGATGTACACCAACTGCTCTATTTGGGATCCTGGGCCTTCTTTACAAAGCTTGATACCGCTGTACAAACCCAGAAAATGCAAAATGAAAGAAAGATTCACCTGCTCAGATTGCGGGGAATGTAAAAGGCAGACAGACTGCAGTCTCAGAGGGGTCTTGGCAGGAAGATCAGCAGCATTGTATAAAGGAATTTAAACAGAGCAGCGAGATTCTCCCGTGCCTTAGAATAAGCTATCTATTCTGTGTGCAGACCCAGAGCTCGGCTCTCACAATCTGCAGCAATAAAGGGAATTGCATCGTCACTTAGAACATATACAGGGAGGGACCCGATGTGAATATTGCTGCAGGGCTCCAGGCAGCAATCCTGGTCTGGCCTGTATCTAATGTACGGTGTCCTACTCTAAATACAAATAACCTGCCTTCAAAACACAGGATGAAGGAGAACTGAACGGCTTGGGGCTTTTGCACAGTAAAAACTAATCATTAGCTTCCAAAAAAAAAAAAGGATATTGATTAGTTCATGTTTTTAATGGGGGAACTGTGCACTGGTGTTTACAGAAGTAAGTGACATTTCGTACCGTGACCTTTTATTCCTTACCATTACCCTCACCAAAGTATCTTAAAAAAGAATTAATCCCTTCCCTTTACAGCTTTTGTCACATATAATGACTAAAGCATGTTGATGGAATTTAAAATGTACTAATGCATTAAAAAAAAACTTTACAAAAAAAATCTGTATACAGTAAAAAAAAATAACTATTTGAAAAAGATAAAAAATAATGACAAATATGCTACTCAGGACTTGCGGATTCTGTTGTGAACTCTCTGCAGAAGTAAATAAATGATGCACACGCATTTTTAACCACAATCAATGAAAGAATCATTTTGGTCCTCACACCTTTATCTGAAACGTCATCCTCTGTCCATGGTTCGTAAATCTTGAAATAGAAGATTAACTGGGGAGTATACAGAGAAGGAAACTGTGGCTGCCTTATCAATGTGCCAATACAAAGAATAACTACGTGGGCAAACCGCTTCTATTGAACAGGACCAGGAAGTGGCTAGAACTTCCCCAGTACCATTCATTGTGCACACCAAGAGTTTAAAGAGATTAAATGCTGCACGCGTTGTATGGAACGCAGGACAGGTCACTATTAGCCTCGTTCAGAAAGAAATATAATAGAGCGATGCACAAGTTTTCATGAATAAAATCATTAAAAGCTGTGTCTGCAGAAAAAATGTATATTGAGAGACACATCGGACTACAGCTAGCGTCACTCATACCATTTGTGTTGCTTCATTCATGATATTCCAGGAATGAAGGTAATGTGCTGGCTTGCACTTATTATAGCTACTATTAGATCAAAACAAACTAACCCTGCACTGGATATTAAGGTGAAAGTGAGGGTGAGCAAAAAAAAAAATATCTATTTATCTTTGAAAAACAATTACCATTAAAAAATAAATATGATTTAAAAAAAACATTACCCAAGAAAAATGAAGCAATGTATGGCACTTGTTATCTATGGCTATCAGGAGTGTGATTGTACGGGGTAGAGAAAAGAAGACATTTTTAATAGGGTATAAAATTACTTTTTTTTCATGAAAAATCAACGGTTAAGAAAAAACAATGTACACAAACTGTGTGGATTTCCATTGTGTATGGTATTTGGCTGTGGAAATTCGGTTTTAGCTCACGGACATCGCACCGTGTCACTGAGATATCTAGATAAATGTAGTAATCCACAACGAATGGCTTTCTAGGTGATCAGAGAAAATGCTTGCATTCGGCCTTTTTAAAAATTCAAATTTAAAGCCAAATTAGAAAAACTGAAGCACTGCTGACTTGGAGAAATGTGTAGGTTATGTTATTTTGTCATTAAATTTGCGATTTGCTTTGATTACCCAACAATTCTCACCTTTATTGAATCGAATGACCCGGACAGAAGTTAGAGATATTCTACGTTCAGAGTTTCTACCTCCCAACGTGACTATGATGCTCACTGACAATATGTATCATCGCTAGGGAATGGAGTTAGGCATGTATGTGCTTTTAGTGTAAATGGTACCCGAGTACCGAAGGCATAAGTGGAGGTGTCTGCTCTCCCCTACCTGTAATTCATGTAGAAAATGAATTCAATGTGTGCATGAATGTATTACACGGTCTATTTATCTATTAATTATGATTGGAGTATATGTATTCCAATAAGTAGAACCTAAAATTAACATCAGAATTATCAAATATAAAACCGTATAACCATATGTGCAGAGAACCATACTTACAGGGTCCTTTAATTCTTCATTATCTCTGGCAGATGACGTCCGAGGTACTTTCAGTGGGATTTCTTCCCCGCATTCAGTATCGGAAGCATTGGGAGACTCTGCTAAATCTGGAAAGTCGTCTCGCTTCGAACCTCTGAACCTTATCCTGTCCAATCTCCTTAGCATGTTCAGCACTGCGCCTTTTTGCTTTACTTTAACATGACTGTGGATATCCCTGCAAGGCAAAGAACAGAGAGACAACCCACATTTCAGACAGGAAGCACTGACAGCTCAGGACCAGTCCCACACCTCTCTAAAAAATGACAAAGGATGGGTAACTTCACTTCTTAACCCCTTAAGGACACATGACGTGTGTGACACGTCCTGATTCCCTTTTATTCCAGAAGTTTGGTCCTTAAGGGGTTAAAGGGACACTCACAGTGAGAAATCTGCAGGTATGGGGCCAGTTAATAAACTAAAAAGTCGCTTCCTCCACAAACTCAGACTTTTAGCATACCTCAACAACTGAGCCAACACTGCTGTGCCCACAAAGCAGCATTTATAGGGACAAGTTCAGCGGGGCTACAGACATTAAGTGTGCAATGATTGGCCGAGCCGGGTCCTGAATTGGCGAGAGATTCACTTCCAAGGCAGTTTTTAAGCAAATGCAGGATTTTCAAACTTTTTTTGTAGATATTTGCAATGTATTGTTTTGTTTGTATTTTGAATGCATTATAAATGGATAAACCCTGTCTGAATGTCCCTAAAAATGTACAGTTCCAAGATGGAAAAAGTCAGGAATTTAAAACTGTATGCATTCTTAATGTGCCGCTTTCTTGTACTAATATGAATATGCGAAACGAGCCTGCTAACGCTGTTGTGGCGACACAGGCACTGTTGTACTCACTTGCATACCAAAAAATAAAGAATTAAAAAAATAAATAAATGTACAGTTCCACTGATTCTGCTAATGACCCACAAATAATGCATTAAAATGGTTAACATCTATTCTCAATCTAATCAGTCAAATCTTCACCCATCCCTCCTCACCTTAATTGTAGCCTAGAGGCATCCTTTACAAGAGGATGTAGGAAAGGATTTTAGCCATAGCCAGAGAGAGAGAGGGGGGGGGCGGGGGGAAGCTAATTCATGTGTAACCCTTTTAACCCCTTAAGGACACATGACATGTGTGACATGTCATGATTCCCTTTTATTCCAGAAGTTTGGTCCTTAAGGGGTTAAAGCTACTTTTCTTTTTTGTCTTTATCAGAGATACCCCACCCAGCGCTCAAGTAACACAAATAGTAGGAGATAATTCAAATGGAGATGACACCAAAACCTGGGCCATTGGTGTACGTGAAGGACTGGGTTTGGAACCACTCGAGTTGATAGAAGTTCTTCAATAAAACGATATACCTGATTGATTGTGTTAAAAACATTAAAAAAAATTATATATTAGATATCGCTTCAAATCGATGAATGATAGTGGGAGGCAGCAACGTTTTTGCATGTTTCCTCTACAGCCTACAGTAACTAAAACTGCACTATTTAAACTTGATCAAATAGTTTTTTTGGAGCATCGTTCGCACCCGCCACTAAAAGTAGCATGTGGACATTGGTAAGAAAATATTATTAATGCCCACCCGGTTTGTATCCTGTTCATATACATCAAATCACAAGGTGATAGTGTCCGACAGAAAGCTGCCACTCATGGAAATATTTAATCAGACGTCCAGTGGCAGCACACAACGCATATAAAAATGGAGACACATCAAAAGGTTCAGTTTTTCTTAAAACCAAATATCAGAAAGTGGAAAGAATGAGATCGTAAAGCAGGGCACGACAAATCCCTGGGACAGGTCAACCCGTTCCCTCCTCCTATCTCAATCCCTGTGTAACCCTCTGTGCGCCGGTGTACCGGGAGGAAAAGAACTGGAATTACTTTCTCCCAGCGCTGAGGCTGCGCAGGGAACTAGCAAGCTAGCAGGACACTTGGTAAAATCGTCTCTGTTCGCCGACCGCCCGCATTTCACAGATCCAAGAGCCCGCCCCCATTTCCCAGACCAGACCGACCGTCCACATTTCATGGACTCGGTCACCCGCCCACATTTCATCGACGCGCCCACCCGCCCACATTTCATCGACGCGACCACCCGCCCACATTTCATAGAAGCGACCACCCGCCCACATTTCATAGACGCGACCACCCGCCCACATTTCATAGACGCGACCACCCGCCCACATTTCATAGACCGACCTCCCGCACAATCATTCCCTTGCGCGGCTTCAGCGCCGAGAGGAAGTAATTGCAGATCTCTTCAATTTCTCCCATCGTACAGTGAGCTGTACGTGATATCGAGATAGGTGGAGGAGAGGAGTCGTGACCAGGGGCAGTCCACTCCCATTAGCCACAGCCAGCCACACCAACTGTCTTCTGCTGTTCCCAGTCCCACTGGACCCCAGGGAAGCCCCTCTCCTGCGCCCAAAAGGTCGGAAAAATATGTATTCGCTTTTTTTCATTTCTAATCAGTCAAATCTTCAACCATCCCTGGTCACCTTAATTGTAGCCTAGAGGTATCCTTCACAAGAGGAGGTAGAAAATTTCTTTGTGTGTTTGTATCAAATAATATATGTATTTACAGTTCCACATGATAATTATTCAATTACAATGTTATAGGGAATGACGAAAACATAAATAAAATTATTAACATACTTTAATTTGACCATATACGCCAACTATTTGATGGTACAATACCAGCTCATAGGTCTCCTCAGACCTAGGTCAGACAGTAATACACAAATTATCTACATCTTTTTTATGTACAGCCAGTATCTAAATGCTTAAAATAAAGGAGGTCCAGGCACTCCTTGGTTCAATACAGGCACTTTATTGGAACCACAGCAACGTTTCGACGTGAGGTCTTTGTCAAGCTAACCCAAAGGGGAGCTAACTTGACAAAGACCTCGCGGTCGAAACGTTGCTGTGGTTCCTATAAAGTGCTTGAATTGAACCATGGAGTGCCTGGATCCCTTTATTTTATTTCATAGATTGGGAATCTGGTGTTTGGTTCCAGTCACAGAAAGCACCCTGGCTCTGACTGATGGGAGTGAGTGCAGTTCCATACTTTTTTCAAAGTATCTAAATGCTTGACCTGTGAAAGTCGAGCTCATGAGCTTTCATAACTGGAGCTTATAAAACCTCTAATATCTAGTACCACTTTCTGCATTCTACAATTTGTTTGATTCTGGCTTATCGTTGGGTCGCACGGTTGCTGTAGAACCAGGTTATTACCCTACAGTTCTCTCCTAGATATATGCTGCATAGTCTGGAATAAAGTATCTAAGTGAAGAAGAAAAAAATATTAAAAAATCAAATCACGGTTTGACGGACAACCGCGATGACATGTATTTGTATAAACCAATGTACAGCTGTTTTATTGCTTTTACTGCATTGCAATGTTTTCAATGTGAAATTATCCAAAAATAAAGCATTTTTAAAAAATAAATAAAACAAACCAAAATAGAAGGGAAAAAAAAAATAATATATTCTTAAAGGAGTAAACCTGCATAACCAATGTATTTTTATCAGACATAGTCCCCAACTTCGGACCAATATGTTAACCAATAGTGACAGGATATTTATATCGGCAGACATTTTGTGCTAAAATAGAAATTAAAAGTGTATATTGTCAGAGTCACTCAGAACAGAGCAGACTCCATTTTGGATTTTCAGGCTAACAAAGACACATAATTTCCTTGCTTCCAGCCACTGAGCCTGAGCTAAGGAATGCATTATATAAACAAGCCATGTGATAAGCAATGAAGCAGGGGGATGGAATGCTCTGTTTAAATGTTAATAGAATAGAAATAATTCTAAACAGACATTAGTGACAGAGAAGATTAAGTAATTAATTTTACTTTCTACATTTTACAAGGTCCCATTGTAAGTAAGGGGTGAAATTGAGTTTAGACATGTCAATTCTAGAAATTACGATCAAAGTCGTTGCCACAAAGACTGAGGCAAACGCTTTGAACTGACAACAAATTTAAGTTATGGTAGTCATTTTAGATAAGCCAAATTACGTCAAAATCGTCATCAGGAAAAGTGAACTCTTTCCTGTATAGGAAGGTTTAGTGAGGCGAGACTGCCCTCTGTGGACCAAATACCTAAATGGCGATCTGTATTCAGTATCCTATTGGTTATACCAACTGATGACGTACAGAGAATCTTGCCCTTTAAAAAGTTAGGACAAAGGGAAGAGAGAGGTTAGTTTGGGCTTTCAGATTCGGACATTCAAAGAAATCCAGGACAGATATTCACTCTGGGACTAACATTCAAACTCTCTTGGACACAACTCAAGAAACACTCCTTGACACTTCGCTAACCTAAGAGCATCTGATGAGAACATCTACTTAACTGGTAATTATGCTGGTTTTATTTAATGAATCTAAATTAATTAAAAATCTAATAGCATGATATATGACTGGATAAATCACGGTCAGATTTCAATATTTAAAAATCTTAGTTAACTAAAGAATATATAGTTATAAACATTTCATTCTGCAGGTGGAATTAAGAATAATTATATATTAATGTGATATTATCACGTGTTAGAATACTGTTGTTTTTATCCAGGTGTATTGATTTGCTCTAAAATAAGATAAGATATCTTTTTAGGCAAATTAAAATTCGGCTTATAGAATCTGGTAGATTATTCTTATTGGATGGTTCCAGGAAATGATTAATGAGCTGGTTTAAATGTCATTTTAATTGAAAATAACATGAAAATAGGATATTATATGCCTAGGAGGATCTAGCCAGCATTAAAAGGGTTACTCAGTTGATCTAACCATTAGCCAAGGTTTTATGGCTTTTCGCTGGGCGTGTGAAGTACCCTCATAAATCTAAAGTCTTGACAGTTGATGCTGTTAGCCATTGGAAGGTGTATAGCCATTCCACTGTATTGCATACTTGCATGTTATACTAAATATTCACTGATTAATATCATGCATGCTGCCTAATATTATTTTATTTGTCACAATAAATTATATCTATTTTTATAACAAATTGTGATTTTATTTGTATGGAATACATTTCACTTACATGATAACGATCTCTAAGATCTAAGAGAATTGAAATAGTGGGCAATTCTCGACTGTTTAATATTATCATCCCATAAATATCCCCACAATAGACATCTCCATCATTTCTGATAAATTAGCTCTAACACATCTAACAAGAAAAAAAAAACTCACAGGCACTCCAATTTTCAAGCCGCAGGCAGATTTATTGTGACAGAATGTAACGCAACGTTTCGACCGGAAAGGTATTTTTCAAGCTCGTCTTTTTCATACTTGTTTTGCCCCCACCCTCAGGGCCCCCCTCCCGCCAGGCTCTGGGGAAAGTAAAGGGTTAAAACGTACCTTTATTCCAGCGCCGGGCGGGGAGCTCTCCTCCTCCGATCCTCCCTTTCGGCTGAATGCGCATGCGCGGCAAGAGCTGTGATTTTCCCAGTGAGAATCACGCAAGCGCCTCTAGCGGCTGTCAGTGAGACAGCCACTAGAGGATTTGGAGTCTGGATTAACCCTATTATAAACATAGCAGTTTCTCTGAAACTCCTATGTTTATTAAAAAAAAAGGGGGGGGGGGGAGGCGGGGCCAGGGACTGATCCCGACAAGACGCACATTCTGCTAACTCCCACTGAAAACTCACTCAAACCGGCAAAAAAGGCGAAAACACGCTGAAAAACCAACCTGAAAACAACACCGATTGATTCAGGGCACCGAGAGGAACAAGCTGATGCCCTTCTTCCAGCCCTCGAGAACCGGTAAGGCCAAACGCAAGACTCAGGCCTACCGCCAGCCCACACTCCACACCCTGGAGACTTACCTAGATGGCATCTGGGGATATAACGAGCCAAGAGGGGAAAGGGAGAACCCTGCGACACCCGCGGACACTCCCACAACAATGTCTCGCCGCTCTCAGAAAGGCCGGCAGAACCCCCCAGCAGAACAACCCGGCATCGGAGAACTGCTGCAACGCAAGGCTCCACCTAAAATGGCGGCGGAAGAGCCCTCCACTGCACTAACACGGCCCACGCTGTCATCCTCACCACGGACTACCTCTGATCCAACGACGCAGCCTCAACCCACTGACCAGCCACAGGCAGCACCAACACCTAAGATGCAGCCTGTACCTCCACCCCTATCACAGGCGGCCACAACAGAAGGGACACAACGGGTCACACTCCCAACCCTTCAGGAATCCGCCACGGAATCTGGGGAACACACCCTGACCACGAAACAGGACCTCCAAATATGGATGCAGGCACTCCAGGATTTCATCACCGCGGACATAAGCACCATAAAAACAGAGGTACGGCAAAATACAACCAGGGTAACCTCACTGGAGGAGAACGTAGCACAAATCACGGGTGACATGTCCCACCTACAAAAATCCTTACATGACCTACAAATGACCCAACAAGCGCTGGCAGCGCAGATATCCGCTCAGGGGGACCACCTACGCCGAACCCATATCAAACTCCGAGGGGTACCCGCTACAATCCCCCAAGCCGAAATACCTCACTACATCAGGAGGCTCCTGAACACGATATTGCCACCCCAAGCTGCCCGAAAACTCACCCTACAGAGCACTTACCGCCTACCACCTGGGCCCAACTCGCCCCCCACGGGAGCAAGAGACGTCATCATCTGCTGCACCACGACGCAAGATAAAATAGCCATACTAACGGCAGTAAAAGGCAAGACACCCTTGAACTTTGAAAATGCCCAATTACTTTTTTTCCAGGACCTGACAAGGGCAACCCTACAATGGAGGAGAACAATGCACACACTAACCAGCCGCCTGAGGACAGCAGGAGTACAGTATCGCTGGGGGGCACCCAGGGTCCTGACATTCACGCATCATGACAACACCTACAAGGTCACGTCGGAGACGGACATACCTGCCATACTAGCTACGCTAGGACTCACAGAGACACACAGGAATACGGGAGGCACGTCTCAGATGGGGGATCCTGCCACGGCGTCCTCCTTTACACCTCGACCCTCGGGGAGTTCACACACAACTCCCTGACGCAAACCTGTACCCCATAACCGGATTAATGGGAACTCAGCCGCCTACACCACGGACATGGTCCGATAGGTCTTAACGGACTCTTGATTTGCAACTGTTTTATACGACTGTATTGTGTGCAATTTTTCATTGTTTCTTCTTACTTGTTTTGTTTTCCCGTTCACACACTTGTTTGTGTCAGTTTATACCTCTTAGAAGGCTACCGGGCCCACCAGCCCACACTTAGCCTCAGTAGGGACACGCAGAATACAACACTCACCCTTCCCCCCCCCCCCGCCGCCCCCTTGGTTAGGGGTGTCTACCAACGCGTACCACAACACCACAACGCACATCACATAGCAACCCGTGGTAACCAGACAAGATCCAGACTAGACTACAGCACCTACCCAGCTCATCACGAACATGCATTAGGCCAGAATAACCAAGAGATGAGCAAGAGCACGTAACAGCACTGTACCTACCCGCAGCTAGGCAAACAACATGGGTGCACAACCCTACACTAGGGACCACACCAGTAACGTAACCTGTTTGAAAAAGTTAAAAATGTGTGCAGACTTAAATGACTAAACACTAACCCGTTTTCCTTTCTGTATGTAACAACATCGTGGTCATTGTAATGCAAGTAATCTTACCATGCACCATTAAAATAAAGAATTTAAAAAAAAAAAAAAAAAAAAGGGGGTTAATCCTAGAGGGACCTGGCACCCAGACCACTTCATTAAGCTGAAGTGGTCTGGGTGCCTAGAGTGGTCTTATCCCCTGCTATGTTAATAGATTGCTAGACCCTGTAAGAGGCTCCTGTATGTGATTAAAGTTCAATTCAGAGATTGCGATACAATTATTTAAGGTAAATTACATCTGTTTGAAAGTGAAACCAGTTTTTTTTTTCATGCAGGCTCTGTCAATCATAGCCAGGGTAGGTGTGGCTAGGGCTGCATAAACAGAAACAAAGTGATTTAACTCCTAAATGACAGTGAATTAAACAGTGAAATTGCAGGGGAATGATCTATACACTAAAACTGCTTGATTTAGCTAAAGTAATTTAGGTGACTATAGTGTTCCTTTAATATGTAACATATGGTATCATAACCCAGCTCAGAGTTCCCCTTTAACCATGCAGGCTTTACCAGCAGAATTTATTTATTTTGCTCCCGGCATGCATATTGCATTTTCTTACCTTGAGTTTTAATATGTATGTAAACTGTGGAGGCGATTGGTTTTATTGGAAACAATACGGAGCACTAATTGGCTCATTAATTCAGTCACACTGTGAAGCAGTGAGAGGCACAGGTAGATCCCAGGGATAGCCTGCACAATTTGACAGATGCCACAATGACATTTTGCATTGTTTTGAATTAGACAGATACAAAATTAGATGGCAAGAGTCACTTTTCCCCTTTATTTAACAAAGACCTGGTGCTTTCCAAAATAAATCAAATTAAACAGAAATCCACTGTATTTACCACTTTGGTGGAGTGCCTACCTGTCAATCATTGTTCTAAGCTCAGCTCTTTCAGTCTATAAGTCAGAGAGTGAGAAGGAGAACTTTGTCCCAAGCAGTGCGTGCCCTGACTGTGCCGGGACTGGACTGGGTATTTATGTTAATTGCTAATGGTTTTAAGATCATTTAAAAGAAGAGAGAGCAGGACATGGAGTGAAAGGTTAACACAATTTGGTGTTTTTTGGTTTGTTTGTTTTTTAAAAAGAGATTGTTTCCCCCAAAAAACCTACATGTGGAATTCTGGAGTATCCCTTATCCCAACTAGGACATATCCACCCATCCCTCGTCTTCCCCACCAGTCAAAATAGAATACTGTGATAGGGGACAGTTGGTTCACAGACAGTGGTACGTGCTAAAAGCACTGCACCTATTTACAAAGCTGATTTTACGGCCTTCGCACATGGAGCAATGCATGCACATACACCGAAATATACATCACTGAAATTTTATAGGAAATTACCGTGGGTTGTTTACTCAATATGTCTAGAACCGAGTGCATAATAGACAGTCTGGATTTAACAAATGTTCCTGCTTGAATTGGGGTCGTTTTTCCAGAAACTCATCCTACAGAAAACATTGATGAAGCCTCCCATACAATATTCTTCTCGTTTGGATTAGTGAAAGTGATATTTCACAGTAATGCTGTGCTAGCCAGAGACAAGGTTTTAGGATTACTTGAAGTCAAATAAGAATTTCACAAGAGGCCAAGTCTGTGCATTATAAAAGAAGAGCTGACAGTTAGAAAGATTTTGCAATCCAATTCTGGGCAAAATGCTAACACAAGACTATAAACTCCAAAAAAACTTTGTTTATGCCGCCCTAGTCACAAGATCCCTGGCGGGGACTCACACAGCTTCCCTATTTACTTCCTCAGATACATAGCGAGGGGGTTACAAGAGGGCAGCTATCACCAGGTCTGGGGATGGCCGGCTGGGCACATTGGACTAGAACAGGGGTAGGCAACCTTCGGCTCTACAGATGTTGTGGACTACATCTCCCTTGATGCTTTGCCAGCAATATGGCTGTAAAAGCATTATGGGAGATGTAGTCCAAAACATCTGTAGAGCCGAAGGTTGCCTACCCCTGGACTAGAACATTGGTGGAACATTGCACACTGTCTCTGATAATGCTCCCTCACAGTTCTTGGTGATGCAGCGTACGCTATGTAGTTATTCAGTGATATATGGAGGCTGTAATGACCTCTATCTCTGTTTTACACAGGCCCTCAGTCTCCCTTTGCATCCCCCAAGTTTCTCGATCTGTGGCGCAGTGGACAACAAAATTTGTGTTCCCCCAGCTATAAGTCATTAAACAGCCAGAGAGAGAATATGATTCATTTTTACACCCACTGTCACCAGTGGTCCCAGCGAGTGTAAAAATGAGTCAGATTCTCACAACATCATAACCCCTCAATCTCCAAGGTACCCTAAAATAATGTGCGTGTCTGTGTTAGTGAATTTGTGTGTCTATGAGTGAGTGTGTGTATAGGCCAGTGAATGTGTGTCAATGTTTGTGAGTGTGTGTGTAAGGGTCAGTGTGTCAGTGAATGTGTGCCAGTTTGTGTGTGTGAGTGTATGTATGGGTCAGTGTGTGTCAATGTGTGTGTCTGTGAGTGAATGTGTGTCAATATCTGTGGATATGTGTGTGTGTGTATGGGTCAGTGAATGTGTCAGTTTGTGTATATGAGTGTACATCTGTGGATGTGTGTGCATATGCCAGTAAGAAGAGCATGGGTAGGCTTTGGGTGCCATGGAAACCTAATGTTTTCATAGGCAATGGGACTTGGAGGGTCACAAAGAAAAGACTTTCTCCCAAGCACCTCTTGAACTTGCTGCCTCTTTGCACTTTGTGGAGAAAAAAAATCAAATAGTTTTGTCTTTCCTTATTGCACAGTGTGATTGCCTGTTACAGCCTGTGTGTGATTAGAGGTCCAATAACAGAGCAGGAGACATGAACTTGTAAAGTAAACACATTGCGCTGCAAAGTTAAAAGTTGTTGTTTTATTTTTTATGCAGGCTGTGAGTCACCGCCAGGGTAGGTGTGGCCAGGGCTGCATTCACAATGAAGTTATTTAACTCCTAAATATACTTCCAGCATTGTTAGACTTTATATTTTCTACGTCATACATCATTCCTCATCTACATCACACAAGGCTGACAATCTGCAATACAAATATTTGGAAATATGTACAGCCTGGTGTAAATTAGATTAACCCCTACTCAATGAGCATGCAGAAACACAGCAGTGTATATATATATATCTGTATTATTATCCACTGTATTATTCACCCAAGGAAAAAAAATATATATATATATATATATATATATATATAACAGAAGTTCCACCTTTTGAAAGCCCACCATAATCAATGATCTGAAGGTCCGCTAAATTGCAACTATAAGCGCACTGAGAAATATAGTAACTCCGATAGTGAATTCAACAGATAACGACTCCCAAACTAATGCAAATTCTAAACCATTGCACGCTCTGGCAGTTTAAGTTGGGAAATTTGAGAAAAGCCAGAATAAATATTAGAACAGCCATCACGTTGTTTGCTAGTGACACACAATTCATTTAAACAGTCTTGCGATCCTTTTTGTCCACAGCTTAGTAGACAGATAAATATACAATAGGCCTCCAGTAACATTCCGTTGTTGAAAAATATTTGAAATACTTGTGAACTTTGGTATGCGTTACGTGACATTACTTATTCCAAAATGAAAACATATTGTGCGGGTCCAGGAAATTAAAATGTGCCGTGTGATCCAATCTAAGAGGAAAACGAGATGGTTAAAATAGCTGTCCATTTCCCTTGATTATAAAACCTCTCCCAAAACAATGCAGGGCGAGCAAAATCTGGTCTGAAGATTGTTTTGCACCTTCTTTAGGGCAAATGTTATTAGACAAGAAGGCAAGGAGACACAAGCAAGAGGGCAACATTAGGATACTATAGTGCTAAGAATACAAATTCCTAGCACTATAGTTTACCTTTAACGAAGCAAGTAACTGGGGCATTTTAAAATGGTCTTATAAAATGTTGCATTTTAATGCATTTGAGAGGTTTTCCATTCTCAAATCCTTATAGTCTTTGCATTAAAATAAATAAATGCTTTGCAGAATGCTGCACCATAAGCCGGCCTCTGTAGCCACGCCCCCTCACTCCAGAAAAGTACTTCCTTATCAAACATACGTACTCCATTCAGCCAATAACAGTATTGAATGATCTGAACAACAAAGCGATCTGCATTATCACCTGTTTGTAGTTTCTCTGACGGTCTTCAGCCAGGTTGTAAATTAAAAGCCGCTCACTCAGTGTTATCAATGGCTGAGCTGTGTGCATACCTCTGTAAAGTATTTAGGGCATGGTTAAGGAAGCAGGCGTATGGTGAAGCATTCTGTATTTAGCTTTTGTGCAAATATAAAAAGTTTGAGCATGCAAATGTATGTAGTATTTTACTGGGGTCAAAACCAATTGAATGGGAGCGTCCCTTTAAGAGTCTATTTTAGACACCTTGCACATAGATTCAACTTATTTGTTTAGTAGAAAAAAAAAATTGTAAAAAGAATTTTTAACTCATTTATGTCAAAGTGGCTATAAAGCAGCATTAATACAAATATATGTCTCTAAATAAATGTTTAGGGAAGAGCTTCTAGCGCTTATAATATAATGATGGAGGCCACTGGGACAACCCAAAAGATAAAAGAAGGAAATACACCCACAGTGTGAAGAGCTTTCAGTAAACTCTACATCTGTGCTCCTGGGCGGTATAATCCCCGTCTGAAGATATAGAGTGTATCTCTTGCTCCAATAAAGGATGATCCGAAGATTAGAAACTACAAAAAGTAAGATACCAATACTGTGTAGTATGTTTGGATTCACAAATGTGGGAGGTTTTGTATATAAATATACACTCACATTTTATGGAGCTCAAGGATTGCTCCTAGTAAATGGTATCCCTCCTCTTGGATATGTTGGTTATAGTGATCCCAATCATGGTGATATATAAATAAAAACAGAAATAAAATACAATGCACACTGTAATAAAAAAAAAGGTGGTAAAACAACTGAAAATGTACTCACAAGAGTGGAGCAAAAAATAAATAAAATTGAATTAAAAAAAAAAAAAAAAGGTTTTTGCTCAATTCTCAAAGTGTAGGTGATATGTTTCCCACCAAGGGATTTGATGTCCAGGTATCAGGAGCAAAATAGAATGGTCCAAGAATATGAGACTTTACTAATTGTATTAGAAATTTAAACAAGTATATAAAACACAAACTATAACTATAAAACATAAACTAAAACTAACGCGATTCACCATATAATATGTGCTTTATCTGTGAACCTGGGGGGAGAAAGGAGCTGGCGGCCTGCCTAGCATGTTCCCACCTAATATTAGACATTATGTGCAGGGTTCAGAACCAGGAGTTACGGTGCTTGGCATGTCCTTGTAACATACAACTGTAAGGTACTCAAGTGCCCCCCCAATAAATCAGGGTGTCCCATTGCTAAACACATGCCGACATACTCTGCTAGTGATTGAAAGATGAAAGTGGAAAAAAATTGTGTAAACCGGTTTCCATGGTAAAACTACAATAAACAAACATCTGTGTATATGTAAAAAGATCCAGCAATGAATAAATAAATAAAATCTGCCTTGAGATGTTTGTAAGCCGACCATAAAACGTAGCACATAACTGCACGATTTCTCCATCGAGTTATTAAAAGCACAGCTCCTCGCCGTTCGGTACCTGGTGTTCTCTAAACACTACAGTCCCAGTTATCCTTAAAATTAACCCCACTGTCCATTCTGCAGCACACAATGAATTATATAACCCATGCAATTAAAAATAAATGAATAAAACGTCTTGATGCTATTTACCAACGAGCACAGGAGGCAGTGCATTATATTTGTAAAAATGTGGAGATAAAAAAAAAAAAAATGTATTTCTCAAACCCATTTTTGTGTAAACTCGAATAATGCCCTATTGGTATTACTCTATCGATTCCCCCAAAATAGTGGAATTGCAACGCAGTGGTCAGCGGGAGGAGAGGGCTCCAATCAGGCGACGCCAAGCATGTATTCACACCAACTAAAACACATTTGGTTATTTATTTTTCAATTGCAAATCCTTTATTTATTCTTTTAAAACAAAAGTGCAAGAGTTTATTGTACTATCATGACCCACAGCCTAGCTCCTGCCAGAGCAAGCAAAAATCAAATCGGAAATGTTAAACAGAAGGAGATGTTATCTGGACTATTTATAGAGAGAAAGTTATCAGCTACAATCCATCCAGGAGTGGGGAGGGATGCTCCATGTAACAACATCTAAATACACAAACTACCAGCTTATATTTTATACAACGATTAACCACCTGAAATAATCTATATCATGACATGCATGTCACCAGTCTGTACACACTGATTAAACCATTGAAAGTCACCTATAACCGGAGTTACCTTTCTATCAGCCTATCGAGCTCTCCATTCTCAAGCCATTCAAGACATAGGAGGACTAACAATATCCAGCTCAGTCCTGGGAGGGTCAGGGCTCACAATGCAAAGAAGGATGAGACCAATAACTGCTTTTTCTCTGTTTGCAATGGCCGACATTTCTAACAATGATTACCAGGGAGCTAAGACGTAGGCACTAAGTTCCAGGACAGAGGTAAATACAGCCATGTGGGTTTATATTTATAGATATATATATAGAGAGAGAAACCCACATATATCTATATATAGAGACAGGGAAACCCATATATATATATATATTGTTCAATTAGAGATTGTAGACGTATTAGTCCAGTGATGTAGATGTAAAAAACAGATAAAATTTGTATCTTGTAATACCTTTTTTATTGGACTAACAATTTTTTAATGACAAGCTTTCGGGAGAACCTCCCTTTCTTAAGTGTGAAGCATTTCTGAGCAAGACGACACATAGAATTCAAAGTTGAGTTGTGATACAGGGGTTAAAGCGACATGAGTGCAGATAAGACACAGGTTTGATGGAACAGACACCTCTGCAAGAATGGGGTCTATGTTCTACCAAACCTATCTTATCTGCAGTTCTAGGAACAGCTAAGATTCTGTGCCTCTGGTGAAGGGCCCGAGAATGAGGAATACACAAAATACCACCATAAGGGGTGAGAAAGTCAATTTTATGTATCTTATTATATCTCAAATTCAATATAATACATAGACCTAGGTGAACAGCCGTCATAGGCAGATAGATGCAAATCATCACAATGTATCAATGAAAACTCCACCTTAAATTCTACCCGTCAAGATCACGTTCCTGGGTCCCACTAAGTTTAAAATAAACCAAAGTTATGAGAGATCCGGTGTATAGTGTGTTCTGATGGGTCAGAATTTGGAACAACGCTCTTTCTACCACCATCATAGTATCACTCACTTCAAGAGCATATGAAATCCCAGGGAAAAACTGAAATAAAATGAGTGATTGAAAAGTCACACGGATAGCATGTCCCTTTTGCTGAGCGAGGTATTCAATGAAGCAAGTTATGCAGTTACATAATCACAGCTTTGTTTTTGCAGCATTACTGTATGGAAGAAGCGGCAGTGAGCAACGTGTGGCAATAAGATGGAAGAGACAAGTGAATCCTCGGTCATTAGAAGTTATCATTATTAGTATTATTTATCATGTCTTCTGCCAGACAGGAAGCAGAACGGACTGGCATGCTGCCAGCGTTCGCAGTGCGGAGGCACACACTGCCATGCATTCAGTAATTTTTGGCTTCTGCACAGACAACGAATGCCAGGCACTCAGAGTTTACAGAAAAAGGATGTAATCTGTCACTTTTTGAGAATGGCTATATTTAAATAAAAACTAAATTAAAAAAAAACATTTGTAACAGGTGAATTTTAGCAAACCCCTTCGGATCCATTCCAATTTTTTACAGCCACAAAAAATAAAAAATGTACATATACACTTGTGTTAAAGAAAGCAACAAATGATCATTAAGGCAATGAAATACATTCCAGCATTTTAATAAAATCAACTTAATTCAACCCTGGACCAGTAAATAAGATCTCTACCATCAATATCTTTTAATGTAATGGGTAGATCACGTGGTAAAAAAAAAATATCTGAATAACATCCTTACACTTTTAAGATACATAGTTTGCCTCAAGTTCCCCGAATCTAAAATTGCTATATTGATGTTTAAAGGGACACTGTAGGCACCCAGACCACTTCAGCTCATTGAACTGGTCTGGGTGCTGTGTCCCTTTTGCACTTAGTGCTACAATGTAAAACAGAGAACTGCACTGTTTACAGACAGCCACTAGAGGGCTTACAGAATCGTAATGGACTTTTGGTCCGTTATCTGACACTGGACGTCCTCACACTCTGCATGAGGAGCTCCAGTGTCAGATTTTCCCCACAGATTCAATGCCTTCCTATGAGGAGGTCAAATGCGCGCGGCATTAGACCTCACTCGTTGTGGGACGGAGGAGGGGGCGGAACTTTGACAAGGTAATTTTGATAAGTTAAGTAAATAAATGTTTTTAACCCTTTATTTGCCGGGGAGGGGGCGCGAGGTAAGAGGGCAGAGGGATCAGTAGTGCCAGGAATACAGCTTTGTATTCCTGGCACTCGTAGTATCCCTTTAACCCCTTAGTGACTGCTGACGTACAGGGTACGTCACTTAATAAACGGTCTTTAATGACCGCTGACCTCCCCTGTATGTCTGCGGCAAATATGAGCACAGGAAGTGATCGTGATCGCTTCCAGCCGCTCCAATGGTATTATAGCGATGCCTCGATGTTGAGGCATCCTGCAATACCCCCCCAGACTGCCAAGTCGCCGGGTGATCGCTCCCCCGGTTGCTCCACGTGGCACCAGCAGTGAGGCAGAGCATCGGAAGCCATGACAGGCAGTCCCCCTGCTGCTGTAAACAAGTTTTTTTTAAAAGTTTTTAAATAAAAAAATAAAGTTAATTAAAAAAATACTTAGTTGTAGATGGGGATTTTGGGGTTCAAAGTTAGAAAAGGTATGTTTTTTTTTTTTCTTCATAATTTTATCATTTTTTTTTATAGTCAATTATATTATATCATGAAAATAATGGTATCTTTAGAAAGACCATTTAATGGCGAGAAAAACAGTAAAGAATATGTTTGGGTTGTGGGTACAGTAAATAAGTAAGAGGAAAGTTACAGCTAAACACAAACACCGCAGAAATATAAAAACAGCCCTGGTCCCAAACAGTAAGAAAATTGAAAAGCGGTCTGGTCACTAAGGGGTTAAAGCACTGAGTCAACTGTGGCGATCGCACCACTCCCGATCATTTTAGTCATTTCAAACCATTATTGTTTAGGGCAGACGCCATCTGAATTGGAATTGTGTAAAATAGGGAATAATGGCGTACTTGGGAGTAGAACACCTTCGTTGTCAAGGGGATAGTATTTCAGTTAAACTTTTGGGAAATAATGACAAGGCTTGCCTCTTCTGTGCAATTAGTTGGTTATTTTGATTGTGAGCTTACGGGCTAACTAGGTACTTTGTATAAATGCGCTTTATGGGTAAGGTCCTCGTTAACCTTTCGTATTGCTCTGTGTGTATTGTACAGGGCTACGGAATATGTCTGTAATAATATTATAACAAAGCAGGCTGTTTCACAGGGTTACATACAGGATGGATGTCAATACAATGTAACAAAGTTCAACAGCACAGAGTTTTCTAGACAATCAGTTAGCTATATAGATTACAACACCGTAACAGTATGCGAATACACAATAGGCAAATTGTAGAGTACGTTTTCATTGTGGAAAAAAAAAACTATGTGGAAAATCAGGTTTCGTGGAAATTTGGCATCACGGTGACAAACAGGAGAATAAATCAAAAGGCTGTAGAATCGGTTAATTAACATATAGAGAGCAGGCAGAATCGGTTAGCTAAAAGAGTATATGATATTCAGTAATTTACAACAACGATCTGACCTCTGCTACAAATCCTAGAAATGTATTTAATATATATTTTTAGAGATTATTGATGACATGCAACAATGTCATTTTATTTAGATTCATATTTGGTACATTAGAGGGACACTATAGTCACCAGAACAACTATAGCTTAAAGGGACACTCCAGGCACCCAGACCACTTCTGCCTATTGCAGTGGTCTGGGTGCCAACTCCCATCACCCTTAACCCTGCAAGTGTAATTATTGCATTTTTTATCAACTGCAATAATTACCTTGCAGGGTTAAGTCCTCCTCTAGTGGCTGTCTATTAGACAGCCACTAGAGGGACTTCCCGGATCTTAAAACACGAAAAGTGTTTTAAATGACGCTGGGCGTCCTCACGCTATGCATCGTCGGAATCCCCATAGGAAAGCACTGAACAATGCTTTCCTATGGTGAGGTCTAATGCTTGCGCGCGGCCATTGCCGCGCATGTGCATTAGGTCTCCCCCGTCGGTTGACATCGGCGTGGGAGGAGTGTGGGCGGAGCCTGACCCAGCAACGAGGGACATCGGCGCTGGATTCAGGTAAGTCACTGAAGGGGTTTTAGGGGGGCACTGCAGGATTCTGCAAAGCCAGGAAAACGGATTGTAGTTGTTCTGGTGAGTATAATCATCATATGCAGGCATGTTCATGCAAACACTGCTGTTACGGTTGCCTCCAGGCTAGCTGGAAGTTGGACCGCTTGGTTATCCCGGTTCCCGAAGAGACTGGAGAGACGAACGCTGCTTCAATTGGCAAAAACCTGCAAGTCTCGAATATCCCACTAGCTATAGTAGAGCTAGGATTCACTGTTCCCTACAACACGAGTCAAGGCTGCGAGTTGAGGGTAAACCGAACTGGCTTTAATGGCACCCTTTCATGGCAATTTATACAATTTGTCAAGAGGTCAACCCCTCTTGATCTGATGGTACACTGCACAATGCAATGTCCCAACCAATGAGAGTACAATGTATCTTTTAAAAATGCTCCCTCCCAGCTTGGAGATAATTGGTTTCAACGGTTACACTAACCTACTTATCTCCAAGCGCATGAAAATACCACGTTTTATTGTACACTTGAAAAGAACATAAAAATTAAATAACTTATATTTTATTATACAAATAGCCCATTTGACCATTCGTTCGGAAGCTCAGATCTGAGCGCACTAAATATGGTTTTATACCCAATTTCTTCCCCCAGGGTCAGCTATGGCGAGGCACCATAGGGGTAATAGTCTGACAATAGCCAGAGATCTTCCTATCTGTCACACCGGCCTTAAACCTTCCTCCTTCCTAAATCAGAGATTATTGCTTCAGATCTTAATCTTTGTGCTGGACGTATCCACTATTGGGTATATGTCACTAAAAATGAATAACTATGGCAGTGTCTCTAAAATAGATAGAGGCAATAAATATATATATTTTTTTTTCCAATGAACTGGCATGTACTAAGTTACTGTCAGTTTGAAACGAATAACCCACTAAGCAATATATTGATTAACCATCAGTCTAGCTAGAGATACATAACAAGTTAGATTTAATGGCTATTTAACCCCTTCAGGACGGAGTCAATAGTGCACGTTCTGATCAAAACAAAACGTAAACAAAAACTGGAATTTGCGCTATGTGTCTGTTCACCCGTAGTTCCCCTCTTTCAAATTATATGCACCCACACTTATTATATATCATTTTGTTCAGGAGAAACAGGGCTTTAATCTATCATTAACTATTCATATATGGAACATCATTTATTATGAATAAAAGTAAAAAAAAAGTGAGAAAATAAGATTTTTTTTTAAATTTGCATTTCCGTCTGACATTTTAACTGTGAATGTCATAATACTGTTAGGTTTTACTGCAAAAAAAATGCACATATTTGTAATCAGCGATGTCTCACGAGTACAACAGTACCCCCCATTAACAGGTTTTATGTTGTTTTGGAAAGTTACAGGGTCAAATATAGAACATTACATTTTCAAATTGAAATTTGCCAGATTGGTAATGTTACCTTTGAGACGGTGTGGTAGCCCAGGAATGAGAATTACCCCCATAATGGCATACCATTTGAAAAAGTAGACAAGCCAAGGTATTGAAAGTGGGGTATGTTTAGTCTTTTTTAGTAGCCACTTAGTCACAAACACTGGCCAAAGTTAGCGTTCATATTTGTTTTTGTGTGAAAAAAGCAAAAAACGAATATTTGGCCAGTGTTTGTGACTAAGTGGCTACTAAGAAAGACTGGACATACCCCACTTGCAATACCTCAGGTTGTCTACTTTTGCAAATGGTATGCCATCATGGGGGTAATTCACATTCCTGGGCTACCATACGCTCTCAAAGGCAACATAACCAATCTGGCAAATTTCAATGTGAAAAAAATGAAATGCAAGCCTTATATGTGACTCTCTAACGTTCCAAAACACCATAAAACCTGTACATGGGGGGTACTGTTATTCTCGGGAGACTTCACTAAACACAAATATTAGTGTTTTAAAACAGTAAAACATATTACAACAATAATATAGACCATAAAAGTGCAGTTCGCTTGTAAAAAATGCAAAAAACGTCACTTTTACTTAAAATATCATCGTTGTAATACAATTTACCAGTTTGAAACACGAATATTTGAGTTCAGCGAAGTCTCCCGGGTAAAACAGTACCCCCTATGTACAGGTTTTATGGTGTCTTGGAGAGTTACAGGGTCAAATATAGTGCTTGCAAATTAAATTCTCTGCACTTTCTCCCTGTGTTGTCATGCATGTCAATCAAATTTTAATTAATCAAATCACATAATTACGTTAAAAGATTATTTAAATATACATGTAGAATTTTAATATATATGCATTTATAGGTATTTAAATTCTACGTGTATACTGATGTAATCTTTTATGTAATTATATGTATTTATCTATATATATATATTTGCGGTTATTTGCATTTTATATATAGATAGATATATATAGAATGTCATTCTAAGTGTATTTTGTTACCGATATATATATATTAATAACAAAATACAGTTAGAATGAAATTACATATGCATATATAATTTATATTAAATTTTGTTTCAATATTTAATTTATTTATTTTATTATTTAATTTATTTATTATTTTAATTATACGTATTTATATATAATATATATATGTACATCTATTATATATATAATATATATACATATTATATATATGTAATGTCATTCTAAGTGTATTTTAATATTAATATATATACTTATATTAATATTAAAATACACTTTGTATGACGTTACATATATATAATATGTATATATATTATATATATAATATATATACATATTATATATATATAAAAATGCATTTATTTTATTTTTACACATGTCTAATTATTTTTTTTAATTCTTCCCACCAGCAGGGGGACTGTCTGATATTTCAAACAGTCCCCCTGCTGGCATATCCACAGCCAGCTATAGGGGGCCATGTGATCGCTCTTTGAGAGCGATCACATGGCCCCCGGGGGCCTCATTTGCCGTGGGAGGGCTGCCTGGGCTGTGAGGCAGTCCTCCCGAAGCGGATCGCGGCGGAGGTAAGTATAACTTACCTCCTGGGGCTGCAAGCCGTTACGGCGTGCTATGCCGTCATAACGGCGTTAAAGCCCACTTAACCCGTGACGGCATAGCACGCCGTAACGGCGTTAAGGGCTTAATATCACTTTGAAGAAATTTGAATGATCAGCTTTATATCAGGGGAGCTCGAAAAAACGCACAAGGACAGACTCTTCTATCCAATACATATTATAAGTGTAACGAGTATATACCCCTACACGCAGGATCCAGCCAAACAGAAGACAGCACAGAGGAGAGATACGTCTACCGGACCTTAGAGTGGCCGGACTCGACGTAATAGGAGAAGACAGAGTCAGGAACGATCCGAGGTCAAGGGCACAAAGAGACAGCGTAAACGAGAACTAGCCGGGGTCTGGTACACAGGAATCAGCAAGCCGGCAAACAGTACAGACAAGGATAAAGCGAAAACGAAGTCAGAATACAAAGCCAAGGTCAAATACGGAGGAACACAACTGAACACAACAAGCACTAAAGGGAACTGTAGCAGAAACCACGATAGGGCAAGGAACTAAGGGAAAAGGGTGAGTATAAGTAGCCTTCAAACTAATGTGATTGGCTCCTGTCACTTCCACACCCCCAACAGGTAAGTGTATGGGGTGATTGGCATGACAGGAGCCAATGGGAGCCTTTTTGCAATTTAGGCTCCCACTGTCTCTTTAAGAGCGCGCCCGAAACTCGCGGCGCGCTCTTAGCTGCAGGCGGGACACGTGACCGCATCTCGCGGTCACTGCCCGTCTTCCTGTTAGGAGAGTCGGATGAGCCGCGTGCGGCTCATGCAGCCGCAGGACCGCGCGCGGCTTGAAGAGAGGACCGCGGCCGGCCCCCGGATAAGGTAAGTACCGCTACAGTACCCCCCCCTGAGGACACGCCCTCCGGGCGGGCAGGACCAGGCCTGGTAGGAAAACGCGAATGGAAAGAACGTACAAGGCGGGGAGCATGAAAAGCATCCACAGAAATCCAACTGCGCTCCTCAGGCCCATAACCCTTCCAATGTACCAAGTACTGAAGCCGACCCCTAAGGAAACGAGAGTCAATAACAGCAGACACTTCGAACTCCTCATGACCCTCCACAGAGACAGGAGGGGGAGGGGAAGTATGCCGGGTATAGCGGTTGCGTACGTAAGGCTTCAACAACGAGGTGTGAAATACATTAGGTATACGCAGATTCTTAGGCAGACCCAAGGCATAAGAAACGGGATTAACCTTATGTATAATGCGATAAGGACCAATGAAGCGGGGAGCCAATTTCATAGAAGGCACCCGGAGGCGAATATTCCGTGTGGAAAGCAAAACCCTGTCCCCCACAACATAGGAAGGAGCCGCTCTGCGATGCTTGTCAGCCTGAGCCTTCTGGCGGGCAGCAGAGTCCACCAAAGAACGCTGAACCTGCTCCCAAGTATTACGCAAACCAGCCAAATGCTCATCCAGAACTGGCATGCCCTGTGAGGAGAATGCAGCCGGAAGAACCACAGGATGCTGGCCATAGACAACGTAAAAATGGCTTTTGCCGGAAGAATCATGAGTGGCGTTATTCCGAGCAAATTCAGCCCAAGGAAGCAGGTCAGACCAATTGTCCTGATGGTGAGACACAAAACAACAGAGGTACTGCTCCAGAGACTGGTTGGCACGTTCAGCAGCTCCATTAGACTGGGGATGGTAAGCGGAAGAAAATGAGAGAGAAATACCCATCTCCGAACAAAAGGCTTTCCAGAACCTGGAAATAAATTGGCTACCCCTATCGGATACAATAGATAAGGGAATACCATGTAATCGAAACACTTCTCTAGCGAAGATAAGAGCCAGTTCCTTGGAAGAGGGCAACTTGCGAAGAGACACAAAGTGAGCCATTTTGGAAAACCGATCTACTATCATTAGGATGACTGTAATACCATTCGAAGGGGGTAATTCAACAATAAAATCCATTGATAGATTAGACCAAGGTCTCTCGGGAACGGGTAACGGGTGCAACAGCCCACAAGGAACTCTACGAGAGGATTTCATACATGCACAAGTAGTACAAGCACTTATATAGTCAGTAACATCCTTACGTAAGGTATCCCACCAGAAATACAGAGAAACGGCTGACACCGTTTTGGAAATACCAGGATGTCCAGCAGTCTTAGTATCGTGATACAGTGACAGAATATCCCGTCTCTCGGGAACGTCAACGAACAATTTATCATTAGGCCTCTCGCTAGGTGCCATGCTTTGTTTCGCTTGTATGGCCTGCAAGAGGGACGAGGAAATAGACAATATAGTAGTTGCTATTATCCTGTCTGGGGGAATGACAGGAGTGACATCAATCTCCTGTTTGTCAATAGTCTCGAATTGTCTGGACAGAGCGTCCGCTTTAGTGTTCCGATCACCTGGCCTATAGGTGATTATATAATTAAAATGAGACAAGAACAGTGACCACCTAGCCTGCCTTGAAGACAATCTTTTAGCTTCGCTAAGGTAGGATAGGTTCTTATGATCCGTAAATATGAGGATAGGATCCTTAGTGCCCACTAACAAATGTCTCCATTCTTTGAGTGCTAAAATGATAGCAAGGAGTTCGCGATTACCCACATCATAATTCCTTTCTGCTTTGGACATTTGTTTAGAAAAGAAGCCACAAGGATGCAATGGCTTGTCAGGAGACTCTCTTTGGGATAAGACAGCACCTACCCCTATATCGGAAGCATCAACCTCAAGTATATATGGCAATGAGGGGACAGGATGCTGTAAAAAAGGTGCAGAGGCGAACGTAGTCTTAAGAAAGTCAAAAGCCTGAAGTGCCTCGGTAGACCAGGCACGTGTATTGCCATCCTTTTTAGTCATACGAGTAATAGGTGCTACGATAGACGAAAAACCTTTGATAAAACGTCTATAATAATTAGAGAAACCCAGAAAACGCTGGATGGCTTTCAGACCTTGCGGCAGAGGCCATTCTATGACCGCAGCGAGCTTCTGGGGATCCATCCGAAAACCCTTAGCGGAAATCAAATACCCTAAAAACTGGACCTCGGATTGGTCGAATAGACATTTTTCTAGTTTGCAATAAAGACCATTAGCAAGAAGGGTCTTCAGAACTGTCGTAACATGTCTGTGATGAGTGTGTAAGTCTGTAGAATATATTAAAATGTCATCCAAGTACACAATAACAAATGAGTGAATAAAGTCCCTTAAGACATCATTAATAAATTCTTGGAATACTGCTGGGGCATTGCAAAGCCCAAATGGCATGACGGTATACTCATAATGACCTGACCTAGTGTTAAAGGCTGTCTTCCATTCGTGGTCCTTTTTTATACGTATCAAATTGTATGCTCCTCTAAGATCTAATTTGGTGAATACCGTAGCATGTTTGAGCCTGTCAAACAATTCTGTTATTAATGGTATAGGGTAAGCATTTTTGATGGTGATTTTATTAAGACCTCTATAATCAATGCAAGGTCTTAAATCACCTTCTTTCTTTGATACAAAGAAGAACCCCGCTCCAGCCGGAGAAGAGGATCTCCTAATAAATCCCTTGTCTAATGATTCTTTAATGTACTCCTCCATGACACGGTTTTCTTGAACCGATAGAGGGTACACCCTGCCCTTGGGAGGTATAGTGCCAGGCAACAAGTCAATAGCACAATCGTAGGGTCTGTGAGGCGGTAATTTGTCAGCCTCTCTTTTATCAAAGACAGTCTTTAAAGATAAATACTGAGAGGGTATAGCCGTAGACAAAGGAGGAATGGTAGGAACATTAATAGAATTCACAGGCGTGACTTCAATAGTACATGACTCATGGCAGGCTTCACTCCATGATTTTATCTGCCCTGTCTCCCAGTCAAAAATGGGATTGTGGGCACGTAACCATGGATACCCCAACACCAACTGTGAAGAGGGAGAGGTGATGACCTGGAACCGAATGGTTTCATAGTGTAGAACCCCTGTGTACATGTGTAGCGGTGCAGTCTCGTGAGTAACAACTGGAGATATCAATGGTCTACCATCTATGGCCTCAACGGCCAAGGGTATCTCCTTCTCCCTGATGGGAATATTGTTTTTCTTTACAAAACCAGAGTCTATAAAATTCTCAGCTGCCCCAGAGTCAACCAGGGCATATATATTTTCAACTATACAACTCTCTCCCATATGTAAAGAAACAGGGAGAAGCAGTCGGTTAGGAGGCAATGTAGGAGACTTAGAAATCACACCCAAGGCCAGTCCCCTATAAGGTCTTAGGTGCGAGAGTTTTCCGGGAGCAAAGGACACTCCTTTACCATATGGTCTCTCCTACCACAATATAGGCAGAGTCCCTCCCTTCTCCTATGTAATTTTTCATTATCAGAGAGTTTGGCAACCCCTAATTGCATGGGTTCCTCTTCAGATACTTTTACACTCTCCGGTGTATTAACTCTGGGGTGAATAGGTGTAACAAAACGTCTATTCCTGTTCTTGGTATAGAGCCTGTCACGAATCCTATTATCTATATCGATGAGGTAGTCAATAAGGTCCTCTAAGGCAACAGGAAGCTCCTTAGCTGCTACCTCATCCAATATAGAGTCTGATAAGCCTTCCATGAAGGCAGTAGTTAACCCATTGTTGGTCCAATCGACCTATGAGGCAAGGGTACGAAACTGTATAGCGTAATCAGCCACAGACCTAGAACCCTGTTTAACTCTCATTAATGCTCTTGCGGCATTTTTAGACCTTTTCATAGTGTCAAAAGTTCTGCGAAAAGCTGTAAGGAAACTGTGAAAGTCATGCACCATAGGTCCATTAGCCTCCCAAATAGGGTTTGCCCATTCAAGTGCTTTGTCGGTAAGTTGGTGCATAAAGAACCCAACTTTAGACCTCTCTGTGGGAAATGAACGAAGATACATCTCAAAATGAAACTCTATTTGGTTAATGAACCCTCTGCATGTCTAGAATCCCCTCCATACCTAGGAGGTGGCGTTAAATGGGCCGTAGCATTAGGCACAGTCGATACTTCAGGAAGCAGGGGTGTAGGAGGGTTTGGTGCGGTTGCTGGAATGGTTCTAGCTAAGAGCGTCTGGAGAGCCTGAGCTATCTGATCCATACGGTGATCCTGCTCTACAAATCTAGCCTCATGGGACGCCATCTGTTGAGCTAAATCTGCGGGGTCCATGGCCCTATCGTAAAGTAACAAGTATATACCCCTACACGCAGGATCCAGCCAAACAGAAGACAGCACAGAGGAGAGATACGTCTACCGGACCTTAGAGTGGCCGGACTCGACGTAATAGGAGAAGACAGAGTCAGGAACAATCCGAGGTCAAGGGCACAAAGAGACAGCGTAAACGAGAACTAGCCGGGGTCTGGTACACAGGAATCAGCAAGCCGGCAAACAGTACAGACAAGGATAAAGCGAAAACGAAGTCAGAATACAAAGCCAAGGTCAAATACGGAGAAACACAACTGAACACAACAAGCACTAAAGGGAACTGTAGCAGAAACCACGATAGGGCAAGGAACTAAGGGAAAAGGGTGAGTATAAGTAGCCTTCAAACTAATGTGATTGACTCCTGTCACTTCCACACCCCCAACAGGTAAGTGTATGGGGTGATTGGCATGACAGGAGCCTTTTTGCAATTTAGGCTCCCACTGTCTCTTTAAGAGCGCGCCCGAGACTCGCGGCGCGCTCTTAGCTGCAGGCGGGACACGTGACCGCATCTCGCGGTCACTGCCCGTCTTCCTGTTAGGAGAGTCGGATGAGCCGCGCGCGGCTCGTGCAGCCGCAGGACCGCGCGCGGCTTGAAGAGAGGACCGCGGCCGGCCCCCGGATAAGGTAAGTACCGCTACAATAAGGTGTGTAACATTAACCGGTGAGGCAGCTCCGTTGGCAAATTCCCTGACTACAGAACCTGGTTCAAATCCCAGCAGGGTCAAGGCAGCCCTTCATCCCTCCGAGGTCGATAGAATGAGTACCATCAATTGGGCAATAATAACATTGGGGTGTATATAAAAACTACCCCTCTCTGTCTCATTAGATATATTTGCCAGAAGCTCAAGGAAGCAAGGTGAATGGTTAGTGCAGGACCCACCTGAGAGGATTGCCTTGACGTGGCAGGTGGGCATTCCCTCGAACGGTCATTGGAAGTAACTAAATGACCTCCATTTGTTTAAATATACATAGGGATTTGGGAGAGAGCGCAGGTAACTTTTTTCTGTGGCTTTTACTGTATGGTTGTTGCTGCTGCCCAGGAGTGGTGGGAATGAGCGCAGGACTTGTATTTTTCTAATTGGGTAATAATAACATCTATTATTATTCAGCTGCGATTTGTTTAATTCTGAGTCCCACTAGGAGAAAGGCGCCATATAAATACTAGTTATTATATCAAGGCACGGACAATAACACTTTCCCCTTACCACTAATCCTATTCCTAACTCGAATACACATTTCTAATCCTATAACCGTAAAGTGTTACTCCAACACCATAACCACTTCAGTGATTTGACATGGTCATGGTGCTTGGAATATGCAGGGCTGTCCCCCACACTGCCTGGCATACCATCACGGCATCCACCTCAACGCAGTGGCGGAACAAAAGTAGAAAGAGCCCTGGTGCAAGAATTTTATTGGGGCCCCCCAATTGCAAGGTTGGACAAAAGGTAGAACCTGATCTGTCGTGCAATTCCAACAATGCTTTGACAGCTGGGGCTCTATCAATTTCCCATGCTTGCAGGGTTGTATTTAACACGGAGCCGTGTTTGTGTGTTTGAATATAAACATGTGTTTGTATGGAGTATGTTTGTGTAAATGCGTTTGTATGTGATTTTTGAATGTAGGGGTTTGTTTATATATAATTTTGGTGTTTAACACAGAGGTTTGTTTGTATGTAATGTTTGAGTTTTAAGTTTGAATGGAGGGGTGTATTTGTATTTAATGTTGGTGCTCAAACGCACAAGTACACACATGCAGATACACAGGCACATGCACTGACAGACATACTGACACACACAGGAACATACACTGGTAGACGTACTGACACACACACAGGCACATATACAGACATACTGACACACACACACAGAGACACATACACTGATAGGCATACTGACACACCCACACACACGGATCATGAGCCATTCCAAGCCACATACACTGACACACACAGACAGGCAAATACACTGACACACAGATGCAAATACTGACAAGACATACTGACAAACATCACAGATACATCCACTGTCAGACATACTGACACACACATACTAACAGAAATACTGACACACACAGACATATTGACACACACACATACAGACAGACATACAGACAGACACAAACACACCCACAGACATACTGACACACACAGTTGTAGTAGAAATGTGGAGCTGCACTCTGTCCCAAGTGTTATGTAGCTGGGTGCAACCAGGCCAGTCACAGTACCAGGGACCAAGTACTCAATAGCAGGTAGAAGTAAGGTCCAGGCACTCCAAGGTACAAAAAGGCAAATTTATTGAACCCACTGCCACTCTTGACAAAGACTTGACACTGCCAAGCTTGACAAAGACTGTATAGGTCGAAACGTTGTGAGTGGCAGTGGGTTCAATAAATACTGACACACACACATACTAACACACAAGTAAAATTTACCTTTTTTTTAAAAAAAAATTTGCTGAGGGCAGCGGGGCCCACGGGGCAGCTGCCTTGGTCCCCCCAGAAGTAACCCAGCCCAGGGCAGTTGCCCCGTTTGCCCCGCGTTAAAGAAGGCCCTGGGAATATGTGCAGCGGTTCGCTTCCCGAACAGCCAATGTCAATTCTGTGCAAAATTATCCCCTGTCCTCCCTTCAGTCTTCTCTCCCTATCCAACAATGTGGGGTGACATCAGCCAAGGAGTATCAGTCTAAGGGAGAGCTTGGCATTGACAACAGATAAAAGGTAGGTTTAAGCATTTTTTATGAGGGGAGAGGAACCAGTACAAAAAGAGTTACTACAACCAAAACCAGTGTTTTATAAAAACAGGGTGGGGGGGTTTAGGCAACCCTTTAAGATCCTTTTTTCTTGGCCTTAAAAGGATGCATCCAGCAGGCAGTGATCGAGGAAACTGCTTTCTGTTCTGTAGCTAGAACACAGTATTAGCAGTTACACTTTCATGCAGTTTAGAAACCTGTTGAATCTTTGCAGAAAGCAGCGTGGCGAGGTCAGAGGGTGCAACGTTAGTACAGCCTCCCCTCTGCTCATTCTCATCCAAACACAACTTTCACTGTCAGATTCCAAGAAGGGGGAGCACAGAGCCATGGTCCTAGTTCAGTGAAAAGCCACAAAGCAATAAACCATGAACTAGGACTCCACGTTCTCCGCTTATTAACCTATTCTCCACCTTCCCATAGAGTCCTCCTTGCACTCAGCTGCTTAAACTCCTTGGATCACAGCTGCTCCCATTTTGTAGTAAACCTTCCCTGTGCTAGTTTACTTGTGTGACAGTGTGTGTGTGTGTGTGTGACAGTGTGTGTGTGTGTGTGAGACAGTGTGTGTGACTGTGTGTGTGTGACAGTGTGTGACACCCGGGTGCTGTATTGTTGAATAGTAGTCAATCTAGGAGCGCTAGAATACAGGCCGTAGGCTCGGACACCAGGTCTAGAGATCAAAACTTGGAGGGCCAACTCCAAGATCAAAGTCAAATCCGCTAAGAGCTGATGTGGGGCGTTTTCACATTGTATTTTCAGATTTGTCTTGTTTCTGTGTGTGTGCAGATTTAAATGGTACAGACAGCAGAAAACAGAACTCACACAATTAAACATTAACTGTTATTGGAGCGGCTTATCGCAGCGATAATATATGGGATGACGATCTTGCAGGTGATATGACACCTTTTACAAGTTTATGGAATCCTGTGTATGTGCATTGTAACGTTTCTACCATAGCTGCAGGGAAAGCGAAAATAGCTGAAATCATTTGAAACTAATAATTTCTCCGGGTTGGCTGATTCATGCTTTTACAGCTCAAATTCAAATCACAATCTGTAACCAGAATATCTAGAGATTAAAATAAAATGAAGGCAGCCCCCACTCTGCTGGGATTAGACACAGACAACAGAAGTGCATGGGAGTGAAATCCGTTATACGAAAACTGTAAAAATAAACAAGCAGATAAATGTTAAATAATAATAATAAATGAAAATTAATACATTTTAAAAATTAAAGAGAAAAGAAAAAGAAACTGCCCAGACCTTCCAGATCCACATTACGAAATTTCGCTACTGCTACAATGATAAAGAATTGTAAGCGGTGAAAATCCGTAAATTCAAAAGGGACACTCGACTATCAGCACAACCGTGTATATACATGGAAACAGCAATCTCGACCTATAGTACAAAAAAGACATTGACATACTTCATCTCAGGAGACCTTTACTACAATTACCGACTCGGAAGCCTCCTTAGCAGGCACCTCTACAAGTACCACCACCCGTCCTTTTTTAGAGACACGCACCGCACAAGAAGGGGCATCAGGAGGCACTCCAGACAAGATAGACAAGCGACAAACCCGCAGCGAGACCATGACGAAAGGCCACAGGGACAAGGGGTATTAAACCTTTCAAGCACTGTACTGACTACTACCCAAATATCTGCACTTAGCAAAGGCTTAAACTTTGTACCTTAATTTAAATCTAAATTGTTTCCGTGTCAGGTAGACTTGCAATAGTTTTTCCGTCTAATTAATCTGCGTGTATTTTTTTTAGATCGTCAACTCCAATGCCAGAGAGACAACATCCCTCCAGGAGATGATCCTTTGGCAGGCACACATTTTAGCTACGCGGCAAATATGGAGGTCTGTAGGAACAAAAGTACATTTTTTTTTTCCATTGTCCCTGTGGCACCAAGTGACTATGCTTTATAGATGACTGCTTTATATTATGGCAGGGCAACAGGTCTGATCTTGAGGTGTTCCTAAAATACTTAAATGAGTGTCATAGGGACATTACATTTACCACGGGAGTGAGTACTGATAGTGTCATTTTTTTTGGATGTGCAGATCAGTAAGAAGGATGGATTTCTGGAGACTGATCTGTACACTAAACCGACTGATTCAAACAGTTTGTTGCACGTTAAAAGTTTTCATTCGCCTAAACAAATCTGTTCAATTCCATACAGTCAGTTCCTGAGAGTCCGCCGTATTATCAGCGATGACAACATAGTTTATACCCGCTTCACAGGGCTTTCACAGAAATTCCTGGATAAGGGATATAGCTCACGTCTGTTACGGTAAGCCAAACGAAAAGCCAAAAGGTATTAACCGGGAGGAATTACTCTCTACGACTAATAAATCCAAACAAGACAGAATATCATTTGTGAGTACTCACTCAGCACTTTCACAACAAATTCAGAAGGTCATCCGAAACAACTGGTTTATATTACAAATAAACTGTCTGGACATTATTTAAAAACCCTCCACTGTTTACAAACAAATGTGGGCATTCTATTAGAGACAAGGTAGTCAGGGCTGACACACAGACTAACTTTAGACAAACGTTCCTTTCAAAACCTGTACATGGGACATATCCCTGTTTAAGTTGCAATCACAGCAGTGGGATCATTAAGGGGTATATATTGCACCCACCCTAGAACTGGTGAACGGATTAAATTGTCCGGTTTGGATACAGTGTCCCCTCATGGTCTCAATGAGAAGCTAGAGTGAAATTGGTTCTTGTAGGTGCGTCCGTCAGGTGACCACCAAGGGATACATTTCGAACCTGGGTTTGTATTATGCTTAATCGATTATATTTTAATTAAGCTATTTTGTCCTGATTAACAGTCTCTCTTCATATGTACATCTTATGTTTCATGCTGTATATTCTAACATATTGTGAGACCGATTTTATGTAGAATTTTTATTCATATTATAGATAGTGTTGGTTTTTGTTATGTTTTGATTATTATATCAGCTGAGCTAGAATCCCCCCTAATACCTTTGCTCCTTTTTATACATTCATTTATTTAATGTTGGTATTATAACCTTATATACTGCTTCGGATGATAGAAATATACTTTCTAGTCTGCGTTATGGCTTGTTTAAAGGACCACTATAGGCACCCAGGTCCAGCTAGGTTTAACCCTTTTTGCAGTAAACATAGCAGTTTCAGAGAAACTGCTATGTTTACCTATGGGTTAATCTAGCCTCTAGTGGCTGTCTCATTGACAGCCGCTAGAGGCGCCTCCTGATTTTCACAGTGAGAAGACGCCAGCGTCCATAGGAAAGCATTGATAATGCTTTCCTAAGAGACTGGCTGAATGCGCGCGCGGCTCTTGCCGCGCATACGCATTCAGCCAATGACGTAAGAAGAGGGAAGAGAGTCCCAGCGCCGAGGGAGCCCGGCGCTGGAAAAAAGGTAAGGGATTAACCCCTTGCTCCCCCTTCAGCGCCACGGGAGTGGGACCCTGAGGGCACCCTCAGGGCACTATAGTGTCAGGAAAACTAGTATGTTTTCCTGGCGCTATCGTGGTCCTTTAACTTACACCTTTTTTGATTAGAATGAGCCTATGTTTACCCGTTTCCTAGCAACCGGACGTGATGACGCCATGCACCGGGATGCGACATCTGACATCATCGCGCACGTCCCAGGAAGTGATTGGAACTTGCTAAACAGCTGTTTTTGATCCTGTTTGTATTGACAAAGGGCCACAGCCCGAAACGTTTGCAACTCGTATGTTGTCCTTCAAATAAATATGGTAGCACCTGGGTGTGCACTTTAAATACCAGATGCGCATTTCTCAAATTTTTCTGGACTTGACTATTGCACTGAAGGAGCTACAGTGGGAGTTATTGCTGCACGGTTTGCCTATCATGTATTTTTACTGAAACAGCGTAGGTAGATATTCTGCCTCTACCTCATATTTAGAGATCCCCATTACCCATAGGCGGCCAGTAATAACACGTCTGCTATTCACTCACAGCACGCTTGGCAGAGTGAGGGTTGATAGGTCCGAGTTTGCCTAATCTTCCTTACTATGCTGTGAGGATGCAGGCTAAATGATATGAGTGGTGGTCTGCAGGACCCCCTATACTAAGATTTGTGGTGGTTCATTATACCCCTTATCTACCAGGGGACCTGCTTCTACCTTTGCTTTTGGGCTTAGGGCGCCCATTGAACCGCCTATCAATTAGGAGAGAGCTTATTAAGGGTTAAATGTAAGGAGTGTATGAGTGTATTTGGTTAATTGTGCTCAACTACTCCTAACTTAAACTAGATCTAACACCCCCCTCCCCGTAGAGATTATATATACCGTATATATATATACACACACACACAGAAACAAACATACACGCACACACATTTATAATAAAGTAACCAAACAGAACTTCACTCGACACAAACGGTGATACAAATCAAACTATTTCACGGTTGTTGCGAGAACAGTTTCCTAAAAAGCTCTCTTATCTTTAAAACTATATCTCCAGTTATTTCATTGCAAAGAAGTGGAAGGTGATTGGAACAGTGCTGCTATGGCCAGGTTGTTTAATGCTCCGTACTAATAAGAGTTTTTTTTTTTATCTTTTATCCACATAACCTCAGCAGAATACTTCAAGCTTCTTACGGAGTCTAGACTGCAAGTACCATACAGCACCCCTTACTCCTCTCCTCGTCTTCACCCTCTATGGCAGCGCACCCATTGGAGCAGTATTAGGGTGCCAGTTTCCCAATCCCCCTTAGTGGTGGCACACCCGGGCTGAACAAGGAAACATGTAAGCCCAATGCATGCTTACCAAGTTAAGAAGCAGCCCTGCTAGACTGCCAGCCAAACACTGCTAGTGTTTCACATGGGCATATACGCCGTGTATTGTCTAACACAGAACAATGGTGTTCCCACTTTCAATCTGACGCTGACTTGGTAGATCCAGGACAGTTGGAACAAGTGGCAACCCCCGTGAAACTTCCCTACTTTTCATGACCTTTGGCAGGCTTTCTTGGCCACGTAGGATATCAATTTGCCCTCTGTCAGACTCCATACTGACTGCACCAGTCACACCAGGTATGTCACAGATTGACAGGTAAGTAGCCATTCTTTACTCTAAACACTGAACCTGATCTATGGCATGGTGGCCTACCACACAGCCATGATTAATGAGTAAATCACACAACTGGATGGAATGGGGAACAACTAATAGCAGAGCTGCAGCTAAACCTAATCACAAACAAAGTAAAAATACCAGCAGCCCCCTGACTCACATGGAAATATCTGAAAATGCAGGATTACAAACTATATATCGCACAGATACAAATAAAGTGTCTTCTATTCTCTGGACTTCTGCAAGAGTTTCAGGCAGAACCGGATATACCGTCCCACCCAACAGTCGGTGTTTGCTTAATAATTATTCATGCCCATTGTACACCCCTATGGAATTTGCTGGCACTTTATAAATAATAAAATAATAATATTGCCATTTACATTGTGTGACGGAAAGCAGACTGCAAATCAATATGTGGGAGCATCCATAGGTCTAAATCAGCTGCTGTCTAATGAGAGGGCTGACCACAAATCACTGTGTATCCGAAACAGAATTAGATAGAGGAGAGAGCTGACAAGGTCAGTAATTGGCTAAAATGATCGTCAGAGGTTTTTCTGTCTCCTTTATAGAAAGGGACATGCCTTGGATATCAGTGCTGGCTGGGAGTGAGAGCACCTCTATAAGATTTATTCAGTAATAGGATCCAAGTCATTTTCCACCAAGGTTCGGGAATCTAATCTATTCCTGTGTAATCCAGAGATGCTTGAGCCAAATGAAAAGCTAAAGTGAAGAACTGACCATAACTATCTTAAAGTAGCTCTCTCACTATCTGGATTAGTTGTGTAATATGTAAAGACCTCCTACGGTGACTGCTCTGCTGGTGGTGTGGTGGCTGAGGGTTGCAAGGGAAGGCGAGCTATACTTTTCTGAACCGGTCCCTTGCGGCCAGTGCTATATTCCTTGCGCCAGTCCTCTTCAGCACCTGCCACTTCAGCAGACCAGAGCCGACGCATGCACAAGAGTACAACACTGAGGTCTACAGAGGAGCCAGCAAGATCCTCTAGCGACAGAGGCCTTTTCCCCTCAGCCACCAGTAGACAGATGACTGCGTGGAGGACAGGCCTGGCACTAAAGACTGACAGCCTTAGGGGGAATAGATGGCAGAGCATTTAACAATGCTCCCAGTGGCTATTTCAGGGGACAATTCCATCAATAGAAGTTTGAAAGTTTTGTTGTATCTCACCTTTGTATGTTAACCTAGGAAGTACAAAGCAAAACGGAGGACAGTGGACGCTAGAATTAAAATATGCACCTGAGTCCTGTACACAGGAAGCACAAAAAGTTATCTACAATGTTTATGTTTGTTGATGCAACAAGTAGAGAAACGTATCAGTAGAAATATTATAAACTTTTGGTAAATATTGTTTATTTTGGGTCTATTACTACCTACAGTCATTAAAGAATACAGACTAAAGCTGAATAACACACAAACCGAATGTTTAAAAGATATTGTTAACGCATGTTCACTACAACCTATGACTTTAGAAGTCTCACCACAGTTACCAGTTACTGAGCACAGCTTCTAAATAACAAAAAGTAAATAAAATAAAAACACACTCAGGGTCTGAGATTAAACAAACAATAAAAAAAAATCCAGTTACAATCATTATGGCCTCAAAGACGGTTTGTTTTTCTATTTCTATATGGTTTAGCTACCTGCACCCTAGGAGCCAGACAGGTGGCCTACCAGACGTATGCAGATTCCATTAGCTTGCACGGCATATTCATGTCTTCATATGAATGAAACTCCTGCAGACTGCTGAGCTGGGGATATAAGATAAGCACAGTGTGACCGCGGAGAATACGGCCAGGGTCGGGATCAGCTGACAACTCCCAGAACACATTCACAGAACACATTTTTGTATATTATTTTTAATCTCTAGATTGTAAGCTTGTTCGAGCAGGGTCCTCATTAAACTCTTGTTCCTGTCAAAATTTGTAGTTTGTCTCATTTACTTTTAACCCCCTCTCCCCCTTTATAATATTGTAAAGCGATGCAGAAATAGCTAGCGCTTTACAAATGTCAATAATAACATAATATAATAATAATCCATCTCTCCATAATGAGTTAATAAGGTGTGGGTGGCTCTAGCACAGAGTATCCCTTTAATTAGTGCGGGGAGTGGGTTATAACAAACACCATTGTGTTATGATGCAAAATTAAACAAAACAACACCACCTGGAAAAGGGAAGGTATACAAATGAATAAAACAATACGATCTATTTCTATGATACCAGTACGATACAGTCATAACTAGCCCATAATGGATTATGGTGAATTAAAACCCAAAGGCTATATAGTCAGAGTTTGAGTATTCCACCATAAATTTTACAATTCAGTTTGCCAATTTACTAAAATACACTGCTTGGTGAATAAACCCTATGGAGGGTACGAGATCATACTGGGGCCTTTAAATTTCTGATGGTATCTCCGATAAATAGCAGAATAAAGGAGAACGATAATCATCGCATTAATATGTACACAGGACATATTTCACAAAGTACTGTTCTATTTCCCCATTGCAGACATGTGACTACATATGTGTTTCTACTTTGGTTGTAAGTGGTTATGGTGGTCAGAGCGCTTTGCCCCTTTTTCCAGTAATGGGACACACCCGGAGGGACCCTGCTGGCTGTGACCTGCTCAGCTATGAAGAACTTTGATGCAGATCTTGCCGACCATTCAATGGCCGAGAGTGTCAGCTAACTACCCTTAGCCATTTAATGCAACTTGACATTAGCCAGTGTGGAATTCTTGGCCACGTCAAATCATTGAAGTGCTCATGGTGCTTGGAGTAACCCTTGGAAAAAAATTTTTATTAAATCACTTTCCATAAATATTTATTTGAATTAATATAATTCTTAATAAAATTATTTTACCCACTGTAAGCCGCAATAAATTTCTTAGTCATAGACCACCAGCTGTACAATGACCCAATCCTACTGCCCCCTGTTTAATATCGGAATATAGCGCAATACTGGGTCAGTAATAATTAAGCTGCACCAGTAAGCGTACTGTACAGTCACACAAGGTGAGCTTATTAACCTTTATTTTCCTCTAAAATTAAATCTGTCTGCATATTTACCAGTCTATCCCTTAATATTTGTGGGCTGACATTCAGGCTAAATCAGTCCCTGTCATAATGTACAGAATTAAACTTTTCCTTACTTAACTAATCTTTTCTCAGTTTTTTCCTGACATTTTAAGTGCGATAGGTGTGATCTAGAACGGTACACAATGAAAGGCTCCCACACCTACTGCTATCTGAATGAACAAACACAAGCAAACGACATGCGTGTCACCGTAAAACCTTGGCAGTCAGGACGAGCCGTTCCATATGTCAGCAATGAGTTCATGTATTAGTTAAACACACACAAACACATGTCGTATTGTCCCACATGGGTTAACGCCAAGGGAACTGCCCCATCCTACAAGCTGAGCCAGATTTTCACACACACACACGATCGGCCACAACAGGAGAAAGCTTTCAAACCAGTTTGGGCGTTCCCTTCACTCCTGGCAAGTCAGCACCCATCTTAACAGCAATGGTGTAACGACACGGGCAGAGCCTGGCATTCACAATGCCCTGCAGCACAAATCTCTAACCAATAAGGAGGTCTGGGGAATAGCTTTATCCTAGCAGTTAAAATATCGATACATATCCCACTTCCTATGTTTATTCTCTCTATATCCCCCCATATCAGGGATAGGCAGCGTTCGACACGCAGCCCTGATGCTTTCCAGCATTATGCCTTTGAGTGCATTATGGGATACGTAGTCTACAAGTTCTGGAGTGCCAAAAAAAAAAAGTCTACTCCCACCTGCCTTATAACCACTGCTGTACCATTCCTGATCTGTACAGAGAAAACTAATTCCGTGAGACAATGACCCGAATAGAATAACTGACTGGTCTGACAACATACAGCGTCACGGTTATCACATACCACGGCGAAGTATATAATAATACAGAGTCTAGCACGCCATGCAGTCTTTGGAGCCTTCCAGATTCAAATTTTAAACATTTCTGTATAATATATATTTTTTTTTTCTGTAATAGCAGAAAAAAAAAACTTAAAATAGAACCCAATACAGTTATTACTTCATTCGCCCAACTTTTCTTCACTATAAATGTAGAACGTCAAACTCAGCACTAGTTGTGATATTTTTAGAGCATGTTTTCTTTCAGTGTTGAATTGGCCGACTGACCATCGCTGAAATATGTGCAGATGAAAGTTCAACCAAAGAATGCCTGGGCACGGGAGATTATTTTTTACGCCTTTATTCAAACACCATCAGCTTCAATCACTTTCTTGATTAACTGGTTTATATTTAGCACAGGGTTTGAATGTTCCACTATCCATTGTAAAGTAAAAATTCACCCCTGCCAACTGCGCTATGGATAATTCAGGCTTCCAGCAACAAGTTACTCCTGGGCTTGGCTACTAGGATTTGTCATTATGAGCTCTCCTATCTGCTTTATTTTCTCAAACCATTAAAGGGACATTATGATCACCAAAACAACTTTAGATTAATGAAGCAGCTTTAACCCCTTAAGGACCAAACTTCCGGAATAAAATGGAATCAGGACATGTCACACATGTCACGTGTCCTTAAGGGGTTAATGTATAGCTCGTGCCTCTGAAGTTTCACTGCCATGTAGGAGTTAAATCACTTTGTTTCTGTTCATGCAGCCCTAGCCACACCTTCCCCTGGCTGTGACTCTCACATCCTGCATGAAATATTTTTATTTTTTTTATCTCCTGCTCTGTAAATTGAGCGTTAATTACATACGAGAAGCTAATGCAGTGTCTCGCATGCTATAAACCGAGCAGAGATAAGAAATTCCTAAATTAAACAGAATTTACAATAACGGAAGTGTAAACATTAGATGACTATTTACAGGAAGTGTTTAGGAAGGCTGTGCAAGTCACATGCAGGGAGGTGTGACTAGGGATGTATAAAAAGTGATTTAACTCCAAAATGGCATAAAATTGAGCAGGGAGACTGCAGTGGCATCAAAACGGCGTAATTATTTGTTTTGGAGACTATAGTGTCCCTTAAAAAAATTTAAATAAAACGTATGCTCCAATCTCCTGAAGGGGTTCCTATCTCAGACATCCACCACATTAATATCTGGCTATAAATCTTCAAGTGCTCATTGGCAATTGACAAGTACAGTTGACATTAACCTCCCATGGTCAATCTATGAAACAAGGTGGAGTAGAAACAAGTGATTAAGGTAAACTACACTTTGTAAAGGGACATAATAGGCACCCAGACCACTTCATCTCATCACTGTTCTTGTCCCCTTTAGTCCTGCAATGTTTATATTGCAGTACTAAGACTGCCTCTAGTAGCTGTCAATCCACATTACGAGCAAAGTATTTTTCAGATAAGCCAATCACATCGCAGAACTAGAATCAGCATGAAACATTTAAATCCTATTCAAAGTAAATTTCAATTTTAAGGTCTAGTTATTTTGCCCTAAAATGTTGAGTTCTCCACAATTCCCTGTTTAATGAAAATCCTTGATAGAGTATCTAGACCAAAGCATGATTCCACACACCGTCCGAGCTCAGCCATATACCACCCCACCCCACCCACGCACTAATGCTGTTTTTGATCTCAATGTCTTTTGGTAATCCGGTTAAAATCTTGCTATTGATTGCAGTTACAATGTATAAACCTGCAACTCACTTTCTGAAATCATGTTTTAAATAGTAAATGTTCTCTCTAAAGACATAACCTCAAAGCAGGAGAGACCAAACACAATCTATAAACTGCCCTAATAGAAATGCCAGTAAATGAGAAGATGAATTAACAGGGTGACCACCCAGAGGGTAGCACAGCGCTACTGGCTCTGTGGAGGGAAGAGGAAGGAAGCCTCCCTGGCTGTCTGATTGATAGCCCCCAATTATTGAAATGAGCACTTTTATCAAATGTCCCAAATGTGACAGGCTCCAGACACACAAATCAAATCGGCAAGACGTAGTGATTTGTGTATGTAGAGTGTCTCTTCCTGTAACAAGTAACGAAAAACATGGTACAACTAGTGTATGACAACAAAAGACAATCCCCTCCTACTTAGTAACAATTAGGCTCATAAAAATAGTTTATGAGCCTTTTCTACTTCAATCTGCATTAGCCAACAGTAATTTCTGTGAAAAAAAAAAAAAGAGAGAGGAAAAAAAATAAATAAAAACTTGTTGCCTAATTCCACTCCTTTAATTGTATCTGCTTCCCCTTGGCGTGGCTCACGTATAAGATGAGGAAGTGAGACTGCTAGTATGTCAAACGTTCTATAAAGATCACATTCTTAAAAACACTGAAACATCGCGTTATATCTTAAATCTCAAAACTGTCCTTCTAAATCTAAAACTACAAAAAGGGGGCCTTCAAATAAAAAAAACATGGCTCCATCTCAAAATTCTGCATTTATAGAATAACATATTGCTACGCAGAAAATCATTATAATAAAAAACTGATGAAATCCCCCAAATGAGACATGGGTGTCTTGCACGGTTTGGAAGCTGTAAAACATGTGTTGAACTTTGTCCTCTAAATTCCCCAAAAATGAAGCCAAGAATTGTGGTAAAATGCTGCAATGTCCAACCTGAAAATCCACTGTTTGTGTAAATGTGTGTCACCTTTCACTGCCATCAATTTCAAATGTATACTTGCAGCAATTTCAGGGTTATTCAGCATGGATTCAAAGCTAGATATCTTTATAAAAAAGCTGCAGTTGTTACAATCTGCCACGAGCTAGAGACCCACAAAATCAGAAAGATAGCAGCACCAAAAAGTGACAAAAAAGGTAAGTATCTACCCAACAACTGACACCAGTCACCATAAATAAAAATCAAAGACTAAACTTTAGTTACATTATCACTTTAACTCCTTCCCAACGTTACAGTATGTGATACCATCCTAGTCAAAAACATAGCCCGCATCCGCCCCTTTCTTACCCAAGATGCTACCAAGGAGCTTGTCCATGCTCTAGTAATTTCCTGCATGGATTACTGTAACCCTCTCCTGATTGGTCTCCCCAAAAGCCGTATTGCCCCACTACAGTCTGTAATGAATGCTGCAGCTAGACTGATTTTCGTATCCAGTCGGTCCTCTCACACCTCGCCCCTCTGCCAGTCCTTACATTGGCTCCCTGTATCCTATAGGAGTCAATTCTAAGTGCTAACCCATACATTTAAAGCACTGACCAATTCTAGGCCCTCTGATATCTCTTCCCTGATCCATAGCTATGCCCCTTCTCGTACCCTCCGCTCTGCCGGTGACCACCTCCTAACCGCTGCTTGCACCCGTACGGCCAACTCGCGCTTGCAGGACCTCTCGCGGGTGGCTAATCTCCTATGGAATAGCTTGCCTACTGCCATCAGACTCTCCCCTAGTCTTCAATCATTTAAGAAGGGCCTTAAAACCCATCTCTTCAGGAAAGCTTATGGCCTCCCAGAGTAATCTCTCCCTTACATACCTGTCTCTTGCTCTCTCCTATGGGATAGTGCTTTGCTCGCTCCTCCAGCTCTGCTTCACTCCTACTTGATATTTCCTATCCTAATGTTTCTAATACCCCACCTCCTATAGTCTGTAAGCTCGTTTGAGCAGGGTCCTCTTCAACCTATTGTTCCTGTAAGTTTTCTTGTAATTGTCCTATTTAGTGTTACATCCCCCCTCTCAAAATATTGTAAAGCGCTACGGAATCTGTTGGCGCTATATAAATGGCAATAATAATAATAATAGTAATAGTAAAGGTGGGATTTCATGGAGGCCCTCCCTTTGGCCTGCCAATTGCGGTCTGTGGGGGTGCTTGAGACTCCCAGTTCCCCTGATGCCAATGTCTGTGTCACCACCCACATAATCGCGATGACAGGCGTTCATTGAACATTGTCCTCTGCCCCTCACTTTGCTCAGAGATCACAGAGTCACAAACTGTTAAAAACAAGCTTGTTTTCAAAACTGCCGCCAAAGCCAGTCGAGGCCCCAATTCCATTTATATAATGCAGACAGTGGCTTAAGCCAATCACACAGAGTCTCGAGGTTGGCACAATGGTCCCTGCTCCATTTAATTTCCAGGCCTTACTGGAAAAACAGACAACACCAGGAGACTATAACCACTTCAATGAGGTGACCCAGATACAGTGCCTACAGTGTCCCTTTAATCTAAGCATTTAATGCAAAATCTGTTCTTGCATATTGAGGCTGAAAATGATCTTGCCTTAAGGTTTAAAGGGGAACTGTCCATTCCAAGGGTTTATAGTTATTATCAGGATTATTTAAAAAAGTGAGAATTCAAAGTGAATTTAGAATGTAAGGCCAAAATAGCCAAACTGGATAAATTGTCTAATTAAGATAAGTTTTCAGTTAGACTACTCTGGCCTTAAATTTGAAATTCACTTTGAATTGTCGCTGTAGTGAATAATTCTGTATGTTTTCTACCTCTTAGCTCCCTGTCCAGTCTTGCTATAAGCGCTGTTCTTTACACCTGTCAGGTAGCACAGAGAGAGCATAAGGAGAGGAGGAAAACCGGTAAAAATATAAGGGAGATTAATCCAATTATCATGGTTTTAAAAGTGAAGCAAAACTGTGAAATTGAAGTAATCACAGATGGAATGTACCCGATTATTCCACTGGATTCCATGGTGATTGACCCACTTTTAAAACTTTGCACCGGTTTTTAGGTCACAACATTTTCATAAATCTCACACAATGATTTGGTTCTCTTCCTCCAAATCAACACATGCCAGGCAGTGCCAGGACTGTACTAGTTTCTTATGGTAATTACTAAATATTTAATGTAAACTAAAAAGAAATCAGAACATCAAATGAAAAAGGTTAACCCGCGTTCTAGGCGATTTCCAGTGTTTTATTCAATGGTTCTACAGGTGCCCAGAATATCCGTTGGAACGTCTTGCTAAACATTCCCTACATATTATTGCTCAGGGCATTGTTAAGACATCTGATGACTCCTCTCATGTATTGACTTTTTTGGACCAATATCCACAATAGCCGAGCTGTATGACCGACAATTGGAGTCGCAATGATTTGCTTGCATTGAGTAAAGATGGGTCAATAAAACAATATAATGGGGGGCAATTTGGTTCCTACAATCTGTCTTTACGTCACTATATTTACCAACAGACAACTGGTAGTCAAAGTAAACAGAATAACATCTCGCTGGAGGAAGGGGAATGGAGGGGGGAGTTTACGACAAAATATACGAAGTGGGTAATTTTGCAATCCAGCTGCAAATTTGGAGATTAGTAAATAATCCCGCCATAATTCTAGATAGCTATTGACGACTGGGAAACTTTCCCAAAATTCTTAATTAACATGCACGGCCACGTTTGGATTTTTTATAAAAACAGGACTTTTTATGAAAAAAGTCACGCATGTTGTGCTTGGATTTCATTAAAATTCCAGCACAACCAATGCAGATCACAACAGTCGAATCTACTTTGTATTATGATCTGATTTTTGGAGAAATAAGGTAAAATGAGAAGTTTAAATCAGCTGCTGCCTCCATATCCCGCCACTCTAGACAGCTAATGGCAGCAGGCCATAGCCTCCAATGGCATTTTATTCTGTATGTGCAAAAAGGTCTATGGTGGATCCCACGGCCTTGCAAGGTACACCACTGATGCAGCTCCTTGCAGTTTTACATTCCAGGAGTTAAACAAGCACTCCAGCTCGCTGTAGTGGTTATGGTGCCAGAAGTGCCCTGGTGCTCACACATTGTAGGGAGTCAAACTAATTTCAAACGGTTTCACTGGCGCTGCTCCCCGCATTGTTTAGCTAAGGAGATCAAACTCCTTTTTACGGCTTTAATGGAGGCAGGGAGAGAGCTGTAGTGGTTATGGTGCCTTCCTTTAACCCCTTAAGGACCAAACTTCTGGAATAAAAGGGAATCATGACATGTCACACATGTCATGTGTCCTTAAGGGGTTAAAGACAGCTGTAGCAAGCAGACGCAGCTTCAGGTAAGTATACCTCAATTCTCCCTCGGCCATAGATATGCAAGTGGATGTGTCAATTTGGACTTCTTGGGAGGATTGTAAAGTTCACAAGTGTTTGTGCCGTGTTAAAATACAAATAATTCTGTAGGCAGACTTCAAGCACTGTTTTCCTTCAAATAGATAGTCTAGTACAGGGGTAGGCAACCTACGGCACGTGTGCCATGCACGGCACTCAGGGCCGGTGCAAGGATTTTTGGGTACATAGGCGAAGATTAATTTTTCCGCCCCCCCCCCCCCTCTAAAATTAACATCTTCACCTATGTGCCTCCTAACCAGCCCCTCCCTCTTCCCCGTCCCTTAGTGTTCCTCTCCCCTCCCCCCTCTTTTCCCTGTCCCTTGGTTTTTCTCTCCCCTCCCCTCTCTGTCCCTTGGTGCACCCCCCACTCTCTTAGCGGTCACACTCCCCTTCCTGGTGTGCCTCCTACCTGTCTTGTAGCGTTGCGGAGCAGACCCTCTACAGGAGCTTCAGTTTTCTGTACCTGGCTGGACTGACAGGAAGTGCTCTCTCAGTGAGCACCTCCTCTCAGTCTGGCCGGGTACAGGAAACAGAAGCTCATGTACTGCGCTCCGCTCCGCCACGCTACACTCAGTGGTGTATACACACTAACAGCCACACACACTCAATGACAAACACACAGACGTCACTGACAGACAGACTCACTGATCTGACACACACTCATTCATTCATTGACAGACACACACTCAATCACAAACATACTCTCACTGATTTGACAGACACTCACAAACACACACACACAGAGACACACACATTCATACAATCATTCACAGACACACACATACACAGACACACACACAGAAACACTCACAGACAAGCACATACACAGACACACACTCACAAACACATACACAGACACACACTCACAAACACATACACACACTCACACATACACACACTCACACATACACAGACACACACTCACAGACAAACACATACAGACACACACTCACAGAAAAACGCATACACACACAAAGAAAAAAACATACACACACACACACTGACAGACACATACACACACACTGACAGACACATACACACACACTCACAGACACATACACACACATACACTGACAGACACACTTACACATACACTTTCAGACACACACTCACAGAAAAACACATACACACACAAAGACAAACACACACACACACACACTGACAGACACATACACACACACTGACAGACACATACACACACACTCACAGACACATACACACATACACTTTCAGACACACACTCACAGATAAACACATACACAGACACACACATTTAGACAAACTCACACATACACTTTCAGACACAGACACACACAATCACAGACACACACACTTTCAGACACACACACTTTCAGACACACACTCACAGACAAACACATACACAGACACATTTAGACAAACACACACTCACACATACACTTTCAGACACAGACACACACACTCACAGACACACACTCACATATACACTTTCAGACACACACAATTAAATATTAATATCCACCCAGCCTCCCTACCTGGAGAGCTGGTGTGGATGTGTCCCTTGGGTCCAGTGGGGCTTCCGTGTGGCTGGCGGCAGCGTTCTAATGAGAGGCTGCGAGGGAGCTCTAACCTGTCTGCTCTGCTCCCTCGCGGGTGTCTGCTGATGCCGCGGGACCCGGAATATGACGTCATCTTCCGGCTCCCGCAGCATCAGCACACGGCGCGCGAGGGAGCAGAGCAGACAGGTTAGAGCTCCCTCGCAGCCTCTCATTAGAACACTGCCGCCCGCCGGGGGTCCAGAAGGTGACCTGGCAGGAGGGAGCGCTTCCCTCCTGCCGGTCACTGAAATCTGGCGCCCCCAGAGCCGGTGCGCCCTAAGGCGGCCGCCTGTGCCGCCTTATGGACGCGCCGGCCCTGACGGCACTCAAGGCTGCTAGAGCCAAACAGGCTCTGGCCTATAAGGAGTCCCAGTGAAACTTCAGGTATCTGCTAATACGAAAAGGTGGTGAAGGACAATCCTCAATCTATGCATTGCAGCTCAGATCACTTCATTCCAGCACTTGTGAATGGGAATCCACACTGTAGAAGAGCAGCCTGCAGCTGCTGTTGCAGCTCCTGTCTCTGACCTGTACCTGGCCAGCCTGGTCCCCACTGGAACCCAGGGAAGACACCCACACTGCTAGATATACACAGAGCTGCAGAATAACCCTCCCTCATACAAATAATATGAACAGAAAAACACATAAAAACACAACACACAATCCGCACAAACTCAACACCACTGACGATCCACATACATGCACACAACCCCACATGCAATACCACAAGCAGCCCCACACATACACACACCACCAAACACACAATGTGACATATCCATCCACAGCCCACATGCGTAGGTATCATACACAACACCACAAGCTACTTGTGAACATATACAATACGACAGCTCATATACGCACAAATACAACGATACAAAGCAACTACAGTATAAATAACAAGCAGAATACGGAAACATAACTTACACTACGGGACATCACAATCCTATTTCGGCACAGTGCTGCTTAAAGGTTGCCTACCCCCCGGTCTAGTACATTTTCCATTGATATTTCAGAACACATAGAAATGTACATCAGTAATGAACAGCACTGGAATTTACAGACAGTTACATCAAATAGAAATGCCATGTTAAGGCAGACAAAAAGCACCTGTTCTTAAAGCCCACGGCTTCCTGGCAAACCACAACACTAATAAAATGTACGTTAAAACCACGGTACTCTCATTTAAAAGTAATTCTGAGAAAAAAAACTGGCCTAGTTCGCCTTCAGGTCACATATTGCAAGATTATGTTTCAGAGTTCACTGGATGTAAAACTGTGCACAATTATTGATTTATAAAGCACCTACATATTCAGCGGCGCTGTACAACAGGTGGCAAACAAATGAGTAGCTGCAGCAGGACAAGCTGGAGACACAAGAATTAAATATATAGTGAGGATCTGGCTGAAACGAGCTCACAGTTTATCTAACAAATACAGAACACTTTAAAATTGAGGCCCTCCTCGTACATATTGTGCATTCGAAATAATAATTCCTACTAAATAAATATTTAGAACTGCAAGAATAAACATTGTGCACATTCTCCGATTCACAGCTCCAAACCAGCAGCAAAGTTTGTTACACAAATCATATGTCAGATCTCTCATAAAAGGTTACATTTCTGGAGCCTCCATACTAGTGGATAAGCTGACCTTGTTACAGTGTATGTGTTGAATCTGTTTGGGTAACTTTGACATATGACATCAGCAGTGCATACAGCTCCAGCCATGAAGATCACTTGTTTACATTCAATAGAACGTGTTTTCATGGGAATCGAAGGAATTAACGGAAAATAAATCATTCGTACACGCAAATTACCATGCTAAGCATAGAACAGAGGGATCAGTCCGCTATAGTCTGGGTCAGTCTAACATTGGCACTCCACATGTTTGCAGACTACATTTCCCATGATACTCAGCTCACACTAGCAGAGATGTTTATCAATTAAATACATTTTCCTAAAAGCTGCATGAGGATCGCGGGAAATGCAGAACAGTCATCCAGAGGAGCCAAGGTTATACTGCATTACACATTTAAAATACAGCTATGGCACCGCTATCCCAGCCCGGTGGCTACTACACCACTCTCCTAGACCAGTGGCTACTGCACCGCTCTCCTAGACCAGTGGCTACGGCACCGCTCTCCCAGCCCAGTGGCTACGGCACCGCTCTCCCAGCCCTGCGGCTACGGCACCGCTCTCCCAGCCCAGTGGCTACGGCACCGCTCTCCCAGCCCAGTGGCTACGGCACCGCTCTCCCAGCCCAGTGGCTACGGCACCGCTCTCCCAGCCCAGTGGCTACGGCACCGCTCTCCCAGCCCAGTGGCTACTACACCGCTCTCCTAGCCCTGCACACTGCACACACTGGCCTTGGAGTCACAGCTGACAAATAATCAACTCGTACGATAGGTATGATAGTATGGCAGTACCAGGCTGGGTATTATGGGATGGTATGGTAATGCCCCCCCGGTGCCAGGCTGTGGCCCCCCCGCTCTCACCCTGTGCTGGGTATTATAGGATGGGATGGTAATGACCCCCCCGGTGCCAGGCTGTGCCCCCCCTTGCTCTCACCCTGTGCTGGGTATTATGGGATGGTATGGCAATGCCGCCCGGTGCCATGCTGTGCCCCCCGCTCTCACCCTGTGCTGGGGGTATTATGGGATGGGCTGGTAATGCCCCCCGGTGCCAGGCTGTGCCCCCCCCCCGCTCTCACCCTGCGCTGGGCATTATAGTATGGCAGTACCAGACTGGGTATTATGGGACGGTATGGTAATGCCCCCCCTGGTGCCAGTCTGTGCCCCCCCCCCCACTCTCACCCTGTGCTGGGTATTATAGTATGGCAGTACCAGGCTGGATATTATGGGATGGTAATGCCCCCCCTGGTGCCAGTCTGTGCCCCCCCCTCACTCTCACCCTGTGCTGGGTATTATAGTATGGCAGTACCAGGCTGGGTATTATGGGATGGGATGGTAATGCCCCCCCCCCGGTGCCAGGCTGTGCCCCCCCCCCCCGCTCTCACCCTGCACTGGGTATTATGGGATGGCAGTACCAGGCTGGGTATTATGGGATGGCAGTACCAGGCTGAGTATTATGGGATGGGATGGTAATGCCCCCTGGTGCCAGGCTGTGCCCCCGCTCTCACCCTGTGCTGGGTATTATGGGATGGTATTGCCCCCCCGGTGCCAGGCTGTGCCCCCCCGTTCTCACCCTGCGCTGGGTATTATGGGATGGTATGGTAATGCCCCCTCTGGTGCCAGTCTGTGCCCCCCCATCTCACCCTGTGCTGGGTATTATAGTATGGCAGTACCAGGCTGGGTATTATGGGATGGGATGGTAATGCCCCCCCTGGTGCCAGTCTGTGCCCCCCCCCACTCTCACCCTGTGCTGGGTATTATGGGATGGCAGTACCAGGCTGGGTATTATGGGATGGCAGTACCAGGCTGGGTATTATGGGATGGGATGGTAATGCCCCCCGGTGCCAGGCTGTGCCCCCCGCTCTCACCCTGTGCTGGGTATTATAGTATGGCAGTACCAGGCTGGGTATTATGGTATGGTAATGCCCCCCCGTTCTCACCCTGTGCTGGGTATTATAGGATGGCAGTACCAGGCTGGGTATTATGGGATGGGATGGTAATGCCCCCCCCCCCCGGTGCCAGGCTGTGCCCCCCTGCTCTCACTCTGTGCTGGGTATTATGGGATGGTAATGCCCCCCGGTGCCAGGCTGTGCCCCCCGCTCTCACCCTGTGCTGGGTATTATAGTATGGCAGTACCAGGCTGGGTATTATGGTATGGTAATGCCCCCCCCCCCCCGTTCTCACCCTGTGCTGGGTATTATAGGATGGCAGTACCAGGCTGGGTATTATGGGATGGGATGGTAATGCCCCCCCCCCCGGTGCCAGGCTGTGCCCCCCTGCTCTCACCCTGTGCTGGGTATTATGGGATGGTAATGCCCCCCCGGTGCCAGGCTGTGCCCCCCTGCTCTCACCCTGTGCTGGGTATTATGGGATGGTAATGCCCCCCCGGTGCCAGGCTGTGCCCCCCTGCTCTCACCCTGTGCTGGGTATTATGGGATGGTAATGCCCCCCCGGTGCCAGGCTGTGCCCCCCTGCTCTCACCCTGTGCTGGGTATTATGGGATGGTAATGCCCCCCCGGTGCCAGGCTGTGCCCCCCTGCTCTCACCCTGTGCTGGGTATTATGGGATGGTAATGCCCCCCCGGTGCCAGGCTGTGCCCCCCTGCTCTCACCCTGTGCTAGGTATTATGGGATGGTAATGCCCCCCCGGTGCCAGGCTGTGCCCCCCTGCTCTCACCCTGTGCTGGGTTTTGTGGGATGGTAATGCCCCCCCGGTGCCAGGCTGTGCCCCCCTGCTCTCACCCTGTGCTGGGTATTATGGGATGGTAATGCCCCCCCGGTGCCAGGCTGTGCCGCCCTGCTCTCACCCTGTGCTGGGTTTTGTGGGATGGTAATGCCCCCCCCCCGGTGCCAGGCTGTGCCCCTCACCCTGCGGTGTAATCCGGGCACACTCTCATCCAGGCTGCCAGCCCGCTCCCGGTGTCGGTCTCGGTGTCGCTGTGGATCCAGTCAGGCTGCGGTCTCGTTCGGACACTCAGTGAATGAGACGCAGAGCTCCGGCCCCCCGGCCCCCGCCTGACAGGAGATCATCCGCTTCCCTCCCCCCGATCCCCGGCTCCCGCCCGCGGCCGCCACCTGCCGGCACAGCCGGGGAACTGCAGCCTGCGCTGGGAGCCAGTGACGTCACCGGAGCCCGCCCGCGGCCGCCACCTGCCGGCACAGCCGGGGAACTGCAGCCTGCGCTGGGAGCCAGTGACGTCACCGGAGCCCGCCTGCGGCCGCCACCAGCCGGCACAGCCGGGGAACTGCAGCCTCCCAGGGCAGCCAGTGACGTCACCGGAGCCAGACACAGGCAGGCACCGCCCCCTGGCTCAGGCTGCCTGGCTCAGGCTGCCTGGCAGAGCTATTATTAATGCAGAGCCCTCAATGCACACTGCTCTGCCATGGGGGTTCTACACAATGCTCTGCCATGGGAGCTCTGCACCATGCTCTGCTATGGGAGCTCTGCAAAATGCTCTGCCATGGGGGGGTCTGCACAATGCTCTGCTATGGGAGCTCTGCTCAATGCTCTGCCATGGGGGGGCTCTGCACAATGCTCTGCTATGGGAGCTCTGCTCAATGCTCTGCCATGGGGGGGCTCTGCACAATGCTCTGCCATGGGAGCTCTGCACAATGCTCTGCCATGGGGGGGCTCTGCACAATGCTCTGCCATGGGAGCTCTGCACAATGCTCTGCCATGGGGGGGCTCTGCACAATGCTCTGCCATGGGAGCTCTGCACAATGCTCTGCCATGGGGGGTCTGCACAATGCTCTGCTATGGGAGCTCTGCTCAATGCTCTGCCATGGGGGGCTCTGCACAATGCTCTGCCATGGGGGGTCTGCACAATGCTCTGCCATGGGAGCTCTGCACAATGCTCTGTCATGGGAACTCTGCACAATGCTCTGCCATGGGGGCTCTGCACAATGCTCTGCCATGGCGGGTCTGCACAATGCCCTGCCATGGGGGGGCTCTGCACAACGCTCTGCAATGGGGGCTCTGCACAATGCTCTGCCATGGGGGCTCTGCTCAATGCTCTGCCATGGGGGCTCTGCTCAATGCTCTGCCATGGGGGCCCTGCTCAATGCTCTGCAATGGGGGCACTGCTCAATGCTCTGCCATGGGGGCACTGCTCAATGCTCTGCCATGGGGGCACTGCACAATGCTCTGCCATGAGGGTTTGCACAATGTTCTGCCATAAGGGATCTACACAATGCTCTGCCATGGAGGTCTGCACAATTCTCTGCCATGGGGGCTCTGCACAATGCTCTTCAATTGGGGCTCTGCACAATGCTCTGCCATGGGGGGCTTGCACAATGTTCTGCCATAAGTGATCTACTCAATGCTCTGCCACGGAAGCTCTGCCATAAAGGCTCTACACAGTGCTCTGCTATGGGGGTTCTCCACAATACTCTGCAAAATGCCCTGTCATGGAGGCTCTGCACAATGCTCTGTCATGAGGGCTCTGCACAATGCTCTGCCATGGGGAGGTCTGCCATAAAGGCTCTACACAGTGCTCTGCTATGGGGGTTCTCCACAATACTCTGCAAAATGCTCTGTCATGAGGGCTCTGCACAATGCTCTGTCATGAGGGCTCTGCACAATGCTCAGTCATGAGGGCTCTGCACAATGCTCAGTCATGAGGGCTCTGCACAATGCTCAGTCATGCAGGCTCTGTACAATGCCCTGTCATGGAGGCTCTGCAAAGACGAGCCAGTGGATATATTAAAGAAAAATGTTAATACATAAAGGGAATCAACACAGTAAAGGAGGAGACTATATTTAAAAGAAGAAAAACGACCACGACAAGAGGACATAGTCTTAAATTAGAGGGACAAAGGTTTAAATATAATATCCGGAAGTATTACTTTACTGAGAGGGTAGTGGATGCATGGAATAGCCTTCCAGCTGAAGTGGTAGAGGTTAACACAGTGAAGGAGTTTAAGCATGCGTGGGATAGGCATAAGGCTATCCTAACTATAAGATAAGGCCAGGGACTAATGAAAGTTTTTAGAAAATTGGGCAGACTAGATGGGCCGAATGGTTCTTATCTGCCGTCACATTCTATGCTCCTAATCGGCGTTCTTCACAAAACCCTGAATTGCAGAGAATTTAAATTGTAAGGAGAATCGCTAAATGATGTTTCCAGTTTTCTAGCTGTGACTGTTGAGAATTTGGATAATATCTCTAAATTAATTATACCTAAACTTTACAATTCTGTTTTCAATTCGCTACAATTTGGAATTTAGTGAATTAGCCAGCGATTGAATTTCAAATTAGTTTCAGATTTTTTTTTCCATTTGGAAGTTTTTATTGATTTTGACATTTAGGGTAGTGGGGTACAGAAATAAGAAACTGGGGGGACCGCACATAAATACATCGGTTAAATCTAGGAGGTATACACGCATGCAAGATCTTCCTAATGCATCAATCAGAGTCATTTCGGTTACAGTTATTATTATTTATATAGCGCCATCAGATTACGTAGCGCTGTACAATTTGTGGACTATCAGACGTAATTGTAACCAGACAACTGGACGTACAGGAACAGAGAAGTGGAGGGCCCTGCTCAATGAGCTTACATTCTAGAGGGAGTGGGGTATAGTGACACAAAGGGTAAAAGTAGGGGTGCGAAGTAGGTTGTAAGAAAAGTATTCATTGAGGGCTTAGTAGGTAATTTTTGACAGTTGCAGGAGAGGAGTCATGGGGGATGAGGGATAAAAACCTGCTAATAGTTTAATTGATATGCTTTCTTGAAGAAGTTTGTTTTCGATGATTTTTTGAATGAGTGGAGACTGGGTGAAAAAAAGAAGGGAAGGGAGTTCCACAAAAAAGGTACAGCCCTGGAGAAATCTTGGAGGCGAGCATTAGAGGTGGGAGTACGGACAGAGGATATACGTAGGTCTTTGGCTGAGCGTAGGGGCCTCAACGGGACATAATTGTGTATTAGGGAGGATAGGAAGGTTGGAGCAGCATTATGTAGGGACTTGTAAGCAAGCACCAGAATTTTAAACTGAGCCCATTATCTAACTGGACACCAATGCAGGGACTGACAGAGCGGTGAGACGTGGGAGGTGCGAGCGGACAGGAAAATTAGCCTCACCACCGCAATTCATTATAGATTGTAGCGGTGGCATCTGGGAACACATAAGACCACTGAGAAGGGGATTGCAGTAGTCAAGGCGAGAGAACAAGAGCATGGACCGCACCTTAGTCGCATACGGGGTTAAACAGGGGCGGATGCGCGCTATGTTTTTGAGATGGAAGCGATGGGATTTGGCGATTGATTGGACATGAGGGGTGAAGAAGAGGTTGGAGTCAAAAAGAACACCCAGGCCGCGAGCCTGGGAGGTAGAGGTGATGGTAGCGCTGTTGACTTGGAGGGAGACAGACACGGAAGTAGTAACACTTCAGGGAGGAAAGACCAGAAGTTCTGTTTTGGACAGATTGAGTATAAGGAAGTGAGCAGCCACCCAGTTGGAAATCGAAGAGAGGCAGTCAGAGACACGAGTCAAGATGGGCGGAGAGAGATCAGGTGAGGAAAGGTAGATTTGCGAGTCATCCACATAGAAATGAGAACGGAAGCCAAAGGCGCTAATGAGTTTACCAAGGGAGGCAGTATAGATAGAGAACAGTAGGGGACCAAGGAGAGAACCTTGGGGGAAGAGACAGAGTCAGAGAAAGAAACACTGAAAGAGCACTGGGAGAGATCAGTATCCTGTAGACCAAAATTACGGAGAATGCAAAGAAGCTGTTGATGATCAATAGTGTCAAAAGCCGCAGAAAGGTCACGGAGAATTAGGATAGTGTAGTGACCAAGAGATTTTACATCAAGTAAATCATTGGATACTTTGGTTAGTGCCGTTTCCACAGAGTGCTTAGAGCGGAAACCATACTGAAGCGGGTCTAGCAGAGAGTTGGACTCGAGGAAGTCTGTCAATCTCGCATGCACTACTCTTTCAAGGATCTTGGATGCAAAAGGCAGTAGCGAGATAGGACGGTAGTTGGATGGGGAGTTAGGGTCAAGGTTGGGCTTCTTTAGTCATAATGATGAGAACCCACTTTTGTGGTTATGTCAGAAGAACCCCGGCCCTGTCCTGGTAATGGGACAATTAGTTTAGTAACAGTTTATCCTCTTACCTGGGTAACAGCCGGCCTCCGAGGTTCCTTCCATGTTTGGTAATGTGCTTCTGGCTTCTGCAGAGCCGCTGTATTATATTTAATATTATCATATATAATTTTTAATTCACTCTGTAGCAGATTGCCATGGCGATAGATTGCTCACCTATGATTATAAAGGAAATAAGTACGTACAGTGAATTGTAGCATACTGAAAACCAAGTTATAGGGGACCAAATTTCAATAAATAAAGCCATATTAATCTATTTCATCAAATACTCAAATGCCATTTAGACCATTTTCCGGGATAATTAGTTGAGCCATCATCCTTCCATTGAAATCTGTTTAGTGCTCTGGAGATGTAGCTGTAAGTAGCCTCATTAATGAAAAACAGCAATAAAACTGCCCATGCAAGAAAATAGCAGCTGCTCCATATTAACTAAACCGGTTGTTTTATTCTTTTTTTTTTTTTTAATCTGAGTATCAAAATACAGGAAATGTATACATTATTTCTGTTCGTTCAGAATGACATCAGACGTCAGCCTGGCCTGCCAGTTACCCAGCTGGCTGCAAGCTAAGTCAGTGAATAATTGATATCACGCAACTGTTTTAAAAAACAGCGTTACCTTATTCTATACAAGTTTGTAATTCTCTGCTCAAACAACTACCTGTAAAGCAAGATTCATGTTGAACCCAGGGATTTAAACGTTACTGATATTAGAATCGACGCTGATCTGATCACTGCAGTGAGAACCCGATTCCACGGATTTTGTTAATCTTAGAGACATGAAGGTTATCTCTGAAAAACTGTTCATACTAAGTGTCTCCTGATGGAATCTAGCAAACACATGCTTGATATTATATGACCACCACCACCACATCTCAACATCATGGCCATCATATTATAAAACTCAGCTGACAAACCTATTCAGCTTCAAAACACGCTTTGCTGTCTGCAGCTACTGGTTGTGGTTCTTTCTGTGTTCTCGATGCTTGTCTTTGAATGTTCTCCTTGGCCTACAAGCATTGGCCATGCCTGAAATCGTTCTTGCTCGATATCCTGCGTAACTGTCCACTATGGCCCCTATGACCCTGTTTTGTAGGTACCTGTCTCCTGTAGCCTGTGGTTACGTTTGTAATATTTTTTTAAAAGGCCTCATATACCTTTCCCATTGCTATGATTTCCCTTTACTCTTATTATATTTTCTGATTATTAATTTCACCTGGAATTGCATTTCAGGTCCATTTTTAGCCAAATATCTCCTTAACAGAATGTTCCTTGTATTGCTTGGAAAATATTAACAATTGTAATATGGATTCTGCATATGTCCCCTGTTGATCTGATGCATTTCAGAAATGTATTGACATTTTCATAAACTTTTCTCATTAGCTAGGAAGACTTAAGATTGAAATCAAATTCCTGCCATGTGGCTTGTTCCACTTGAATCAATTATCTATGTATTATCTATGTTAAAGGCACACTATAGTCACTAGAACAACTACAGCTTATTGAATTTGTTCTGGTGAGTAGAATCATTACCTTCAGGCTTTTTGCAGTAAACACTGTCTTTTTAGAGACAATGCATTGTTTACATTACAGCCTAGTGATAACTTCACTGGCCACTCCTCAAATGGCTACTAAAGGTGCTTCTTGGGGCAGTGTGACTGACATTCGGTGTCTCCACCCTCTGCGTGGAGACACTGAACTTTCCGCATGGAGATGCATTGATTCAATTCATCTCTATGAGAATATGCTGATTGGCCAGGGCTGTGTTTGACTTGTGCTGGCGCTGCCCCTGATCTGCCTCTTTGTCAGTCTAGCCAATCCTATGGGAAAGCATTGTGATTGGCTCAGACCACCACTTCTGATGATGTCAGCAGACAGACCAGGGGGCAGAGCCAGCAGAGGCAGCAGCTGCAGACCTGAATACATGTAAGATTTTACTATATTTAGGGAGGCAAAGGGGGGTTATGGCAGGGCTAGATTGTGGTTTTAACACTATAGGGTCAGGAATACATGTTTTTGTTCCTGACCCTATAGTGTTCCTTTAAGTGTTGTTCTTTGTTGATGTTTTATCTCTCTCATTCAATAGCTTTGCTCATCTTCCAGGATAAAATGTATTATTTATTTAATTGTCTTTCCTTTTTGCAGCTAGAACAAATTCTTAGTTTATTGTTTTGTTTGTGGGCTCGTAGCCACATGAATTTCAAAGTTGTCCTGTATCATTTGTTTTCATTTGTTTCCCTGCTGTATGCATTAATGGACTTCCCTTAGCATATCCAAACTTATTCTCTGACCCAGGTCATTATCTGACTCTTGAAGGCATCATAGTTATCACTATTACTACACAATTGTCCTTCATTTCCCCATTAGCACATATCTTTTCTACGGCTTCTAGCATAGTATTGGTATGTTCATGCATTCCCTGTCCCTTTTCCTAACACTGTTTATACAGTGACCTTAAATGACTTCACAGAAAGGACTTTGTACTAAGCCCTGATATGGCAAGAGTGTGGGTATGAAGGCATTAGTAAAATCAGTCTTCTGGATTTACAAAGCCAACTCCACCAAACAGTACATACATTTTAATCAAATTATTCTAAAAAAAAAGCTATCACTGACTTCCTCCCACCTCCAAGACTTTCTACTGGGGGTCTTATATTTATATTTACACAAAGCTGACCAACTTGACACAATAACATAGTACACTAATACTGCATTAGTTTACAAAAAGTCTCGAGATAAGTGATACTTGCATGTAAGAGCACTCTGATTGGCTGCCTACAAACCAACCAATCCAACTGCTCTGACTGAAATTGCATAGCGTGGGAAAGTCCTTATAATGGCATATATACAAGCTCAGTTATGCGCGGGGCCCTCTAAGGGGAATTGTCTTTTCTGGCTTTGCAGGGTCTTAACCCCTTAAGGACACATGACATGTGTAACATGTCATGATTCCCTTTTATTCCAGAAGTTTGGTCCTTAAGGGGTTAATGGGGTTTTTAATCCCCTTTTTTCTGGCTAAAGAATAGAAGGTTTAAGAAGAAACATTGCATTTGATTTTTTTTTTTTTTTTTACACGCATTATTTGTTTTGGACCCTCCCTCACAATAATAAACCTTAAACTACAGGAATTAAATCAGTTAAAACCAATAAAAAAGCTTATCAGAAGCTGATAAACTTACAATAAACGTAATCAGCTGGATTGTAATCGAGGCCTATGTCAGTTAACGCAGGTAATGCTATCTGTTGCATTAAGATTTTATATGTTTGGATTGCAGTGTGATCTGCAGGGTACTTTAATGTTCTTATCACTGCACAGGATCCGTATGTGTTTGTTACCTTAATAAACATTAGGTTTGGCAAACGCCTATCAGTAGATTTCAACCTTCAGCATAATGAAGCAGACAGGCACTCAGATGGTTAAAGGGGAACTTTTACTTCTCTGCAAATTACTTAATTGTGTAAAACAATAAAAAAATAAAAATAGCGTGTGTTAACTTTTTTATAAGATTCTCTGTTTGCTTTTTAATGTGTATTAGAATAAGATTTAACAAATGGCGTCACAAGTTCCAGTTCATTGGAAGCTCAGCCAGGAAAACATTGAACGAGAAAAAGAAACCTTGTTTAAAGGGACACTATTTTACACCCAGACCATTTCATCTTATTGAAATTTTCTGGGTGCAGTATCCCAGTCTCCCTTAGTCCTGCAATGTAAATCAGTTTTAAAGAAACTGGAATGATTACCTTTCAGTACTAAGACTGCCTCTAACAGCTGTCAATCAGACAGCCACTAGAGTCACTTCCTGAATGTTACCGGACTCCGTAACCTAAATAACACAGGACATCCAGCGTCAGTGAAATCCTCATAGGAAAGCAGTGTTTTCCTATGAGGAGGGTCTAATGTGCTTGTGGTGCTTGCCGCGCATGCGCATTACGCTTCCACGTCGGAGGAGACGGAGTGCCGACCCAAGGGTCCAGGGACAACGGCGTTGAAATCAGTTCAGTAAATACATTTTTTTTAACCCTTTACATGCCGGGGGAAGGCTGCGAGGGAGAAGGGAACCAGATGGCACTATAGTGTTAGGAATAGAGATTTGTATTCCTAACACTAAAGAATCCCTTTAATTTCAGGCTTTTTATTTATGCCGTGTCTATCATGACTGCCAAGTTTAAAGTACAGAACTTGTAACAAATATTGACAGGGAGGTAAGACGGACGCACCCAGTTGCAGGATAAAGAGGTGTGAATTACTATATTTAATTTACAATTTTTACATCTAACAAATATATATTTGTTGAATACAGGAATAAGTAAACATAATATTAAAAATTATGGGATTTGACGGGTCCTCTTTAAAGCTATATGTAGCTCATTTATAAAGCACATTAAAACCTGTTGTTTTGAATTATTTTAAGCAGGACTGTCTGTAACATGTTCCAGTATATATATCATGTATTTTCAATTTATCTCATTGATCTTTGTATTAAACAGACTTCAAATGTCTCTGGAATATTACTAGTGGTAAATGAACAGTATTTTTATTTAGCCCAAACCCTCAGGCAACAGAATTTTACGTAAGAGGAAAAAACAAATCAATTAGCACTCTGTCCTCATCCAAATAAAGATACCAGTAATTGCAATTAGTTATATTCCTGGAATAAAAGCTAATAGTCTGATGCTGATCTCTGATTTCCTTGTGTGACATTGTAACACTTAGTACTTGATTGTAATTATTATTTAGACATTCATTACTATGTGGTAATGGTACAGTCAACACAAAGCTGTGTTAAAAAGAAATATATATATATATAAACAGGAAGGCATTATGACTCAAATCTTTTACAGCTTTTTTCCCACTAAATATTAATGAAAATTAACAGGAGAATTGCCAAAATAGACGAGTTCCTGAATGTTTTAATTTCAGCTAAATTTGAAGAAAATGTGCAATTGTTTTGCTGATTATCTAGAATTTCAAATTTGGCCTCAATTTAATATTGTTGGATAAACTTATAAAATGATCTTATATTTTTGAATAACTTTTAAAATATTGTTTTTTTCAAAATATTAAAATATCAAAAATAAATTATATATAAATGTAAAAAAAAAAAAAATCAGCATTAAGTGTCATAGGGACACTGCACCCAGACCTCTTCAATGAGCCGAAGTGGTCTGGGTGCCTATAGTGTACCTTTAAACAAGATAGATTGCTAAGAGATAAAATATTAGCTACATCTTGTTTCAATTTAACATACCAATCCTGTTGTGGGTTTGCATTAGTTCTGCACTGCCCCAGGTGCATTATCCAACCTGTGTATGCATGATGCAAAGATGACTTTTTTTTTTTTTTTTCAATTTGCATGTCAAAAACTGGTATTTTGATACAGCTCCTAATGTTTAAATTATAAAACAAAGCACACCCGCTGGTAAGCACATTTAAGATATTACCAATTAGTCAATGCGGGATTTAGCATTATGGAAGAAGAACGTTGAATATCGGTATCACACAGTTCTCCCGATTACATTCATTGTATATGCATTTTGTTAAAGTATTGTAAGTTCAATGTGTATTTGGGGCATAGCAAGCTTATCTTGGAGTAGGAGAATTTTGACCTGAAAGAGTGGGGAAAAGTGGAAAAAGTTATTACGATAAAAAAAAAAGAATGTAAAAACAACACCCAGCATTACTCACTGCAACCTAACCCTTACATTGACCCAAATATGTGTAGATGCCTGGATTGCGTCTGAAGTGATGTCCCAATTCACCAGATGATACATCAGGGAGATAATGACAGTCAGATCAGAACAGTCATGGGGAACTGACCAATAGCAACAGAACCACTGAAGAGCAAGGGTCGTGAGAAACTGGAAATGTTATATATTGATGCCATTGCCCGTGTGTGATATTTGCAGATAAAGAGATACTCATAGCATCAAAACATCTTTATTTTAATGAAGCAGTTTTGGTGTATAGATCATGCCTCTGCAGTCTCACTGCTCAATTCTCTGCCATTTAGAAGTTAAATCACTTTGTTTATACAGCCCTAGTCACACCTCCCCTGGCTCAGACTCACGCAGCCTCCATCATAAAACTGCTTTCACGGTCAATCAGATCTTATAGCACAGTGTGTTTACTTTAAAGGTTCTTGTTTCCTTCTCTTTTAATTGAACTTTAATCATACAAAGGAGGCAGCTGGAGGCTCGAGCAGACGAGCTGTGTTAGAACAAAATAAATACACATCTCCAAACTAAGCTCTCCTAAAATCTAAATTGGATTTCTTTATTTCTGCTTACCTTAGATATAGCATTCACTCAGAAAGAACTGAGACAGATTATAAACATTGCCATCAACCATTTGGACAAGGTATTATTTTGGATGTCTAAAAGATGGGTGACAAATCTTATACACGCTATTCCATATTTAAAGTGTTGGGAGGAGGTGGACATCAAAAATATTTTCTGTTTTGTTTTCCAGTTTCCCAGATTAATTCCACAATTTTGTAATAGATTGCATTGCTCTGTCACATATGTTAACAATAAAGGAAAACCATAGCGTTAAAGGTTACAAACTTGTATTTCTATTGCTATAATGCCCCTGTGTGTAGTGGTATTAAGAGCCCAGAAGCACCTCTAGTAGCAGCCAATAGAGCCTGATTCTGCAATGTTTTTTGAATTGGCTTGAGTTACTATAGTGTCCCTTTAATTACTGTCCTCAAAATATGACACTATTATGGATCGAAATGTGTGCCTTCAATGCCAACTGGTATTTCATACTAGGGATAGGTCACATAGGGGGGATAAAGGTAGCACCAGAAATTATAAAAACAGAGGTGTGTTATAACATATATATATATATATATATATATAAAGCGCCTTATGTTTTAAGGTGTGTCGCCTACTCTAATTTTTAGATATATGTTTTAGTTTGGCGTATTAGCGCTGATAATTTTTTATCCTTTTAGTATATCATACTAACTAGTAACTTGTTTCATCGTCTCATTCATTGTGGTTTTTACATATATGATCCTGTACGTCATTTGGTCATGTAACATCTATTCTATCTTGAATTATTTAAAGAACACCTTTCATTTTATCATTTCAGAAAACACCAAGAATCTAAATTTAGGATTTAATACTTATAGGAGATTATTTAAACAAAACTGTGTTAACAAAGAATTTTAGGCAGGAAATATCAGGGAACAAACCCCACCGCGCATATAGTCGTCATCTTTCCCACGTCTTATCAGGAATTCCTACGGGAGAACTCACCTCATTATGTAGGAATTGCTTTGAAAAGCACGTAATAGATATTAAAAGACAATTAGCCCATTGAGGATAATTCTCTAAAGTAATTAATATGGGTTATTATAAAGCTAAAATTAGACGCAGACACAGTCTGATAATAGATAATATACTGGATTCTAATAAGTATTCTCCCACTAACTAAACTGTCTCATGTTAGTTGCTCACCTTTTCATGAGATCTTGAAAATCATCCAAAAACATATACACATACATAAGATCAATCACAATATGAACAGTAATTATACTTAGTAGTACATATAATTACATGTCAAAATGTTGGTTTATATTATCTCTAGTAATGTACTGAACTGTTCGCCGGCGAATAGTTCCTGGCGAACATAGCGTGTTCGCGTTCGCCACGGCGGGCGAACACATACAGGGTTCGATCCGCCCCTTATTCGTCATCATTGAGTAAACTTTGACCCTGTGCCTCACGGTCAGCAGACACATTCCAGCAAATTAGCAGCAGAACCTCCCTTCCAGACCCTCCCACCTCCTGTACAGCATCCATTTTAGATTCATTCTGAAGCTGCATTCTTAGATAGAGGAGGGAAAGTGTAGCTGCTGCTCATTTGATAGGGAAATTGATAGCTAGGCTAGGGTATTCAGTGTCCACTACAGCCCTGAAGGACTCATCTGATCTCTGCTGTAAGGACAGCACCCCAAAAAGCCCTTTGGGCTAGAACATCAATCTGCTTTTTTTTTTTTCTGTGTAATGTAATTGCAGTTGCCTGCCTGCCAGCTTCTGTGTCAGGCTCACAGTGGATGCTGTGCCCACTTGCCCAGTGCCACGACTCATATCTGGTGTCACAATAGCTTGCATTTAAAAACAAAAAATTTTTTTTCACTGTAATAGATTGAATAGCAGTTAGTTGTCTGCAAGCGTCTGGGTGTCAGGCCTTCAGGGTGTACTCTGCCAACTTCTGCCAGTCCACTTTGCCACTCATATCTGGTGTCACAATAGCGTGCATTTAAAAATAAAAAAAGTTTTTCACTGTAAGCTAATAGCAGTCAGTGTCCTTCAAGCGGGTGTCAGGCCTTCAGCGTGTACTCTGCCAACCTCTGCCAGTCCACTTTGTCACTCATATCTGGTGTCACAATAGCGTGCCTTTAAAAAGAAAAACTGTTTTTCACTGTAAGCTAATAGCAGTCAGTGTCCTTCAAGCGGGTGTCAGGCCTTCAGCGTGTACTCTGCCAACCTCTGCAAGTGCACATTGCCACTCATATCTGGTGTCACTATAGCATGCATTTAAAACCAAAAAACTTTTTTCACTGTTATAGATTGAATAGCAGTTACTTGTCTTCAAGCGGGTGTCAGGCCTACAGCGTGTACTCTGCCAACCTCTGCCAGTGCACATTGTAACTCATATCTGGTCTCACAGTAGCTTGCACGCATAGTACCACTAATCCCCCAAAAAATGACAGGCAGAGGCAGGCCACCCCGCAGGGGCCATCGTGGTCGTGGTGCTGTGATTCCCTTTTGCCCAGGCCACGTACCCTGAAGTTCTGAGGACATAGTTGACTGGCTAACACAGGACACCCAATCTTCTACAGCTTCCGCTCGGAACCTTGACGCACCATCCTCCTCCAGCTTAGCTTCGGGCACCTCTCAAGATACCACTCACCCGCCTGCCGCCACCACCAACACTAGCACCACAGCCGCTTCACATGATCGCACATCACAAACGCCTATGGGATCAACACATGAGTACAAGCAGCACACAAACTCAAAGCCGCCATCCTCCTCCTGGTCCAGCATCTTCAGCCACGTCAACAACTGCTGTCCTCCTTGCCCCCTCTCAACCATCTGCCACTCCGTCTCTCGCCTTGAGCAGTTCCCGCTCATCTGCCCACAGTCAGGTGTCTGTCAAGGACATGTTTGAGCGTAAGAAGCCAATGTCAGAAAGTCACCCCCTTGCCCAGCGTCTGACAGCTGGCTTGTCTGAACTATTAGCCCGCCAGCTTTTACCATACAAAAAAAAAAATTGTGGCTATTGGGATACCGCAGTGGAAGGTACCCGGACGAAATTTCTTTGCACAAAAGGCAATCCCCAACCTATACTCGATTGTGCAAAAGGAAGTAATGGCATGTCTGGCACACAGTGTTGGGGCAAGGGTCTATCTGACCACTGATACCTGGTCTGCAAAGCTTGGTCAGGGCAGGTATATCACCTACACTGCGCATTGGGTAAACCTGCTGACGGCTGCCAAGCATGGAATGCGTGGCTCCGCAGAGGTGTTGGTGACACCGCCACGACTTGCAGGCAGGCCTGCTGCCACCTCCTCTACTCCTCCTACTCCATCCTCTTCCATAATCTCCTCGGCTGAGTCCTCTTCTGCTGCTGCGTCTTGCTCCACATCAATGGCACCCCCCCAGCTCCCCAGGTACTATTCCACATCCCGGATACGGCAGTGTCACGCCGTCTTGGGTTTGACTTGCTTGAAAGCAGAGAGTCACACCGGACAAGCACTCCTGTCCTCCCTGAGCGCACAGGTGGAAAAGTGGCTGACTCCGCAGCAACTGGATATCGGCAAAGTGGTTTGTGACAACGGAACAAATTTGTTGGCGGCATTGAAGTTGGGCAAGTTGACACATGTGCCGTGCATGGCACATGTGTGTAATCTGATCGTACAACGCTTTGTAAGTACACAGGCTTACAGGACGTCCTGAAGCAGGCCAGGAAGGTGTGTGGCCATTTCAGGCGTTCCTACACGGCCATGGCGCACTTTGGAGATATCCAGCGGCGAAACAACATGCCAGTGAGGCGCTTGATTTGCGACAGCCCGACACGTTGGAATTCAACACTCCTAATGTTCGACCACCTGCTCCAACAAGAAAAAGTCGTTAATGAATATTTGTATGACCGGGGTGCTAGGACAGCCTCTGGGGAGCTGGGCATTTTTTTGCCACGTTACTGGACGCTCATGCGCAATGCCTGTAGGCTCATGTGTCCTTTTGAGGAGGTGACAAACCTAGACAGTCGCACCGAAGGCACCATCAGCGACATCATACCATTTGTTTTCTTCCTGGAGCGTGCCCTGCGAAGAGTGATAGATCAGGCCGTAGATTAGCGTGAAGAGGAAGAGGAAGAGTTTTGGTCACCATCACCACCAGAAACAGCCTTATCAGCATCGCTTGCTGGACGTGCAGCAACGCTGGAAGAGGATTGTGAGGAAGAGGAGTCAGAGGAGGAATGTGGCTTTGAGGAGGAGGAGGAAGACCAACCACAACAGGCATCCCAGGGTGCTCGTTGTCACCTATCTGGTACCCGTGGTGTTGTACGTGGCTGGGGGGAAGAACATACCTTCATTGAGATCACTGAGGAGTTGGAACGGGAAATGAGTAGCTCGGCATCCAACCTTGTGCAAATGGGGTCTTTCATGCTGTCGTGCCTGTTGAGGGACCCTCGTATAAAAAGGCTGAAGGAGAACGACCTGTACTGGGTGTCCACGCTACTAGACCCCCGGTATAAGCAGAAAGTGGCTGAAATGTTACCAAATTACAACAAGTCGGAAAGGATGCAGCATTTGCAAAATAAATTAAAAAGTATGCTTTACACAGCGTATAAGGGTGATGTCACAGCACAACGGGAATCTAACAGGGGAAGAGGTGAAAGTAATCCTCCTCCTCCCACGACCACGCCGGCAAGGACAGGACGCTTTAAAGACGTGTTGTTGATGGAGGACATGCAGAGCTTTTTAAGTCCTACGCATCGCCACAGCCCTTCGGAATCCACCCTCAGAGAACGACTCGACCGAAAGGGAGCAGACTACCTCGCCTTAACTGCAGATATCGACACTCTGAGGAGCGATGAACCCCTTGACTACTGGGTGTGCAGGCTTGACCTGTGGCCTGAGCTATCCCAATTTGCGATAGAACTTCTGGCCTGCCCCGCTTCAAGTGTCCTGTCAGAAAGGACCTTCAGTGCAGCAGGAGGTATTGTCACTGAGAAGAGAAGTCGCCTAGGTCAAAAAAGTCTAGATTACCTCACCTTTATCAAGATGAATGAGGGATTGATCCCGAAGGGACTGACAGTGGGCGATACATCGACTGAAAAAGACCTGATGAGATGAGCTGCCTTGGGCTAAAAATGGTCCACATGCTGCTGTATTTTAGCTCTGAATGCCGGTTGACTTGCATGACTTATCCGCCACCAACTAGGGTTCAAGCCGCAATGTTTTAGGGCACTTTCTGCCTGGGAAACAAACATCAATTTTTCTGGCCGCTGCTACAGCAGCGGCTGCAACAATACCTAATTTTTCAGGCATGTGTACATACCTAATTTTTCAGGCCTCTGGTGCTGCACTGTGGCTTCAAAAACCAAACCAAAAAAAAGGCACATAACAGGGATTAAACTGATAGGAATAGTACTACTTAACACACCACTCCTATCTGGTGGCACATTAGATTGCACACGCAGTGCCCCAAATTTGAAGTAGGAGGACCGACCAAGCATCTTTTTCCATCTCCCGGTTCCTAAAATCGATGCCATATACACGTCCCCTGATAGGGCACCAGCTCGTTATTCTCTTGGGCGCCATCTCGTTATTCTCTTTTTCACTTCACTAGGGACACTTTACTGCACTATGGGCACTTAGACCCACTCTTTGTCTTGCACAGTGTTATTCCTAGCCAGCATCTGTGATGGGAAATCAGGCTATCTAAACGTTTAGATTGAGCTTTAGCTTAGAACACCCTTGAAGGTGTTTAAGGAGATTAGGGCTAGTTTCGAGGATTCTTCTTAGACCTCTCTGAGTCTTTATAGCCCTTCTACCTATCCAGCATTTCTGGAAACTAGCTAAGAGAAAGGGTGGCTGTGTGTCTGTGATACATTTAACTTTATATCACCTTATTGACACTTTATCACTCCGGTCTCCATACTCTCTGCCTATACCCATCTATTTAGAGGGAATTTCCTTGCCCCTGGCAATATTATATAAAAGGTAATAGTATTACCATTATTACACAATTAGCCACTATAGGGGAATGAGTATAGTATCCCTTTGTTATTTATAAATGATACAATAAAGACTTTTGTCCATTACTCAATTTACTTTAACAAAGGGTACTAACCACGGTATTAGGAAGCATTACTCTGCTTTCCCTTTCTCCCTCTATTATACACCTATGCTCACTAGGATTTGTAGGTATCACTTTATTATAGTTGTCTAACCTTTTCCTATGCCAGTTTTAGATCCCCTTCTTGGGAGATTTTTTCTTTTTTCAGTTTATTAGCATACTTTCAGGGACCCTTGGTGTTGTACGTGGCTGGGTGGAGGAAGAGACCTTCAATGACATCAGTGAGGACAAGGAACGGACATGGCTAGCTTGGTATCCAACCTTGTGCAAATTGGGAGTTTGCGGTTGTGCAAATGGACTGTTTGCGGTTGTTTGCGGTGCGTTAAACGGGGAGTTTGGTCTGTCACTGTGAAGCGGGCGTAACAGTTACACTACCTGATCGATACAACATCATACAGTAGGTTCCCCCCTCATTATTTTTATGGCCCCCACCCACCGCTCACGGGTGGGGGTGGGCGGGAGGACAGTAGGTCCCCCCATTGTGATTTATGGCCCCCACCAACCGCGCAGGGGTGGGGGCCGGGGGGGAGGACAGTAGGTCCCCCGCCTTATCCTTATTTACTGAATATTCCCCTGTATAACAATGTTTGGCATTTAGTGAATATTCCCTATTCTGCTCTGTGTCAGTGTGTATCAGGGTCTCTGAGGGCAGGTGTCAATCCATATCTGCCAAGTGACCCTATGTAGGGGGAACAGTCCCTATTCTGCTCTGTGTCAGTGTGTATCAGGGTCCCTGAGGACAGGTGTCAATCCATATCTGCCAAGTGACCCTATGTAGGGGGAACAGTCCCTATTCTGCTCTGTGTCAGTGTGTATCAGGGTCTCTGAGGACAGGTGTCCATCCATATCTGCCAAGTGACCCTATGTAGGGGGAACAGTCCCTATTCTGCTCTGTGTCAGTGTGTATCAGGGATCCTTAAGATAGGTGTCAATCCATATCTGCCAAGTGACCCTATGTAGGGGGAACAGTCCCTATTCTGCTCTGTGTCAGTGTGTATCAGGGATCCTTAGGATAGGTGTCAATCCATATCTGCCAAGTGACCCAATGTAGGGGGAACAGTCCCTATTCTGCTCTGTGTCAGTGTGTATCAGGGTCTCTGAGGACAGGTGTCAATCCATATCTGCCAAGTGACCCTATGTAGGGGGAACAGTCCCTATTCTGCTCTGTGTCAGTGTGTATCAGGGATCCTTAGAATAGGTGTCAATCCATATCTGCCAAGTGACCCTATGTAGGGGGAACAGTCCGTATTCTGCTCTGTGTCAGTGTGTATCAGGGTCTCTGAGGACAGGTGTCAATCCATATGTCAAGGTGTCAATATGTCATATGTCAGGTGTCAATCCATATCCATTGCGATTTAGGAATGTTAGGTGATTTATGCCCTTTATGGATTAAAACCAGACTCTGCATCAACTGTGTAATTTTCCATGGGAGTTTTGCCATGGATCCCCCTCTGGCATGCCACAGTCCAGGTGTTAGTCCCCTTGAAACAACTTTTCCATCACTATTGTGGCCAAAAAGAGTCCCTCTTGGTTTTAAAATTCGCCTGCCCATTGAAGTCTATGGCGGTTCGCCAGTTTGCGAACGTTTGCGGAAGTTCGCGTCCGCTGTTCGCGAACCGAAAATTTTGTGTTCGCGACATCACTTATTATCTCTGACAAACTTTTTAGTCTTCAAATAAGCAAATTATTAGGAATGAAATGCAATTGAGTTTTTAAATTCTGTTTCTTCATGGAATCCAATCCATATCCACGACTGCCTATTCACAAGCGCTATTAAAGGTGTAAAATGCGTTAGTCCCTCTGGATGCTGGCTGCCGGCACTTTATCACCATTGTGTTTTCTGTGATGGGATTTTTTATTATTTTTTTTAAATTCTTTATTTTTGGCTTCAGCTCCCAGACACATTAGTACAACATTATATGCGGGTACATTGAACATGTTATATGTAGAGCGTGAAAGCAGGTGATGGATAGGGCAGCGTTTGGACTGTCAGGTCATCAGCTGAAGAATTTTGTGTAAGAGTGAGTACAGTTATGTTATATTGCTAAGAGCAGCCAGACTTAGTCTCCTATGTGTTTGCATTGCTGTGGTCACTTGAGCTCTATATCGGCTGTGATGTAGCGTTGACTATGGGAGCGTCTGGTGTCTGATGCTTGTAAGTATAATGTGAATTAAAGGACCACTATAGGCACCCAGACCACTTCAGCTCAATGAAGTGGTCTGGGTGCCAGGTCCATCTAGGATTAACCCTGCCTGCTGTAAACATAGCAGTTTCAGGGAAACAGCTATGTTTACCTATGGGTTAATCCAGCCTCTAGTGGCTGTCTCATTGACAGCCGCTAGAGGCGCTTCCGCGGTTCTCACTGTGATTTTAACAGTGAGAAGACGCCAGCGTCCCTAGGAAAGCATTGAGAATGCTTTCCTGTGGACTGGCTGAATGCGCGCGCGGCTCTTGGGGCACCCTCAGGGCACAATAGTGCTAGGAAAACAAGTTTGTTTTCCTGGCACTATAGTGGTCCTTTAAGTGCTGCAGATAATTGACGTTTGTGTCTAGCTCAGGGACAATTCCTACGATGTGGGGGGTATATTCGAGGTTTTGAGTCTATTCGAGGTGAGAGTGGTGGTTTTGTGTGAGAGATGTGTTATAAAACCATTATATTAGTGGTTGGCTGCAAGCGTGCAGGAAAGTGAACATATGAAAGTAAGCAAACAGTAAATTAAGTATAAACTTGTGAAGGTTGTTTGAGGCATAAGTTCGTATCTAGGGAGTCAAGTTGTAACAGCAGTGTACAGGTTCTTATCGGACCGCTTAGGGATAAACAGCGTCGTTGCTGGGTTCAGACTACAAGTTCCTTCGGCTTCCGCAGTGCGCCCCACAAGGTCTAGTGAGTCCTGCAGGAGATGTATGGCGGCCAGTAGGGTCTTTGCTTCGGTAAGGTCTTGTATCACATGTCGTTCTTCCTCTATGAAGATTAGGAGTATGCGCGCCTGCCGCAAGCGGTATGTGATGTTTTGCTTTCTGAGCAGCGATGTGAAGGGTGCCATTGATCTTCTCCATGCCAGTGTACCTCCCAATAGGTCAGTCTAAAAGGTCAGTGGCATGGATTCGAAGACGCAGGGTGGTTTGTTTTTTATAGCCTCCAACACAGCAGCCCTGTCTTTCATGTTCTGGAACCGGATTACAATGTCTCTGGGCGCATCTGCAGGGCCCATGGTGACTTGAGCACTTGGAATTATCCTTCAAGTCCTATCCCCTTCCCATGCCTTTGGGGTAGGATGTCTGCCAGTAACCGCCTGAGGACATGTGGCAGTTCAGCCGCGGGGGATATCCTCCCTAATGCCTCTGACCTTCATGTTCTTCTGATGCCTGGAGTCCTCCATAGCTGCAAATCATTCGGTGTGGAGCTTTGCCTGTTGCAGCTCCACCACAGCTTGCTGCGGCGAGGCCAGTTGCGCAGAGTGAGCTCCTGTGGTTGTCTCCAGAGCCCCCATCTGGCCTGTCAGGCCCCTGATGTCAGTGTGGATCGCTGCTTAGTCAGTCTGTAAGTTAGCCTGGAGGTCTGCTAGGAGTGTTTAAGTACTGCAGTAGTCACTGACTCTGATTCTGGCTTACAGGGGGCTGGTAGGTGTGTTTGTTGCACCGTCATCTCCCTCATCTCCTCAGAGTATCCTGAACAGGCCTCAGAGTACGTGGCCATTTTGGATCCTGCTGCACCATGCACTTGCCGGAAAAGTTCTCCGATATTGGAGCCCAAACGCGGCTTGCCAGGTTTCATTTTCATCTTCTTCATATCACGTTCCGTCACTGCTTAGGGTGCCGGTCGGGGCACTCAGGTCGGGATTTTGGCCCCTGAATGGGTTGTTTCTCTTCCAGCTGCACGGAGTTCGCGGGTACCGTGACCTCTCAGTTCGGCTGCTTGGCTCCACCCCTCCTGTGATGTGATTTTTAACTCAAATTTAAGTTCTGTATTATACTGAGACCAGTGGTCCTTCTTTAAACCATCCTGTTCTAGGCTCAAGATATCCTCATAACTGCTGTCTTGTCTATCAAAGTACGTTCTTCTAATAATTCTTTTAGCATTTATATTGTGCAAACACCTTTTAACCCCTTAAGGACCAAACTTCTGGAATAAAATGGAATCATGACATGTCACACATGTCCTGTGTCCTTAAGGGGTTAACAGCACTTTATAAAACTTCTGGTAAAAAATCAGACAACTGACAAACAAAATAGAGGCCTTGACTTAATAAAATATTTTTTTTCAAAAAAAAGTTAAATATCAAAAGATGTATCATATATGAAAACAATATGGCAATATCTCAAAAATATTTAAATATTTTTTAAAATAGGAAAAACATTTAAATCCAAGAGGTCTAGAAGGCCTGTGAGAATTTGATGTAAACCAAAATTGTTTATTAACCCCTTAAGGACACATGACATGTGTGACATGTCATGATTCCCTTTTATTCCAGAAGTTTGGTCCTTAAGGGGTTAAAGGTATAAAATAATACTTGACACTTACAGCAATATATTTCAACCCTTCTGTCGATCCCTTGTTGTTTCCCGCAAGGATCCTACCTTCACCCTCGTCTCGTGTTGTTCTCAGTGAGTCACAATAGTGTATTGTGCGTGTAATAGGATCAGTCGGATTTTGTTCTCATTTTATAGTCACAAGATGCGTAAATGTAACACCCAGCGTTATTAATGATTTCAGCACATTACCCTTGGAATGAAATAAATTCATAGCGATACATCACTTCCACTTCCAATCCCCGCAGTTGTAAAGAGGTCAGATGGCAATTGCATCCAAGGTATCGAACCCTTACACTGCTAAACACAGATACAACATACCCAGAAGGGGCATTTAACCAGGTGGGAAGGACGGATGATTTCTTTTTATAACACAATACATGAAATAAGGATAATACTAATATAGAATACCAAAAAAAGGAAAATAAAAAATGTGTTTACTTTTTGAATGTTGCTGAAAATGCAAATTTCAGCAACAGACAGATTCCTTCATGAACAGATTCCTTTATGAGTCTCCACCAATAATGTAGGAATCCAATCATAAAGGAATCAAATCTACTGATCTTTTCTCATAAACCACTAGATAGATAGATAGTAGATCAATAGATAGACAGATCGATAGATAAATAGATAGACCGATAGATCAAAAGATCGATAGAGTTAGATAGATAGATCAATAGATCGATAGAGTTAGATAGACAGACAGATACATAGATAGATAGACAGAAAGACAGATCAATAGATAGATGAGAGATAGATGGATAGATGGATAGATGGATAGACAGACAGACAGACAGACAGATCGATAGAGTTAGATAGATAGACAGATCGATAGAGTTAGATAGATAAATAGATAGATAGACAGATCGATAGAGTTAGATAGATAAATAGATAGATAGACAGATCGATAGAGTTAGATAGATCAATAGACAGATAGATAGATAGACAGATCAATAGACAGATAGACAGAGAGACAGACAGACAGACAGATCAATAGATAGATAGTGTAGCGGAGTGCAATATTAGAATCCACGATCTCCGCTGGTATTACCGGTAAATCCACAGTCAGCGCTGAAAAGTAAGGCAATATCCCCAATCCTCCCAATAACCGGACGAAACACAGTCTGGGAGTCAACTAACTGCTTTATTCAGAACTTCCAGTATTTATACAAAATAGAGTAGGGGATTATCTGCTAAACACAGATCAAAAGGAAAAACATAGCGTTTAACTGTGTGAGAGTAAATGAGGATATATAGTAAACAATTGGCCACTCACAAATTTTCAGATGTAAAAAAGCCTTGAGTGTAATCTTTTTCTTCCAAGTTTTCTATGTTCATCCTCACACTCCCATCAGTAGTTTAGAGATATTTGCTCAAAAGAGAAAATATATATGGAAAAATAAGGTGCAATTCCAGAGTGTAGTAAAAAAGATTTAATAACTTACATGTATGTTTAAAACAATCAGCATATCACCACTGGGCGTCCTACGCGTTTCGTCCTAAGATAGGACTTCCTCAGGGACTTGGTGCATCAATGACAGCAAAAAGACAAATATATAAAACATTCCCCCCCCCCCCCCAAGTTATTATATATCCCCTCCGGGCAGGGGCGTATTAGCCGCGAGGCAAACAAGGCATTTGCCTTGGGCGGCATTTTCCAGGGGGCGGCAAAAAAAGCCGCCCCCAAATGCCCAAGGCAAATGTCTTGTTAGCCTTGCGGCTAACAGACATGCCGGCGGGCTGCTGGGCGATCGGGAGGCACTGCCTGGCGGGCGGGCGGGCGGCCGGCCGGCGAGGGAGCACTTCCCCTGAGCTGTCTGCTCAGCTCCCTCGCGAGGCGCAGAGTGAGGCTGGGAGGCGGAGCCGGAATATGACGTCATAGTCCTGCTCCCAGCCTCACTCTGAGGCGCGCGAGGGAGCTGAGCAGACAGCTCAGGGGAAGTGCTCCCTCGCCAGCCGCCCGCCAGGCAGTGCCGCCTGATCGCCCAGCAGCCACTGGACCACCAGGGAGGAGGAGACACCCCCCCTCCCCAGCATTCCCAAAGGTAAGGAGGCGGGGGGGGGGGGGGGAGGGGGTGTTAAATAAAAAAATAAATGTGTTAAAAATAAATTTAAAAAATGTGTTAAAAATAAATAAATAAAAAATGTGTTAAAAAAAATGTGTTAAAACTAAATTTTAAAAAAATGTGTTAATGTGGGTGGGTGAGTGTGTGTCTGTGTCTGTTAGTGTGTGTGTCTGTTTGTGTCTGTTAGTGTGTGTGTGTGTGTCTGTTAGTGTGTGTGTGTGTGTCTGTTAGTGTGTGTGTCTGTTAGTGTGTGTGTCTGTTAGTGTGTGTGTGTGTGTCTGTGTGTGTCTGTGTGTGTGTGTCTGTTAGTGTGTGTGTCTGTTAGTGTGTGTGTGTCTGTTAGTGTGTGTTTGCCTGTGAGTGTGTGTATGTTAGTGAGTGTGTGTCTGCTAGTTTGTGTCTGCTAGTGAGTGTGTGTCTGTTAGTGAGTGTGTTTGTCTGTTACTGAGTGTGAGTGTGTCTGTTAGTGTGTGTTTCTGTTAGCGAGTGTGTGTTTCTGTTAGCGAGTGTTAGTTTCTGTTAGCTAGTGTATGCGTATCTGTCAGTGAATGTGTGTGTGTGTATTTAGAATGCGGGGCGGGGGGAAAGGTTGGGTGGGGGTGGCGCGGCGGGAGGGGGGGCGCCTGAGTTTTGTCCTGCCTAGGGCAGCACAAAACCAGGATACACCACTGCCTCCGGGCGTTCATCATTCAATCATTCTCGGCCGGTGTTGCTTCACTATTCAGGCGGCACTTCCGGTTTTGACGGGATGTTGTCATCACGCACGTTTTCTGCGTTCCAGGCGTGCGTTCCACATACCCGGAAGTGGGTAGCGATCGTCAATTGTGCAATATTTTCTCGGAGGCATGAAAGTGAATAAGAGCACATGAGGGGGAAAGGCATTAAAAAACTCTGGATCGCTCTACAATATGTTACTCTTATTATCTTACTCTAAACCACTCGAAATGAATGTATCAATAATAATTGAATATATATATAATATGTGGGCCATGAACTATACATAAGTCATATACATATATGTATGATCCCAAAATAAAATTAAATACAATAAAACAGATATGTACATTAAAGCTGATACATTCCAGATGGGGAAGGAAATCTATATTAAAGAACATGATGCTTCATGTATATTAATTACTTCGTTCCCCATCCTAAGAATGTGTACAAAACATGCAAATCAGACTGACAACTTTCTATTGCCTTACTTTCCTTACAATGTATAAGTGATTTAGGTGAGGTGGAAACCCTTATGTACCAAGCACTTCTCCCCTTCATCTCACCCTTCCACAATGCTTAAATATCTTCCATCAATAGAATTCTCTTTTTTGAAAATTCCCTTTGATTTATTTTTAGACTTTTTTATGTACGTATATAAGCCCCCAACTTTTAGTGATAATGTCGGTATTAATTTCTATTTTGGTGGAAGAGGTTGTATTGTATAAGGGTATTCTGATGGATTTTCTCAATTGATACCCCCACCTGGAGTGTGACAAAAAATGCATAAAAAAAATATACATAAAAAAATAGAGATAAGGTAAAGGGATGAAATAGAAAAGGAGAAGTGCAACTTCTATAGAAATGTTCCATGTGTAATCTCAGTTAATCCTCAAAAAAACTCCACAGATCAATATCTAGATTAAGACCCCAAGGTTGGAGTGTTTTTAATTTATTTATCCAGAATGTTTCTCTTTGCGAGAGTTTCTTGGTCAGGTCTCCTCCCCTCCAATAGGGATCTACACGCTCAATGCCCATAAAGGAAAAATTTTGCTCACCAGATTGGTTACAAGAATTACAATGCAGAGGTACTATATGTTAATTGATTTTTTTCTTACATTGTTTTGATGTTCTAATATTCTTTCTTTAAGTTTTCTACAAGTTCTTCCCACATATTGTTTCCCGCATGGGCATTGAAGCCTGTACACTACGTTTTTAGTATTACAATTTATGTTGGATTTTACTTTAAATTTATCTCCTGTTGTGAAGCTAGTAAATTCTTTCTTTTGTATGAATTTTTGATTTTTGCATGCTTTGCAGGTATTACAAGGATTGAAACCGTTGATGTTAAATGGTCTACCTTTTCGTTGTATTTTTAATGCGTAACTTGGTGCCAGTATGTTTTTTAGATTTCTTGTTCGCCTAAAGATCATTGGTGTTTTCTTTGGTAATACTTTGCCTAATATGGGATCCCTACATAAAATGTTCCAATGTTTATTGAAAATCTTTTTTATTTTCCAATGTTGCGTGTTGTATTGTGTAATAAAAGAAAAATTATAATCTTTTTTGGGAGTTTTTTTAGGTTTAGGTATCATTAGATCTTTCCTATTCTTTTTTTCTATTTCCTCGATTTCTTTGTCTAACAAGGTGGATTCGTATTTCTTTGCTATGAATTTGTTTTTTAGGTGCCTGGCTTGCTCCCTATAGTCTGATTTCCTTGTACAATTTCTCCTCACTCGTATTAGTTGACTCTTTGGGATTGTTTCCAGCCATCTCTCCTGGTGACAACTCTTTCTATGTATATAGCTGTTACCCTCAGTTTTTTTAAAGAAACATTTTGATTCAATTTTGTTGTTCTCCACGAAAAAAGATATATCCAAAAAATTAATAGTGGTAATATCCATCTCGTGTGTAAATTTTAGACCATATTCATTTTGGTGAACATAGTCCAAAAAGGATAATAGCTCCTCTCGTGAGCCTCGCCAGATCATTATGATATCGTCAATAAAAAGTTTCCATAGGACCTGGTTCGCTGCCCAGCCATGCCCACTCCATATGTGGTTGGATTCCCAATCCCGCATATATATGTTTGCATAGCTGGGGGCGCACCTGGTCCCCATGGCCGTACCGGTTGTCTGTAAGTAAAACGAATCATCAAAAAAGAAAAAATTATGTTTGAGAATGTAATGAATACTCTTCAAAATGAAGTTTCGAAAATCAGATGCTACATTTTCGTCTCCCTTCATAACTTGTTCTACTGCAATCAAGCCTTTATTATGCTTGATTACAGTATACAATGAGGCAACATCAATAGTTACCCAGATGTAATCTGGTTCCGAAGTTATGTGTTCCATGATTCTCAAAATATGCGCTGTCTCTTTTAAATAGGAAGGTGCTTCCTGTGCATACTTTTGGAGGTGATGGACAACATCTGGGTAACTATTGATAGATAGACAGATCAATAGATAGATAGACAGATCAATAGATAGATAGACAGATCGATAGATAGATAGACAGATCGATAGATAGATAGACAGATCGATAGATAGATAGACAGATCGATAGATAGATAGACAGATCGATAGATAGATAGACATATCGATAGATAGATAGACAGATCGATAGATAGATAGACAGATCGATAGATAGATAGACAGATCGATAGATAGACAGATCGATAGATAGATAGACAGATCGATAGATAGACAGATCGATAGATAGACAGATCGATAGATAGACAGATCGATAGATAGACAGATCGATAGATAGACAGATCGATAGATAGATAGACAGATCGATAGATAGATAGACAGATCGATAGATAGATAAACAGATCGATAGATAGATAAACAGATCGATAGATAGATAAACAGATCGATAGATAGATAGACAGATCGATAGATAGATAGACAGATCGATAGATAGATAGACAGATCGATAGATAGATAGACAGATCGATAGATAGATAAACAGATCGATAGATAGATAAACAGATCGATAGATAGATAGACAGATCGATAGATAGATAGACAGATCGATAGATAGATAGACAGATCGATAGATAGATAGACAGATCGATAGATAGATAGACAGATCGATAGATAGATAAACAGATCGATAGATAGACAGATCGATAGATAGACAGATCGATAGATAGATAGACAGATCGATAGATAGATAGACAGATCGATAGATAGATAGACAGATCGATAGATAGATAGACAGATCGATAGATAGATAGACAGATCGATAGATAGACAGATCGATAGATAGACAGATCGATAGATAGATAGACAGATCGATAGATAGATAGACAGATCGATAGATAGACAGATCGATAGATAGACAGATCGATAGATAGACAGATCGATAGATAGACAGATCGATAGACAGATCGATAGACAGATCGATAGATAGACAGATCGATAGATAGACAGATCGATAGATAGACAGATCGATAGATAGACAGATCGATAGATAGACAGATCGATAGATAGACAGATCGATAGATAGACAGATCGATAGATAGACAGATCGATAGATAGACAGATCGATAGATAGACAGATCGATAGATAGACAGATCGATAGATAGATAGACAGATCGATAGATAGATAAACAGATCGATAGATAGATAAACAGATCGATAGATAGACAGATCGATAGATAGATAGACAGATCGATAGATAGATAGACAGATCGATAGATAGATAGACAGATCGATAGATAGATAGACAGATCGATAGATAGATAGACAGATCGATAGATAGATAGACAGATCGATAGATAGATAGACAGATCGATAGATAGATAGACAGATCGATAGATAGATAGACAGATCGATAGATAGATAGACAGATCGATAGATAGATAGACAGATCGATAGATAGATAGACAGATCGATAGATAGATAGACAGATCGATAGATAGATAGACAGATCGATAGATAGATAGACAGATCGATAGATAGATAGACAGATCGATAGATAGATAGACAGATCGATAGATAGATAGACAGATCGATAGATAGATAGACAGATCGATAGATAGACAGATCGATAGATAGACAGATCGATAGATAGACAGATCGATAGATAGATAGACAGATCGATAGATAGACAGATCGATAGATAGACAGATCGATAGATAGACAGATCGATAGATAGACAGATCGATAGATAGACAGATCGATAGATAGACAGATCGATAGATAGACAGATCGATAGATAGACAGATCGATAGATAGACAGATCGATAGATAGACAGATCGATAGATAGACAGATCGATAGATAGACAGATCGATAGATAGACAGATCGATAGATAGACAGATCGATAGATAGACAGATCGATAGATAGACAGATCGATAGATAGACAGATCGATAGATAGACAGATCGATAGATAGACAGATCGATAGATAGACAGATCGATAGATAGACAGATCGATAGATAGACAGATCGATAGATAGACAGATCGATAGATAGACAGATCGATAGATAGACAGATCGATAGATAGACAGATCGATAGATAGACAGATCGATAGATAGACAGATCGATAGATAGATAGACAGATCGATAGATAGATAGACAGATCGATAGATAGATAGACAGATCGATAGATAGATAGACAGATCGATAGATAGATAGACAGATCGATAGATAGATAGACAGATCGATAGATAGATAGACAGATCGATAGATAGATAGACAGATCGATAGATAGATAGACAGATCGATAGATAGATAGACAGATCGATAGATAGATAGACAGATCGATAGATAGATAGACAGATCGATAGATAGATAGACAGATCGATAGATAGATAGACAGATCGATAGATAGATAGACAGATCGATAGATAGATAGACAGATCGATAGATAGATAAACAGATCGATAGACAGACAGGTGGACTTTTTTTTAAATATTATTTTCCAATAAAATCATTATCTTTGTTTTACTTTTATAAAAACAGCATGAAATTTTCTGCCTAGGGGAGATTCGATTATTGAATGGTGCAAGTAAAATGCAAATACACTTTTATCAGATGTTGAAATGCGTCATATTTATATATTTTCATGGACAGAATGTATGAAGGCTCTGTGTATGGTACAGTGAGTCCATCACTTATTGATGTCTTTCATTCAGATTCCTCAGGTGGGAGACACGGTGATAGTACTACACAGCAAATTCACCGCTTATTGTGTGAACGATACATTGAAACAATAATGAGTCAGAAATGACAGATGGACGCCATCACTATACGAGGTCAGGGTACAATTACCTCTGCGGAACTCTGCTGGGAATTGAATCAATTTAATAAAACCTTGGCATTTTCGTATGCGCCGTGACCTCGCCTTAACCCCATCTCTGCTGAAAGGACCTTGTATGATACCTGGAGACATCTAACGTATTTAGTGACCCACGCGTTTAAGATCAGGCACAGATAATATTTCATTATTTTTCAAATTTTCTCTAAAACCTACTATTTTTACTAAACGATTACGCCACTAATTTAAACGACACGTGAGATCTCCAGAATGCAGTTAATCGGCCTCAATCCACTTAGTAACTTGTAACTGTTCACTAAAAACACTAATTAAATGGTTTCTCCAGCCAGGAGATGGTTCTTATTTTAAGTACATTTTATAGAAAATGCTTTAAAAATATGCAAAAAAATTATGGATGTATTCGATGTCTGCACATAGCGTCCCCCATTGCTGTTTAGGAATAAGTTAGCAGACCAATAACTCCATTTAGTTTTGCTGCTGTTGGCAGTTATAAGTCCTTAGTTAAGGAACACACTGAACAGAGGCCTCCATGGTCCATAACCTATACACTATGGTGCTTTGAGTATCCCATTATGTTCCCATCCCAAAAGGGTAATTCATTGCATTATAGGCCAATACCCTGAATAAGCCAAGACATTAAATTGATCATATCACTGGCTTTTGTTACATGTGACAATAATTATTAAGAAGCATATGAAATATTTTATTTTACTAGAAATTGCAGACTAACCGTGCAGGTACCTCAGCTATGTCCACTCATGTATTTACAATATTTGGAGGGAAAGGGTTAAAGAGAGCTTAATCCCAATTTTCATTCCTCCCTAACCCACACTAAGCCACACATACAACACTCCGGCTGTTGAGCAGTTTGACCAAAACCGGGGGCGCACTTTCGTCTCAGCCCCCATTCCTAGGATTGTTAATGCAGGAGTTACAAATCTATGTAACTAACTCTAATATATATATTTTATATCTAGATTGTAAATTGTATAACTAGATTGTAAACTCGTTTGAGCAGGGTCCTCATCAACCTATTGTTCCTGTGACATTTTGTAATTTTATCAAATGTCCTCCTTCATAATACTGTTAAGCACTGCAGAACATGGTAATTCTATCTAAATGCTGATAAGATTAATAATACATATATATTTATTTTACAGTATGTAAGCTTTTTAAATGATGGAATAGTAGGTGGAAGTTCGTCCATAGGATGCAGGACGCACACACAAAAAATGAACACGCACGATTTATAAAAACTCACAACTGGCCCCCACAAAAGCCCAAAGCAGACACGCACGTTCTAAACACAATATTAAAAGACACATACATTGGGAGAGTCTGATAATAGTGCGTTGTGCTGGGATAAACAGTGAGAAGGAACAGTGTATCGCATTGCGATTGGGTCGTGATCTCGGCACAGATACTGTTATAAATGGAAACATCTTTTAATGGCTTTAATTGCCCTGTCATTAGTTGGAAATAAGAGACAAATAGAGAGCAGTTCGAGTGTAGCAAAAAATGTAAATAAACAATGAGTGAATGGTTTATACACTAAACAACGAGATGTGAAGAACTGACAACTGACTAGCAACAATAGTTTTATTGCAGCTCGGAATAACACAAATAATCAGAAAAGAAGACTCTACGACATTTTAGTATAATCCCCATTTTATTGATCCACGTTCTGTTTCTACTGAATGTGAAGAAATTCAAGGCCAACAGTACAACAAGACAATACAGAGAATGTAATGTACCCAGAGCTGCAGAGACCTATAGTGCGGGAAACAAAACGGAGAGTTTTATGAACTAAATAGGACGAGGCGATTTATTAGAGAACAAACTGCAAATTTACCATAAAATAGCCAAGATTTTCTAAATTATCAGTTTCGGCCCAATTTCAGTTCGCTGTTAACCACCAAGCGCTGTGTAGTGAATAACCCCATGAAAAGCTTAAAGGGTTCCTAAAGCACCAGGTATATCAAAGGGTGACACCAACCACCATAACTACTACAGACTGCTGTGGTGCTTATACTAGGAGTGACCTGGCACCGTTCCATTTAAAAATGGTTTGCAGCTAACCTGGGTCTGCAATGGGTGTCGCTGCTCCTCTGCAGCAGGCTTACGACATCTGGCTTCTGCAAAAGTCACATGCAGATCCATGGGTGTCCGCAGGAATTTTTCCAGGGGGGGGCATAATTGTAATGACATCTATGCTTGGCCCCTTTTTGACAGTGTCATGAAGGGGAGGGGCATAGTGATTATCACATAAAGCCAGGGTGAATAGTGTTTTCACAACTATGGTGTCAGGAATACATGTTTGTATTCCTGACACTATAGTGTTCCTTTAAGCAAATTAAAGCGGCACTGTCATGCCGAATCACGTTTTTTTTTTTAACCCCCCTACCGCCTCCACTACATCCAATCGACCCCCCTAGTTACCCCAAAATGCCCCTAAGCCCCCCCACATTACCTATTTTTTATTCGTTATTTTCTGCCCCGATCTATTTTCAGGGCGCCGCCATCTTTGTGTGGGTAGGTGAAGTCCCTGTGGGACACGTCATCTACCCACACTACACAGACTGTGAGATTCCCGCACATGCCCAGTGAAACACCTGGACATGCGAACGGGAATTTCACCTATTCATTCATTCATTCATCAGACAGACGAATGAATGAATAGAAAAAATCAAACGAACAAACAAACACCGAATATCAGTGTTCGTTTGTTTGTTCGGTTTATTACAAGGAGGGAGCTACCGGCGTGCAGCTCCCTCCTTGTAATATGTAAAGACAGAAGCGGCAGGGAGCTGTGCTCCCCACCACTTCATAAGCCCCCCAGGTCCCCCCCTCAGTCTATGGGGGTCAATATGACCCCCATAATAGCATAAGGGAGATTAAAATCTCCCCAATGCCCCTACTTGCTATACCGCGAGTAGGGGCATGTCCACTAAACAGTGAGCAGCCTGTGGCTGCTCACTGTAAAAAAAAATGGTAATAAGGGGGGGGACCTACTGTCCTCCCCCCCCCCCCCGACCCCCACCCCTGGGCGGCGGGTGGGGGCCATAATGGTAATGAGGGGGGGACCTACTGTCCTCCCACCCCTGGGCGGCGGGTGGGGGCCATAATGGTAATGGGGGGGACCTACTGTCCTCCCCCCCCAGCCCCCACCCCTCAGCGGCGGGTGGGGGCCATAATGGTAGTAAGGAGGGCCTACTGTCCTCCCCCCGCCCCCACCCCTGGGCGGCAGGTGGGGGCACTAAGTCAATCCCCCCCCCCCATCCCCCATCAAGGTGACTAGGGGTCCCCAAGCCCCTAGTCACCCACCCCCCACCCAAATAAAAATGCCCCTACCTACCCCCCTCACCCTAAAAAATAGTGAGGGGGGAATAAAATTGCTAACCTGTAAAGTAAAATTAAACTTACCATTCGACGTCTTCTTTTTTCTAAAATCTTCATTTTTCAGCCCCAAAAAAGGCCAAATAAAAAAACATCATACCCGTCGAACTAAAAATAAAATAAAAAACCCGAGCACAAAAAAAAAAACCCGACGGAAAAGAAAAAACCCGAGCACAAAAACAAAACCCGACGGAAAAGAAAAAACCCGAGCGCAAAAAAAAAAATCTATCTTCACCCATGGAGGGCTCCACGCAGACTGAGCTCCCAGGGCGGGGAAGGCTTATAAAGCCTTGCCCCGCCCTGCAATTAGGCTAAGAACACTCTGATTGGTGGGTTTAAGCCAATCAGAGTGTTCTTTGTCATTTTACAAGCGTGGGAAAGTTCTTTGGAATTTTCCCACGCTTGTAAAATGACACAGAGCACTGTGATTGGATGGATTTCAAGCCATCCAATCACAGTGCTGTGTCATTTTACAAGCGTGGGAAAATTCCAAAGAACTTTCCCACGCTTGTAAAATGACACAGAACACTGTGATTGGATGGCTTGAAATCCATCCAATCACAGTGCTCTGTGTCATTTTACAAGCGTGGGAAAATTCCAAAGAACTTTCCCACGCTTGTAAAATGACACAGAGCACTGTGATTGGATGGCTTGAAATCCATCCAATCACAGTGCTCTGTGTCATTTTACAAGCGTGGGAAAATTCCAAAGAACTTTCCCACGCTTGTAAAATGACAAAGAACACTCTGATTGGCTTAAACCCATCAATCAGAGTGTTCTTAGCCTAATTGCAGGGCGGGGCAAGGCTTTATAAGTAGTGATGTACCGAACTGTCCGCCGGCGGACAGTTCCCGGCGAAATTAGCTTGTTCGCGTTCGCCGCGGCAGGCGGACACATGCGCAGTTCGATCCGCCCCCTATTCGTCATCATTGGGCAAACTTTGACCCTGTGCCTCTCGGTCAGCAGACACATTACAGCCAATCAGCAGCACTCCCTCCCTTCCACACCCTCCAACCTCCCTCCTAGCATCCATTTTCGATTCATTCGGAAGATGCATGCTTAGTGAGAGGAGGGAAAGTTTAGCTGCTGCTGATTACATAGGGAAATTGATAGCTAGGCTAGGGTATTCAGTGTCCACTACAATCCTGAAGGACTCATCTGATCTCTGCTGTAAGGACAGCACCCCAAAAAGCCCTTTTTAGGGCTAGAACATCAGGCTGCTTTTTTTTTTTTTTTTCCCTCTGTAATGTAATTGCAGGTGCCTGCCTGCCAGCCTGTGTGTCAGGCTCACAGCATATACTGTGCCCACTTGCCCAGTGCCACCACTCATATCTGTTTTAACAATCGGTTAAGCTTTACATTTAAAATAAATATTTTTTTTTCACTGTAATAGAAGAGCAGTTGCCTGCCTGCCAGCTTCTGTGTGAGGTTGGATGCCTTGCCCATTTGCACAGTCAGTGCCACCACTCATATCTGTTTTAACAATCGGTTAAGCTTTAGATTTAAAATAAATAATTTTTTTTCACTGTAATAGAAGAGCAGTTAGTTGTCTGCAAGCATCTGGGTGTCAGGCCTACTTCAGCGTGTGCCCTGCACAACCCTGCCAGCGTGCTTTGACAGTTGCCAATCATATCTGCTGTCTCTATAGCGTGCTTTTACAAAGAAAAAAGGTTTCCAGTTAAGCTAATAGCAGACAGTCAGTGTCCTTCAAGCGGCTCTGTCAGGCCTTCCTTCAGCGTGTGCCCTGCACAACCCTGCCAGCGTACTTTGACAGTTGCCAATCATATCTGGTGTCTCTATAGCGTGCTTTTACAAAGAAAAAAGGTTTCCAGTGTAAGCTAATAGCAGCCAGTCGGTGTCCTTCAAGCGGCTCTGTCAGGCCTTCCTTCAGCGTGTGCCCTGCACAACACTGCCAGCGTGCTTTGACAGTTGCCAATCATATCTGGTGTCTCTTTAGCGTGCTTTTACAAAGAAAAAAGGTTTCCAGTGTAAGCTAATAGCAGCCAGTCAGTGTCCTTCAAGCGGCTCTGTCAGGCCTTCCTTCAGCGTGTGCCCTGCACAACACTGCCAGCGTGCTTTGACAGTTGCCAATCATATCTGCTGTCTCTTTAGCGTGCTTTTACAAAGAAAAAAGGTTTCCAGTGTAAGCTAATGGCAGCCAGTCAGTGTCCTTCAAGCGGCTCTGTCAGGCCTTCCATCAGCGTGTGCCCTGCACAACCCTGCCAGCGTGCTTTGACAGTTGCCAATCATATCTGGTGTCTCTTTAGCGTGCTTTTACAAAGAAAAAAGGTTTCCAGTGTAAGCTAATAGCAGCCAGTCAGTGTCCTTCAAGCGACTCTGTCAGGCCTTCCTTCAGCGTGTGCCCTGCACAACCCTGCCAGCGTGCTTTGACAGTTGCCAATCATATCTGGTGTCTCTTTAGCGTGCTTTTACAAAGAAAAAAGATTTCCAGTGTAAGCTAATAGCAGCCAGTCAGTGTCCTTCAAGCGGCTCTGTCAGGCCTTCCTTCAGCGTGTGCCCTGCACAACCCTGCCAGCGTGCTTTGACAGTTGCCAATCATATCTGCTGTCTCTTTAGCGTGCTTTTACAAAGAAAAAAGGTTTCCAGTGTAAGCTAATAGCAGCCAGTCAGTGTCCTTCAAGCGGCTCTGTCAGGCCTTCCATCAGCGTGTGCCCTGCACAACCCTGCCAGCGTGCTTTGACAGTTGCCAATCATATCTGGTGTCTCTATAGCGTGCTTTTACAAAGAAAAAAGGTTTCCAGTGTAAGCTAATAGCAGCCAGTCAGTGTCCTTCAAGCGGCTCTGTCAGGCCTTCCTTCAGCGTGTGCCCTGCACAACCCTGCCAGCGTACTTTGACAGTTGCCACTCGTATCTGGTGTCTCTATAGCGTGCTTTTAAAACCAAAACTTTGTTTCCACTGTAATAGAAGAGCAGTTGCCTGCCTGCCAGCTTCTGTGTGAGTTTCACAGTGGATACTGTGCCCTCTTGCCCAGTGCCACAACTCATATCTGTTTTTACAATAGCTTAAGCTTTAGATTTAAAATAAATAATTTTTTTCACTGTAATAGAAGAGCAGTTAGTTGTCTGCAAGCGTCTGGGTGTCAGGCCTACTTCAGCGTGTGCTCTGCAGACCTGTGCCAGTGTGCTTTGACAGTTGCCACTCATAACTTGTGTCTCTATAGCGTGCTTTTACAACCAAAATTTGTTTTTCACTGTTATAGATTGAATAGCAGTTACTTGTCTTCAAGCGGGTGTCTCAGGCCTACAGTGTGTGCTCTACAGAACTGTTACAGTTCACATTACCAATCATATCTGGTCTCACAGTAGCTTGCACGCATAGTACCACTAATCCCCAAAAAAATGACAGGCAGAGGCAGGCCACCCCGCAGGGGCCGTCGTGGTCGTGGTGCTGTGATTCCCTTTTGCCCTAGAATAATGCCCAGTTTTCAGAAGCCACGTACCCTGAACTTGAAAAGTTCTGAGGACATAGTTGACTGGCTAACACAGGACACCCAATCTTGTACAGCCTCCGCTCGGAACCTTGACGCACCATCCTCCTCCAGCTTAGCTTCAGGCACCTCTCAAGATAGCACTCACTCGCCTGCCGCCACCACCAAAACTAGCACCACAGCCGCTTTACTTGGTATGTCAGAGGAGTTATTCACACACCCGTTTGAAGAAATGAGTGATGTGCAACCATTATTGCTAGAGGATGTAGATAACAGGGATATGTCTCAGGCAGGCAGCATTAAACACATGGAGGTACGGTGTGATGATGATGATGTTGTACCCGCTGCTGCTACCTTTTCTGAATTGTCAGATACAAGCGAAGCGGTTGATGATGACGATGCGTCCATGGATGTCACGTGGGTGCCCGCTAGAAGAGAAGAACAGGGCGAAAGTTCAGATGGGGAGACAGAGAGGAGGAGGAGGAGACCAGTTGGAAGCAGGAGGGGGTCGTCGCAAGGAGCTAGTGGCACAGTCAGACAGCATGCATCGGCACCCGGGGTCAGCCCGACAGCACGCCAATCAACGCATGCTGTGTCCACCACCAGAATGCCGTCATTGCAGAGCTCAGCAGTGTGGCATTTTTTTTGTGTGTCTGCCTCTGACAACAGCGATGCCATTTGCAACCTGTGCCAAAGGAAACTGAGTCGTGGGAGGTCCAACACCCACCTAGGTACAACTGCTTTGCGTAGGCACATGATCTCACATCACAAACGCCTATGGGATCAACACATGAGTCCAAGCAGCACGCCTACTCTAAGCCGCCATCCTCCTCCTGGTCCAGCATCTTCAGCCACGTAAACCACTGCTGTCCTTCTTGCCCCCTCTCAACCATCCGCCACTCCGTCTCCCGCCTTGAGCAGTTCCCGCTCATCTGCCCACAGTCATGTGTATGTCAAGGACATGTTTGAGCGTAAGAAGCCAATGTCACCAAGTCACCCCCTTGCCCAGCGTCTGACAGCTGGCTTGTCCGAACTATTAGCCCGCCAGCTTTTACCATACAATCTGGTTGAGTCTGATGCGTTCAAAAAATTTGTAGCTATTGGGACACCGCAGTGGAAGGTACCCGGACGGAATTTCTTTTCACAAAAGGCAATCCCCAACTTGTACTCGATTGTGCAAAAGGAAGTCATGGCATGTCTGGCACACAGTGTTGGGGCAAGGGTCCATCTGACCACTGATACCTGGTCTGCAAAGCATGGTCAGGGCAGGTATATCACCTACACTGCGCATTGGGTAAACCTGCTGACGGCTGACAAGCAAGGAATGCGTGGCATTGCAGAGGAGTTAATGACACCGCCACGAATTGCAGGCAGTCCTGCTGCCACCTCCTCTACTCCTCCTCCTCTACTCCTCCTACTCCATCCTCTTCCATAACCTCCTCGGCTGAGTCCTCTTGTGCCGCTGCTTCTTGCTCCACATCAACGGCAACCCCCCAGCTCCCCAGGTACTATTCCACATCCCGGATACGGCAGTGTCACGCCGTCTTGGGTTTGACTTGCTTGAAAGCAGAGAGTCACACCGGACAAGCACTCCTGTCCGCCCTGAACGCACAGGTGGAAAAGTGGCTGACTCCGCAGCAACTGGATATCGGCAAAGTGGTGTGTGACAACGGAAAAAATTTGATAGCGGCATTGAAGTTGGGCAAGTTGACACATGTGCCGTGCATGGCACATGTGTGTAATCTGATCGTACAACGCTTTGTGCATAAGTACACAGGCTTACTGGACGTCCTGAAGCAGGCCAGGAAGGTGTGTGGCCATTTCAGGCGTTCCTACACGGCCATGGCTCACTTTGACGATATCCAGCGGCGAAACAACATGCCAGTGAGGCGCTTGATTTGCGACAGCCCTACACGTTGGAATTCAACACTCCTAATGTTCGACCGCCTGCTCCAACAAGAAAAAGCTGTTAATGAATATTTGTATGACCGGGGTGCTAGGACAGCCTCTGGGGAGCTGGGAATTTTTTTGCCACGTTACTGGACGCTCATGCGCAATGCCTGTAGGCTCATGCGTCCTTTTGAGGAGGTGACAAACCTAGTCAGTCGCACCGAAGGCACCATCAGCGACATCATACCATTTGTTTTCTTCATGGAGCATGCCCTGCGAAGAGTGCTGGATCAGGCTGTAGATGAGCGTGAAGAGGAAGAGTTGTGGTCACCATCACCACCAGAAACAGCCTTATCAGCATCGCTTGCTGGACCTGCGGCAAGAGGATTGTGAGGAAGAGGAGTCAGAGGAGGATTGTAGCTTTGAGGAGGAGGAGGAGGAGCAAGACCAAACACAACAGGCATCCCAGGGTGCTCGTTGTCACCTATCTGGTACCCGTGGTGTTGTACGTGGCTGGGGGGAAGAACATACCTTCAATTACATCAGTGAGGAGGAGGAACGGGAAATGAGTAGCTCGGCATCCAACCTTGTGCAAATGGGGTCTTTCATGCTGTCCTGCCTGTTGAGGGACCCTCGTATAAAAAGGCTGAAGGAGAACGACCTGTACTGGGTGTCCACGCTACTAGACCCCCGGTATAAGCAGAAAGTGGCGGAAATGTTACCCAATTACAACAAGTCGGAAAGGATGCAGCATTTGCAAAATAAATTAAAAAGTATGCTTTACACAGCGTATAAGGGTGATGTCACAGCACAACGGGAATCTAACAGGGGAAGAGGTGAAAGTAATCCTCCTCCTCCCACGACTACGCCGGCAAGGACAGGACGCTTTAAAGACGTGTTGTTGATGGAGGACATGCGGACCTTTTTAAGTCCTATGCATCGTCACAGCCCTTCGGGATCCACCCTCAGAGAGCGACTCGACCGACAGGTAGCAGACTACCTCGCCTTAACTGCAGATATCGACACTCTGAGGAGCGATGAACCACTTGACTACTGGGTGTGCAGGCTTGACCTGTGGCCTGAGCTATCCCAATTTGCGATAGAACTTCTGGCCTGCCCCGCTTCAAGTGTCCTGTCAGAAAGGACCTTCAGTGCAGCAGGAGGTATTGTCACTGAGAAGAGAAGTTGCCTAGGTCAAAAAAGTCTAGATTACCTCACCTTTATTAAGATGAATGAGGGATGGATCTCGAAGGGACTGACACTGGGCGATACATTCGATTAAAAAAGGCCTGATGAGATGAGCTGCCTTGGGCTAAAAATTGTCCACACGCTGCTGTATTTTAGCTCTGAATGACGTTTGACTTGCGTGACTTATCCGCCACCAACTAGGGTTCAAGCCGCCATGTTTTAGGGCACTTTCTGCCTGTGAAACAAACATCAATTTTTCTGGACGCTGCTACAGCAGCGGCTGCAACAATACCAAATTTTTCAGGCATGTGTACATGCCTAATTTTTAGGCCCACTGGTGCAAGTGGACTGCTTACAATTACAGGGCCTCTAAAGAGTCCTGTATTGTTATTTGTCGTCACTACCTTCCCGCGTCGGGAGTGGGTCATTTGCGCCCCTGCTGCCTTCCTTGCATGTGGTAGCTGTTTGTCAGGGATTTGTCAATCCATATCTGCCAAGTGACCCTATGTAGGGGTAACAGTCCCTATTCTGCTCTGTGTCAGTGTGTATCAGGGATCATTAGGATAGGTGTCAATCCATATCTGCCAAGTGACCCTATGTAGGGGGAACAGTCCCTATTCTGCTCTGTGTCAGTGTGTATCATGGTCTCTGTGGACAAGGAACAGTCTCTATTCTGCTCTGTGTCAGTGTGTATTAGGGGTTTTGAGGACAGGTGTCAATCCATATCTGCCAAGTGACCCTATGTAGGGGGAACAGTCTCTATTCTGCTCTGTGTCAGTGTGTATCAGGGATCATTAGGACAGGTGTCAATCCATATCTGCCAAGTGACCCTATGTAGGAGGAACAGTCTCTATTCTGCTCTGTGTCAGTGTGTATCAGGGATCATTAGGATAGGTGTCAATCCATATCTGCCAAGTGACCCTATGTAGGGGGAACAGTCTCTATTCTGCTCTGTGTCAGTGTGTATCAGGGATCATTAGGATAGGTGTCAATCCATATCTGCCAAGTGACCCTATGTAGGAGGAACAGTCCCTATTCTGCTCTGTGTCAGTGTGTATCAGGGATCATTAGGATAGGTGTCAATCCATATCTGCCAAGTGACCCTATGTAGGGGGAACAGTCTCTATTCTGCTCTGTGTCAGTGTGTATCAGGGATCATTAGGATAGGTGTCAATCCATATCTGCCAAGTGACCCTATGTAGGGGGAACAGTCCCTATTCTGCTCTGTGTCAGTGTGTATCATGGTCTCTGTGGACAAGGAACAGTCTCTATTCTGCTCTGTGTCAGTGTGTATCAGGGTTTTTGAGGACAGGTGTCAATCCATATCTGCCAAGTGACCCTATGTAGGGGGAACAGTCTCTATTCTGCTCTGTGTCAGTGTGTATCAGGGCTGGGCTTTGAGGACAGGTGTCAATGTTAGGTGATGTCTGCCCTTTATGGATTAAAAGCAGACTCTGCATCAACTGTGCAATTTTCCATGGGAGTTTTGCCATGGATCCCCCTCTGGCATGCCACAGTCCAGGTGTTAGTCCCCTTGAAACAACTTTTCCATCACTATTGTGGCCAGAAAGAGTCCCTGTTGTTTTTAAAATTCGCCTGCCCATTGAAGTCAATGGCGGTTCGCGCGGTTCGCCGGTTCGCAAACATTTGCGGAAGTTCGCGTGCGCCGTTCGCGAACCGAAAATTCCGGGTTCGCGACAACACTATTTATAAGCCTTCCCCGCCCTGGGAGCTCAGTCTGCGTGGAGCCCTCCATGGGTGAAGATGGATTATTTTTTTTGTGCTCAGGTTTTTTCTTTTATTTTTAGTTCGACGGGTATGATGTTTTTTTATTTGGCCTTTTTGGGGGCTGAAAAATGAAGATTTTAGAAAAAAAGAAGACGTTGAATGGTAAGTTTAATTTTACTTTACAGGTTAGCAATTTCATTCCCCCCTCACTATTTTTTAGGGTGAGGGGGGTAGGTAGGGGCATTTTTATTTGGGTGGGGGGTGTGTGACTAGGGGCTTGACTTAGTGCCCCCACCTGCCGCCCAGGGGTGGGGGCGGGGGGAGGACAGTAGGCCCCCCCTTATTACCATTATGGCCCCCACCCGCCGCTGAGGGGTGGGGGCCGGGGGGGGAGGACAGTAGGTGAAACCGGAGAAACTGACGGAAGCCAAGCACAGAGAGATGGACACAGGTTTCTTCAGGAAGGAAGAGATTCTTTATTGGATCACCGATCGGGACTCAGAGGGACTAATGTCACCAAAATACAGCAAGTTCTGAGCCCCGGACAATAGTGCAGGCTCCTTATATAGGCACATAACTCCTCCCATATTAAGCTCCACCCGCACATTCTCTTAACCAATCAACACAAATAAGAATTAACTTCCTGCTTGACCGCATGGCTTGTCCAGCACAATGGAGGAGGGGGAATACTACATCCTGTATTCTTGCACATGCTCCGTACACTACTGATCGTATCTTGCCTCGTGCAACCAACTGATCGATACGTCAGCATATGCACGTACACATGCCACGTGGTAATCTCGGCCTACTAAATTTATTTTTACCGAGATTCCACCACATTATGGCCCCCACCCACCGCTCAGGGGTGGAGGCTGGGGGGGAGGACAGTAGGTCCCCCCATTGTAATTTATGGCCCCCACCCACCACGCAGGGGTGGAGGCTGGGGGGGAGGACAGTAGGTCTCCCCCCTTATTACCATTATGGCCCCCACCCGCTGCCCAGGGGTGGGGGTGGGAGGACAGTAGGTCCCCTCATTATCTTTATGGCCCCCACCCACCGCTCAGGGGTGGGGGCCGGGGGACGGACAATAGGTCTCCCTCGCTTATTTTACTTTAGGGCCCCCACCCGTCGTTTAGGGGTGGGGGCCAATAGGTTTTCTGTTTTTTTTTTTCACTGCTTACTAGACATGTATAGCGAGTAGGGGCATATTATTTACTAATACTAAGTCATTTTTACTTAGTGTTAGTAAATTTGGCTGAAAGACCAGTTTAATTCTTTCAGCCTTTTAGTAGATAGCTCCCTGATGCCGTGGGAATTAGGTTGTTATCTACTACCACAAGAATGAATAGGATCGGAGTTTCATTCATTAGAATGAAATTCCGATCCGAACAAAGTGGCGAATTGCGTTCTAAAACAAATGAACATACTGTTCTCATTCAGTTAGAACGCAATTTGGCAGTTTCGTCTAAAATGACAGGAAGCATCGCGGGAACACATAGGAAAGTTAAGGATTATGGGAAAATTGCTCTGACCAGCGGAAATGAAGCACACTTTGCTCCTCCGCTGGTCTGAGCTGGTCAAGCGGAGAAATCCTCCATAAGGCAAAGAGTCCCTACATTGCCTTATGATTTTAAAGAAAACTAAAGAAGACAGGAAGAAAAGAATAACAGATCCTGAGAGAGGGGTAGAAGAGGAAGAGATTGAGAAAAGGTATGTTCGGCATGACAGTGCCGCTTTAAAGGAACATTCTGGTCACCATAACAACGTCATCTAAATGAAAATGCTATGATGCCAGGAAGCCCCTGGGGGCTCTTTCCTTTAAGGGGTTAAACCGCTCTCAAATGGTTTAACCCCAAAGGCTTCCTCCAGCTCCAAGTCCCTTAGTGGTATTCGGCATCTGAAACGGAGTGTCAGGAAGTGCAGATTGACGTCAGGCATGGGTGCCGCTGATTGGCTAGAGTTGACAGTTGACGCTCTAAGCCAATCGCTAGTTCCCAGTTCATAATTTTTTTTTTACTTTTTTATGAATGGGGAGCTACTGATTGGCTTAGAGTGCCAGCTGACCGCTCTAGCCAATCATCAACACCCCTACCCAGCGGCACTCTGTGCTTCCTGACACTCAGTAAATAAAAGTGAACACATTAACACTGATATTTTTTTTTTACCTGGGGAGATGAGAAAGTCCAGAGTTTCCCTGCCAGGCCCAGGTACCAAAGCCTTATGATGTGGTGTCCAGAATAAAGTGGAGGGTTCAGTTCATTCATCCTTCCTGCTCCAATCTCCTTTTCTTCTCCTTCATTTGACAGTCTTCTTTTTCTTCTGACACTGTCTTCTATATTTGGCTCCTTCTGCTCCTTTACCTTTCTGCTCCTTTCTGCTTATTTTGCGCCCTTCTGCTCCTTTCTCATTCTGATTCCTTTCTGCTCCTTGCAGACCCTTTCTGCTCCTTCTCCTACTTTAGCTTTGTGCTCTTTGCTGTCCCTTTCTGCTCCTTCTTCAACTTTACCTTTGTGCTCCTTCTGATTCTTTCTGCTCCTTTACCTTTGTGCTCCTTCTGTCCCTTTCTGCTCCTTGCAGACCCTTCCTGCCTCTTGCTGCCCCTGCTCATTGCATACCCTTCCTGCTCCTTGCTGCCCCTGCTCCTTGCTGACTCTTCATTTAGCCCCCCCCCCCATGCCTCACGTCACTTGCCTAATCTATAGGCTGCCCCCCATGCCTCACTTGCCTGATCTATAGGCTGCCCCCCCCATGCCTCACTTGCCTAATCTTTAGGCTGCCCCCCCCCCCATGCCTCACTTGCCTAATCTTTAGGCTGCCCCCATGCCTCACTTGCCTAATCTATAGGCTGCCCCCCCCATGCCTGACTCCCCTAATCTATAGGCTGCCCCCCCCATGCCTCACTCCCCTAATCTATAGGCTTCCCCCCATGCCTCACTCCCCTAATCTATAGGCTGCCCCCCCCCATGCCTCACTCCCCTGATCTATAGGCTGCCCCCCCCCCATGCCTCACTCCCCTAATATATAGGCTGCCCCCCATGCCTCACTCCCCTAATCTATAGGCTGCCCCCCATGCCTTACTCCCCTAATATTTAGGCTGCCCCCCATCCCTCACTCCCCTAATATATAGGCTGCCCCCCCATCCCTCACTCCCCTAATATATAGGCTGCCCCCCATCCCTCACTCCCCTAATGTATAGGCTGCCCCCCCATCCCTCACTCCCCTAATATATAGGCTGCCCCCCCATCCCTCACTCCCCTAATATATAGGCTGCCCCCCATCATTCACTCCCCTAATCTATGGGCTGCCCCCCCCCATCCCTCACTCCCCTAATATATAGGCTGCCCCCCATCCCTCACTCCCCTAATATATAGGCTGCCCCCCATCCCTCACTCCCCTAATATATAGGCTGCCCCCCCATCCCTCACTTCCCTAATATATAGGCTGCCCTCCCATCCCTCACTCCCCTAATACATAGGCTGCTGCCCCCCATGCCATACTCCCCTAATATATAGGCTGCTGCCCCCCCCCATCCCTCACTTCCCTAATATATAGGCTGCTGCCCCCCCATGCCATGCTCCCCTAATATATAGGCTGCTGCCCCCCATCCCTCACTCCCCTAATATATAGGCTGCTGCCCCCCCATCCCTCACTTCCCTAATATATAGGCTGCTGCCCCCCCATGCCATGCTCCCCTAATATATAGGCTGCTGCCCCCCCCATCCCTCACTCCCCTAATATATAGACTGCTGCCCCCCCCCCCCCCCCATCCCTCACTTACCTGATCTGTAGGCTGTCTCTGGCTGCATGTGTTGCTCCCCTGCGGTTTCAATCAGCAGAGAGAGGCAGGGATAGATGCAGCTTCCTATCCCTGTCTCTCTCCATACACAGCGGCACCTACTGGCCGGCGCCGGTATTGCAGTGTATTTTCAATTTCACACGAAAATCAGCAGAACAAGCTGAAAAATGCAGGGGGGGGGCTCAAGTGCCCCCCTTTGCCCCCCCCCCCTCCCCCGCGGACGCCCATGTGCAGATCCTTTCACTCATTTATTGGTCGAGAGCGTCAGCTGATTGCTCTCAGCCCATTGAAAATATGCACAGAATTGATATTAGCCTGTCTCTTGTTTGGAGCTGGCAAATGAACCCCCAATGACACTGCTGGATGTGGTAATACAAAGGGATAAACACAGTATGTGTGGTGTTTCATTATGAAGCACTGTATATATATATATATATATATATATATATATATATATATATTCCAGGCATTTCACATCACTGAAGTAGTGCTTTACTCCAGGGAGATTTCTTAGTTCCAGTTCCTACGGTTCCGTTGGTATCTATGTGAATGGAACCTTGGGGACAGCTGTGGTTACCTTTAGATTCTAAGATTCAGATTCAGGCACAGATATACAGGGAGGGTTGTTCATTTTACTTTGAATCACACCACAGTAGTCCGCACAATGGATTCACTATCCAGCCCACTGTCTGCTCTGCCATGTATTTGTGATATCACTATCATTTTGTTGCATTTTCCGGTATTTTTTCAATAATAGTCAAAACATTTTAATCTACTACTTAACACTACACTTATTTAAATAATTTGTCGAGCATCCTGTGGTCTGGTGAAGTTGGATGACATGTGGAAAGTTTGCCTAAGACTCACATAAAACAATGTAGGCAGGGTTACCCGCAAGAAGCCAGCCCCTTCCATTACCTGTACTGCTTCATCACCAAGAACACAGCAGCCTTGGCCTACGCGTTTCACCCTGACAGGAGAGCTTTCTCACATTTTAACACTGATTTTGTTTTAATGGGATTTATGTGAGTTTTAGGCATGAGCTCACAATAATTTAGTGAAAAGGTCCAATTTTTATATGTTTATTTAAGCCTAATGACATTGTTACAGTACTACTCCACAGATCTCTTTAAGTATTGAGGTCTGCAAGCGACATTGTCTCGAATACAGAGGATCCTCACACCATTAGTTCACTGTATGTTGCAGTATGAGATCCAGGAAGTAAGATTCCCGGCCCTCATACCCAGAGGGCTTGGAGGTGTGGCTTGACTCTGCACTTCCAAACCTTCTATTTAGTAAAATAAAGGGATTTGGGGGAGAAGGACAGGGGGTCTAGGACTGAAGGCACTATAACAACTTAGTATAAGTTGAAGTTATATAACAATAAGAGAAAGTTGTTACAATGCCTACAGTGTCCCTTTAATATTTATTTTCTATGAACTATTTGAGCTCTGGCATCTTTCAGTTTGTCAGTCTCTCGCAATATTTATTATACAATGATTTCTCCAGTGTTAAACCCCAAATCTTAACACTGGGACACAGAGGGACACTGGTCTGTGGGCAGAGCCCATCATTCATCATGTCAGATGGGGGATGCCTCCATGCGGTTTCTCTTTGTCGAATATCCTTCATGCATCACTAGTGCCAACATGTCATTCCTGTTCCTGAACCCCTGAGAACTCTGGCAAAGCCAGAATGATGCTGACTGCTAAGACTGATTAAAGGAACATTTCAATGTTAAATGGACACACATTACATTGTGTTTTAAACACGCAAGCAAACACCGTTAACCAAATTTACAAATGAAAATAAAGTAAGAAAAATGAGTAATAACCATTAATAAACTTACTATAAACATGGTCAAATTGCATAATTGGAAACGCCTCTCAGCTAGGGAAGTTTCTTTAGCCTTCTCCCACTTACCTTTACCCTCTCCTCTCAGTTTCAGAGCAGCCCACTTATGACAGAAACAGGGTATCATTGTGCAGCAGGAAAGAAACCCAACACCGGAGCCTGCTCTGCGTGATCACACCGATCCCATTCCCTCTATTACTAAAAGTAAAGAGATCTTCCAACTGCACATGTGAAAATCTGTCCAGGGTGCCCAAGGCACTGTTCTAGCATTCCTAGGGATCGGACACTGATTGGTTAGATCTGTGTCCCCCCTGGAGTGGGTGTGGAAAGCATAAGAAAGAAAGAGGCATACATGAAATAAATACATTATATTTACCTTTTTTTTTTTTTCAGCCTGCAGAGTGAAATATGAGTTTTGCTTGATGTCCGCTAGTTTTTTGTTTGTATTTATTGCTAATGTCCTCTTTTTGGCGAGTTCTGTGTTAACCTGTATATCTGCAGCTCCGATCTTGGTCTGTTTCTGCACTAATGTGTATTCCCGCTGCCCTGATCTCAGCTAGTCCTCATTTATGTGTATGGCTGATATCACACCGTGGCTCATTTCGTGGCATTTCGCAAACAACAGATTTCTTTTTTTTTTTCTTTAATCACTTTGTCATATACTACAATATTACAAAAAAAAAAAACAACTGAATAGGAATTTCCAATTTCCAAAACGTTGCGACTGCTTGTGGATATTCTGATTGGGGAAAAACCTGCACTAACCAGAAAAAAATACTCAAAACCGTAACGAAATTAACCTTTTCACTGCCGCATGAGAGGGTCGTTATTTACTGCTCTAACGATGTGTGAAACACAATGCTTTGATCTATTTATTGAATGATCTGTTACTGGCATAACTTTTATCATACTCATGTTTCATATCATTCACAGGTTTACGTATTGTGTCAATTTGTGGAATTCTGTGCAACGAATGCTGACTAGCATTCAATTTGGAACTCAAAAAACCCCAAAACAAAAACGAAATCATTCACTACCTCCTGGGAGCAGGAGAACAACAGGGGAGAATCACATTGCGTTCTGCGTTTTGTGACGCAATCTATTTACTCAGAAACATGTTCCTTACTTACTCATTCCTATTTTGTACTAATTGTATCAGCTTTCAAGTGTTGCAGTTATTATTCAAAATTGAGAATTTAATTTTTTTCAGAGCACTTTGCACCGTAAAAAAACAAAACAAAAAAAACATTATGTGACATTTTATTTAAAAACCTGTACAACAACATAATGAAACAAATAACTGAGCAAATTATTTTCAGCATGGAGATAGCATTAAATCACATTAATTGGCCATTAAACCTTTTACAAAAATATAGAGCCAAACCAGAGGAATGGAATACAAGAATACTTTTTTAAAACCAGGACACGGTGCAATAATACATTTCAACAGCAGGTGGTAGCAAAGCTCCACTTTTTATTCATTTTACTTTTCAATGAATATACAGTTTATTCATTACCGTGAGAATTCAAGGTGAATTTAAATGTTAGGAGAAGGAAGCTGAACTAGCAGTATAACAGATTTAGAAACTTTTCAAATTAGACTATTTGGGACTTAAAGGAGACCTGTCATTCACCGAACAACTAAGCTCTACGGAATACGTTGGCGCTATATAAATACCAATAATAATAATAATAATAATAATAATTTATGTTCATTAGATCAAGCATACGATTCTATCTTTACATTGTGATAGCAGTTTTGCAAATGTACAGATTAGGCGAAAAACCTGTTTTAAAATAGGTTTTTCTCCCAGCTGTCACTCAAAGCCTCGGCATGCCCACAAGAGGTCCCTCTGCTCTCCTCCCATAGCAACCGCAGCGCATGCACTGTGGTTGCTATGGAAAGCGCCAGCTAGGGAGTATAGGAAAGGAATGACCTGGCGTCACTGCGTTCTGACACAGGCGTGTAAAGGTCACTGACGAGCTTTGCCCTGGTCAGGGCTGCGTTTCAAGCAGGGCAAATCAAAAGAGACTGCAGGAGAAGCCATGGCGGACCGGAGCACAAGCTGGAGGTGGGTGTAACACCCACTAAATGGCGCTGGAATGGAGCAAAAGTGAGTAAATGAATATACCGTACATTAAATACACCATGTATCTCTGTGATTTATGGTGTATTCAATGTATTTGGGAGTGATTGCAGGTAAGTATATTTCTTCACAGTAAGGTCACTTTATATTAGAAATCCACTTAGAATTCTCAATTTGGTGAAGAGTCCTGACAAGATTATTCATTAAACTCTGAATTTTAGCAAATTAAATCCGAATGACGGCATGTAGGCCATAATACCTGATTTGCAAACTACTTGGCTACTTTGGGTAATATAGGTTTGTTCTCTAGGTGTTGGTTGTGCCAGGTTGAAATTCCCCTGGCTCTTCATTGTTTTAGGTAAAGATTGAAGTTGGGAATATAATTATAAGGAATTCTCTGGGAAATGATGCTGTGCCCTGAGACTCTGAAAATCAATAAGGGTATCACTGTGTATGAGATGGAATAAATTCATTAATGGTGGCTTATTATACCGTGCCCTGTGATTAAATGTTGGGATTCGATACGGTAAAACCAGGGCCGAGTTGGGGAAAAAATGTGGCCCGGTTATTTTTTAGCACACGGCCCGGTGGGAAGGGGACAGGGCCACAGAGGGGGGTTGTTGTGTCATCACCAATGACAAGCTCTCCTCCCATCAAAGTGAGCCAGTAGGTTCAATGTTCTTCCAGTGCAGACCACGCACAGGGCCCGGCTGAAGAGCTCTTGCATGAGGAAAGGCCCTGTATTTGTTCAGAGTAGCACAAGCAAATTTAATGGAGTACTTTTTATTATGTTTGCTTGTGACTTGTCTCTGGTGTCTCCATAAGTGCGATGCCAGAGGACAAAGGGCCAAGAAAGCGTATTGTACATGTGTGTGGAGCCTGCTCGTGTGATTGCGTGTGTGTAAAGTGAGTTGATTGAGGTGTGGTGTTTTGTGTAAATAAGTTGGTTACAGTTATGTTTGTTAAGTAATATGTGAGCTAGGGGATGTGGAGTATGTGTATAGGGGCCATGGTGTGTGTATAGGGGCCATGGTGTGTGTATAGGGGCCATAGTGTGTGTATAGGGGCCATAGTGTGTGTATAGGGGCCATGGTGTGTGTATAGGGGGCATAGTGTGTGTATAGGGGCCATAGTGTGTGTATAGGGGCCATAGTGTGTGTATAGGGGCCATGGTGTGTGTATAGGGGGCATAGTGTGTGTATAGGGGCCATAGTGTGTGTATAGGGGCCATGGTGTGTGTATAGGGGGCATAGTGTGTGTATAGGGGCCATAGTGTGTGTATAGGGGCCATAGTGTGTGTATAGGGGCCATGGTGTGTGTATAGGGGCCATGGTGTGTGTATAGGGGCCATGGTGTGTGTATAGGGGCCATGGTGTGTGTATAGGGGCCATAGTGTGTGTATAGGGGCCATAGTGTGTGTATAGGGGCCATGGTGTGTGTATAGGGGCCATGGTGTGTGTATAGGGGGCATAGTGTGTGTATAGGGGGCATAGTGTGTGTATAGGGGCCATGGTGTGTGTATAGGGGCCATGGTGTGTGTATAGGGGCCATGGTGTGTGTATAGGGGCCATAGTGTGTGTATAGGGGCCATGGTGTGTGTATAGGGGCCATGGTGTGTGTATAGGGGCCATGGTGTGTGTATAGGGGCCATGGTGTGTGTATAGGGGCCATGGTGTGTGTATAGGGGCCATGGTGTGTGTATAGGGGCCATGGTGTGTGTGTATAGGGGGCATTGTGTGTGTATAGGGGGCATAGTGTGTGTATAGGGGGCATAGTGTGTGTATAGGGGCATTGTGTGTGTGTATGGGGGCATTGTGTGTGTATAGGGGCCATGGTGTGTGTATAGGGGCCATGGTGTGTGTATAGGGGCCATGGTGTGTGTATAGGGGCCATGGTGTGTGTATAGGGGCCATGGTGTGTGTGTGTATAGGGGGCATTGTATGTGTATAGGGGCCATAGTGCGTGTATAGGGGCCGTGTGTGTATGGGGGCATTGTGTGTGTGTATGGGGGCATTGTGTGTGTGTATGGGGGCATTGTGTGTGTGTGTATAGGGGGCAAAGTGTGTGTATAGGGGCCATGGTGTGTGTGTATAGGGGGCATTGTGTGTGTATAGGGGGCATTGTATGTGTATAGGGGCCATGGTGTGTGTATAATGTATTTTACCCTTGCCCATGGAAGGGGGACTTACAATCCTTGGTGGTCCGGTGGTGTTGAGAAACTCTGACCTGCAGTACTCTCCTCTCGAGAATAGAAGTAGGATACTGTTCCATATGCCTGTATTTCTTACATTAGAATAGGAATAGACATTGAAGTCTGGGTGCAGTGTCCCAGTCCTCAACCCTGCGATGTTAATTATTGCAGTTTAATAATTACATTGCAGAATTAAGACCGCCTCCAGTGGCTGTCAATCAGAAGTCACTAGAGGCACTTCCTGCTTGCTAGGCCACATTTGTTTGCCTTACTGACGCGGGACATCCATACAGGTACAGGTTTGTATTCCTAGCATTTTAATAGGACATCTGCAAAGGCGCTAAGTTTCCCCTTCCTCAGACCCCCAGTCACCCACACGATCTTTGAGTTATTTCTAATTGTTTGTAAAAAATAGTGCGAACACAGCAGAGGTATGTTAATGTATTTTAACTGACATTTAAAAGGGGTTTGTTATGCTTTGCTGAAAAAAGTGAACAGAATTTAAAAGAATGTGAATTGTTAAAAGGGGACTGTCATTTCCCCGAATTTTCAATATTACCCTGTCCTTTTACCCTGTATTTATTAAATATGTATTTGTAATCTGTGAAAAATGAAAATAAAAACAGAAATCTAAGCCTCTTTATCTGTATCTGGGTACCTCCATCTTAGCTCCCTGTCAATCACACCTGGCAGTCAGTAGAGAGAGAGCAGACAGAGAGGAGGAGATATGAAACAATGTTTTTATTTCTGCAATTTTTGCCCTGATTTTGTTTGAACAAACTGAATTGTGATATCATTTTCTACATGTTTAATCCAAATTTTAAAAAGACAGAGAGAGAGACAAGAAAAAGAGACACAAGTTATAGGTGATTTTCAATGTTTTATTCGATCATTTCCGGAGATGTGACGGAACCCTTTAAATCTTACTGACAATAAGAAACATCACAGGTTATATCAGAGTTGCACATGCAATACTTACCTAGAGAGTTGATTAATTACACAGACAGAAAACCTGTATGAACTGCTTCATTGTCTCTCTATAGATTGCTCCATGTCCACCTGCTATTCATTGTGACACACTTTATATTTTATAACTGAAGTTGCATCTCTAACAGATATAATCAAGCCTTGAACTCATTGTGTCCATGGTCTGTGACGATTATTCTCTAGGATTGTGAAGTCCACCCCTCACCCCATCACAGAACGTTCCCTTCTCTACATACAATGGGTCTCACGATAATGGCGTCAAATAGCTCAATCTATGTTCATGGTATTTTTAATTTAGATTATTCGTGTTCTGATACAATCAGTCAGTATTAATATCTATAACCTTGATGGATTATTATAAATACTGTGGTCTGAGTGATCGCTAACCTTGAAGCTATGGATAGGCATTATTTTATATAGAAATAAATCTGTCTATAGAAGTTCTTTATCCCCTTAAGGACACATGACATGTGTGACATGTCATGATTCCTTTTTATTCCAGAAGTTTGGTCCTTAAGGGGTTAAGCAGTTACGTTAACATTAGTATTTTTTCTTCTAATCCGATAAACATTGTGATCTCTGAGGTAGGAGAGATCAGGGCCAGTACAAGACGATTTTGGCCCTAGGCAAGACCATCTTCTTGCACCCCTCCCCAGATGTATGTCTTTGTCCCACAGATCCTCTCTGTGTCCCCCCTGCCCCTCTGTGTCTTTGTCCCCTGCAGCAGCCTGTGTGTCTTTGTCGCCCCCCCCAGCACTTCTGTGTGTCTTTGTCGCCCCCCCAGCCCTTTTGTGTGTCTTTGTCCCAAAAGCCCCACTGTGTGTCTTCCCCCCCCCCAGCAACCTCTGTGTCTTTTTCATACCTCAGGCCCCTCTGTGTGTCTTTGTCCCCCCCATCCCCACTGTGTGTCTTTGTCCCCCCATCCCCACTGTGTGTCTTTGTCCCCCCATCCCCACTGTGTGTCTTTGTCCCCCCATCCCCACTGTGTGTCTTTGTCCCCCCATCCCCACTGTGTGTCTTTGTCCCCCCCATCCCCACTGTGTGTCTTTGTCACCCCAGCCCCACTGTGTGTGTGTCTTTGTCACCCCATCTCCACTGTGTCTCTCTTTATAGTCCCCCAGCCCCTACGTGTGCCTCGTTATCTCTTTGGCCCTGGGCAAGATTCTACTGATGGGGCTCCCCACAGGCCCCTTGTTGCGGGTAAGAGATGGTTTGGTAAGAGGCATAGGTTGGCAATAGCAAGTTAGAGACACTGGCTAGGAGCAACAGGACAGAAATAATGTGGCATAACCTGGCAGCAGGTAAGAGATGGTTTGGCACTTGGAATTATGTGTGTGTGTACATACGCGCACATGCGCTGGGATAAGGGCGGTGTTGTGGGGGGTGAGAGAAGTAGTTACACATCTCAAAGTTAGATGCCCAGTACATGAACCCCTTTCACTGAGATAATGTCAAGGCAGTAGCAGTCAGGAGGATATTATCTTTGCCTGCTGATTTAGGGATGCAACTCTCACCACCCTCAGTCATTCACATCACACTGGGTGATTGGAGTTGCACTGAAAGAAAGTCTGTATATAACAAACCTCTGTGATTCTCGTTTTCTGAACACATGGCATCCCTGTCTGCTGTGCCAATGGGGACCCTTTCCCACATTGCCCAGTACCCAGCCACCATCAGCCAACCCCCACAAACACTGAACTGCTGCCCCTATTACTTCTAGCCATTTTAATGTTAAAAGGATGTCTGAGCAAATATTTTTCTCTCCAAATTTTGGAGCAGGTGAGACTGATGTGGACATTGGATACTAATATACTTAGGGCGATTAAGATCGATGTGGTGGAGAAGGGGACGGATATATTGGATAAGAGAAAGGTTAGAGTATGAGAGACGTGTACACCACGGGAAGAAGCAGAGAGAAGGGTTAGAGTATGAGAGACGTGTACACCACGGGAAGGAGCAGAGAGAAAGGTTAGAGTATGAGAGACGTGTACACCACGGGAAGAAGCAGAGAGAAGGGGGGTCTATTGAAGGAGTTGAAACAGAGAGAAAAGAATGGGGGGAAAAGTGAAATAAAATGGGTACTGATGTGACTTTTTTTTTTTAAGACATTCCTCAATATTAATACAGAGTCAAAGGAGTAAAAACCAACAAAGTGTTTGGTAAACAAAAAGTCCAGCAATAAGAAGCTGTTGGAAACAGAAGTAATTCCCCAGACTGTAAAAAGGCAACTTACTAACTCACTGAATATTCTGTAAGGTGATACATTCTCTGAGCCTCCTCCTCCTCTCTCCCATGCGCTGATCTGGTGGCTGGGAGGAAGTGAAGAGAGTAAAGCACGGGAACACCTGGTTAATTTAATTATTGCAGGACGGCCAGCTACCGCAGAACCCCTTTGTTCCCGGCTTTGCAAGGGGCGCAAGGGAATGCTTCCTGTTACCCCTGTAGATTAGGGGCACAGGGCAGTTGCCTTGCGGTAAAGACGGGTCTGGGCAGAAGAGGAGAGCTGTGCAGTCAATGCTGTCACCTCCTACAAAACACCCCTAGACTGCGCCTCCCCCGGCCGGTGCGCCCCAGGTGGCTACCTAGTGAGGAGCTAAAGTGAGCAAGGTACGCAGGTAGTATGGGTCATAGGAGGTGTGGGGAGCGGCAGTGAGCGTGCTGCTCAGGTAATGTGTGTTATAGGAGGTGTGGGGAGCTGCAGTAAATGTGTTGCTCAGGTGGTGTGTGTAATAGGAGGTGTGGGGAGCTGCAGTGAGTGTGCTGCTCAGGTAGTGTTTGTTATAGGAGGTGTGGGGAGCTGCAGTGAGCATGATGCTCAGGTAGTGTGGATTATAGGAGGTGTGGGGAGCTGCAGTTAGTGTGCTGCTCAGGTAGTGTGGGTTATAGGAGGTGTGGGAGCTGCACTGAGTGTTCTGCTCAGGTAGTGTGTGTTATAGGAGGTGTGGGGAGCTGCAGTGAGCATGCTGCTCAGGTAGTGTGTTATAGGAGGTGTGGGGAGCTACAGTGGGTGTGCTGCTCGGGTAGTGTGTGTTATAGGAGGTGTGGGGAGCTGCAGTGAGCATGCTGCTCAGGTAGTGTGTGTTATAGGAGGTGTGGGAGCTGCAGTGAGCGTGCTGCTCAGGTAGTGTGTGTTATAGGAGGTGTGGGGAGCTGCAGTGAGTGTGCTGCTCAGGTAGTGTTTGTTATAGGAGGTGTGGGGAGCTGCAGTGAGCATGCTGCTCAGGTAGTGTGTGTTATAGGAGGTGTGGGGAGCTGCAGTAAGCATGCTGCTCAGGTAGTGTGTCTTATAGGAGGTGTGGGGAGCTGCAGTGAGCGTGCTGCTCAGGTAGTGTGTGTTATAGGAGGTGTGAGGAGCTGCAGTAAGCATGCTGCTCAGGTAGTGTGTCTTATAGGAGGTGTGGGGAGCTGCAGTGAGCGTGCTGCTCAGGTAGTGTGTGTTATAGGAGGTGTGAGGAGCTGCAGTAAGCATGCTGCTCAGGTAGTGTGTCTTATAGGAGGTGTGGGGAGCTGCAGTGAGTGTGCTGCTCAGGTAGTGTTTGTTATAGGAGGTGTGGGGAGCTGCAGTGAGCATGCTGCTCGGGTAGTGTGTGTTATAGGAGGTGTGGGGAGCTGCAGTAAGCATGCTGCTCAGGTAGTGTGTCTTATAGGAGGTGTGGGGAGCTGCAGTGAGCGTGCTGCTCAGGTAGTGTGTGTTATAGGAGGTGTGGGGAGCTGCAGTGAGTGTGCTGCTCAGGTAGTGTTTGTTATAGGAGGTGTGGGGAGCTGCAGTGAGCATGCTGCTCAGGTAGTGTGTGTTATAGGAGGTGTGGGGAGCTGCAGTGAGTGTGCTGCTCAGGTAGTGTTTGTTATAGGAGGTGTGAGGAGCTGCAGTGAGCGTGCTGCTCAGGTAGTGTGTGTTATAGGAGGTGTGGGGAGCTGCAGTAAGCATGCTGCTCAGGTAGTGTGTCTTATAGGAGGTGTGGGGAGCTGCAGTGAGCGTGCTGCTCAGGTAGTGTGTGTTACAGGAGGTGTGGGGAGCTGCAGTGAGCATGCTGCTCAGGTAGTGTGTCTTATAGGAGGTGTGGGGAGCTGCAGTGAGCGTGCTGCTCAGGTAGTGTGTGTTCAAACGACATGCTTCAAAGTTATGGATGCAGACGACGGTCTGCCGATTGCCCAAAATTTGGACAAGTCCCAATTTGTTTGAAAGTGAATTCTCAGGTCTCAGGTAGTGTGCGATCAGTTTACTGAGAAAGTCAAGAGACTAATATACATAACACAGATTAAGGAACATCGACTTATAAAATATATTTCTAAATTTGATAAAGTGACTTAAAATCGCCAATTTACAGTACTATCATTTTACAGACGGATATTTTGTACTGTATCATTTTTACATTAAATTTGTTTTTTTTATCTTCTTGTTTAAGCTGTGTGCAGTGTAATTGAAAGATCTAGTTGTTTGCACTGACCTGATTGGTCTATAGATATATGAATTGTCCAATCAGTGACAAGCATCATGACGAACTCATGCCTTCCTAATTCCAGTGTTTAGTCTGACTAAGTAAAGTGAAATTAGTCACTTTCGTGCTGTCAGTCAGTAGTCGATACCCTGCAGCTTTTTTTTTTTTTGCAAATCAGTTCAGTTGGATTGCAGTTAAAACCTGTATTTTCTGTCAGTGTTTTACCTGTTTGTTCTAATGGGAGGCTCCTCGTCACCAAGGGCTGATGTCCTTTACAAAGGTGACAGGTATGAGTGTAATTGCCCCATGCAGAGAACTTCAAAAAGAATCTGCGGGCTAATGATCTGAGTGCTCGCCTCCCAATTTCTCTTTTTTACAATCCTGAGTAAAGACTTTTAAACTTGTCAGAAGTAAGGGTGAAACAGGTTTATTTTGGGCGCATTATTTCAAGTGTTTCACATCAATCAAATGTACGGTGTACTATGATTTAAATGTGTTTTACAATATAGTATAGTAGAATGTGTAATAATATTTGGATTTTCGTAACGTTTCTTAGATGAATTCTATAGTATGTTTCACAATTTTTCTTCTTTTTTTATGTACATACTTCTAAACAAAGTGGAGGAAATAAATAAAAAATATATAAATAAATAAATATATACAAAATAATCAAATCATTAATAAAAATAAAAAAATAAACATTTTATTAGTGTATTTGTGAAATGATATTTTTTAATCTTGATTTTTTTTTAAATATACTTTACATTTTTGTTTTGTCTTATTTATTTTATAATTTGTTTTGTGTCATAACAACTATGTAGTATATTTGTGAACTCTGTCCTCAATATAATAAAACTAAAAAGATTAAGTTACAATAAGTTGAAAAACATGTAACAAAACCCTGGGAAAATGTCTGAATTCCAACTAGGATGGCAATTCTCATACTTAGTAAAGCCAACTATGGACAGAATTCGTTCGGCCTGTGCAAATCTGCACCAATCGCCAGGATGCATTCGGTGACTCGATAAAAATTGGTGCTTTCAGAACAAAGGTTCACAAAGTACCAAATTCTGGACTGTATGCATCCAGCATTGTGTCCATGCGCCATACATTCACAAACTATCATTCACTTTTTTAATGCGAGTGAACTATAATATTAAGTACTATTTGTCTGACTGAAGGTTTCTAAAAATGGCTGGGAAAGCTAGGCAAGTGATTAATTTAAAAATAATATATGTTCATAAACGTGATTTTTTATATTTTAATATGAGATGGTATATACTAACATAAACATTGTATTAAGGATTTTTTTTTTTACATTTTTTGTCATGAATACCTATCATGACATCCTAACAGGGTTAAAGCCCACTCTGTGAAGGATAGCATGTCATACTGTGTAGGAAAGGTTTGACATAGACTGGAGCTCTTGTCATTCAGAGATCCTCCTCTTCCAGATTTTGTCTATCCAGGACTGGTTAGTGATTGGCAGAAAGAGCTGGGGTAGGTTAAGCCTGTAATCTCCGTCAATCAGAGCTGCCCAAGAGTACAGTGGTTAAAATAGGACAAGTTAGGAGAATCAAGTCATGAACCTTGGCATCAAGTGTAAGGCACTAGACATTTCAAAAACGCTTTCTTGACCAGTTTGAGCTATTTTAATTATGCGCGGTCATGTTATCTGCCAAAGAGGATTTAAAGATGGCTGCCTCCATGAAGCAAGAGTATAGTTTCACTATAAAGATTTTTTATTTATATGTAAGCATTAAGATTATCCCACAAAGAAAACAATATGTGAAATCTTTTATTTTCACAAATATCTATTTTATTTTATTTTTGTCCTTGCAATTCATCTCTCCATTTTTACCTTTACCAACACACTGTAAGCCACAGGTACAAACAAATCATTTGCTTATTAGATAATTCTTAAGTTTCGTCATAGTATTCCGGTAAGTTATCCTGAACTGCCCTGGACTTCATATTAATTCTGGTATTATTACGAACGTTTATTTAATGGATGTAATATTATATTGAGAGCTAACAGGATAGTAAATTCCTTACTCTGACTCTGACATTTGCAATAAGAGCACTTTAGTGTCTTGTTGTTTATATTGATATGAGTAATGTTTGAGTTTCAATTAGTACGGTTTTAAATCCACTTTGTGGCCTGGATGTTGTTATCGGTATAAATATTTTACTGGTATCATTCAAATAGTATGAACAGATAGTAACATAAACATTGGCCCTCATTCTGGCTATATTCCACTTGGACAAAACAAAATCAATACCAGTGTCTCACCAGGCAAAGAGACAGTGCGTGTGTTTATACAGAAATCAATGGGAAAAAGCAAATATCTATTCTGAATTCAAATCTACATAGTGGTTCATTCACTAAACTTGGAGTTATTAAGATGGGTCAAAAGAATCGAAAATTTAGGGCCAAAATGTTTTCCAACTTGGATGTTGTGGCTTGAAATTTGTATCTGTTCCTTCTCAATGCTTGATTTAGTGAATATATCCCACCGACTCCTAAATTAGAATAAAATTAGATTTTTTTCAAATTGGTACAAACATTCTATACAAACTAGGTTTATTATCACCATAATGCGCAGGTCACATGATATGTGTCAGGAGTCAGGACACTATCACAACCATTTTGTCCTGTTCTCAATGTGTGTCACTGCTCCTAACGTCCATTTCTGTTGGGTGAACCTCTGATTTGGTGATTCCTTCAGTCCAGGGTCATGTTGATGGGTGGAAGTATGATACTCATAATAATTATGATACCAGGCCTAAAAGATACTAACCATCGCCAAGCTCCTCCTACTATTTGATCCCTGGCTGAGCAGCAATCCTCCTGTAACATTACCCTTAAATGAAATGTTACCATTGGGCGAAAAGTACATTAGATAAAAGTATTATCTTTGTTCTCATTAACTTTAACACCTATACGTATTAGCAGAATATAGGGATTTACTTGTGATCTCTCTCCCCAATAAATGTATTGACCTATCTATGGGGTATACAGTTTGTACTGACAATTGAAGAACCCCTGCATGGTGCCTTATTTGGGTGAGGTCTGCTAACTGACAGACATGTTTCTACAATCTCTCCAGAGCTTAATAATGGCCGGCTCACTCTACTATTTTTGGCCATTGTGGAGAGCCACAAAAATCAGCAATGCAACCACTGTTAAAAAGCTGTTTTAAGACAACACTGAGGATCCTCGCACGCAGTGGGGTCCATGGCGCACTTGCCAGGGTTGTGTTTCCACTTGACAATGGTTTCGAAGACACATTACAATGGACAGGGCTGCCACATGGTACATGGTGTCGGAAGATGCCCATATGATGTCAGGGTTTCCCATGATAATCCTTATTCACCATTTGCTCCTTCCCAACACCAGAGCTCTTGCCAAGAGTTGTGTTCCTGTATGTCTAACACTTTCAGATTGACTCTTACTCTTATGACCTGACCTTACTCTGTAACTGTAACTTTAAGCTTCACCTATACCCCCTGACTCCCACCATCATGGTCTAAATCCATGTAGAGTTGTATCACAGCTGTGGGATAAGTGCTGGTTACAACATAAACCCAAGAACCCACACTATGGGGACAACCATCCTACAGTAAGTAGTACCATCTCATGAACCCAGTGCATTACACCATTTAATGTAGAATGGGAGTATTTTCAAGTGATGGAGCACATTGGACATTGACAGTTGGTCTGTGTGGCCATGTGGACTAGGAGAGGGACCACAATCACCATAGGTAGCCTAAAGAGAGACCCCTCAGTGCAGAACTGGGAATGAGCTTACTATGGTCAACATACATTAACTGTTTTGCATTATTTATTTATTTTTATTTATTTTTTATTTTTTTTATTCTTTATTTTTGCAGTGCGCATAAAGGGTTACAAGCAGGCATGAGGTGCCCCGAAAGCAGTCCTCAGGCATTTTCTCCGCTAAACATGCGGGACAATTGATTATCAGGCACATTTGTATATAATTATTTACTCATGTATTCAATTGGTGAGAGTAGTTTTAAACTGTGAGTATGCTTGAACATTATTTAAACTAGTCAATGGACAGCACAGGGTTTGCGTACATATAACGGTAGCTATTTAAACAGACTAGTGCGTTTTCATTTTAAGTGGTTTACAGGCTAGGTCCTGTGAGTCACTATAACACAGGTATCGGTCGTACATTTTTATGTTATAAGCGGACCCTACAGCCTAACTTTGGCTGTACGTTTAAACTATAAACAGGCTATAAGGCTTTAAGTTAATAACAGCTTGAGTAGTACAGGTATGTGTTGTTAGGCAAGCAGTCAGGCTAGTGTTGATGGGCTTTTTGTCTGCAGCCTTAAGTCGAGATATTTAAGCGTGTTTTGCATTATTTTTAAGCATATGTTTGCAATATAAATCAACCATAAAATGCAGTCTTCATATTATTGTAAAATTCTGGAAAACACTAATTACTGATTGAGCAATTGATTCAGTTCAAACATACATGGGGGTATACAGCTAATTAGATATAATATTTGTAGAATGAAAGGGCATGAATCAATGTAAAACCTTGTACTTTGTCAGGGGCATAAAAACACAGGGAACGTACAGTAAATGTTATATTTTAATTAGCTTGGAGTATTTAAATGAAGGCCACAGTCTTGGGCACTCTTAGGACTAGCGCTGCTGACGGTGGAAAATCATCACAATTATCTGGCAACACCAAGCCTATAGTAAAATACTGAGCCCATTGTACAGCGCTACAGACAGTGCTAGAGCTCAATAAATAAGACTTAATAAAAGCAATCTATACAATCTGCAAGTGCATGCATTTTCTAGTCTACACTAGGTGGCGATAGATGACATGTTCTGCTGCCATGCCATCTGATAGAGGCACATGGGGTGTGTCAGACAATCCCCTCCCTGGGGACGCTTCACTGACCTGCTGTTTCCATGGTTACAACAACTTGCCTCATTCAACGTGTTGAACAATACAATTTAAACAGAGGGAACACAAAAGTTTACTTTTTTCCACCTGTTTGTCGGTTTATTGGCTTTCTTGGCCTGAGCCAGCTCGGGGTCTGTCGCTTTATCGGATTGATACAATGTTTGTAAACAAGCCGCGATGATAAATAAATAAGATACATTGTATCAAGTTCCTCCTCGGGAATCCACGTCCAGAGAGCCAGAGCCGGGACTCACAGACTGCATGGGTTAACGCTGTTAAATAATTCAGCGCCAGAAATTAAACGTTTTAGCTGTTCTAGAGTTGGTTTAAATGATTAATTTACAGCTGTATTTTCAGTGAAGTTTTCCAATTTGATAGAGTTGTTAATACCAATTCATTTTTAGAAACTTAATTCTAACTCTCCTCCCCCCCCCCCCCCCCCCCCCCGCCCCCCGCCCCAAACGGTCATTATTGGGATTTACGAATCCCCAGCATCTTTATCTGAGTTGAGTTCAGCTCTCCACATGTCCTTTTAAAACATGCATATAATATAGATTTAATGCAGCTCTAAGACCCCCCATGGCTGCTTTGTGGGGCAGGGAGGGCAATACAGGCTTGAAAAGAAGAAAGAGAGAAAAACAGGTGCAGCTACTAATGTGAATGGGGGTGGGAGAGTGGGGGCTGTGAGACCAGCAATCTGTGTCCCTGTCCCACCCAGGGCAGCAGGGCTAGCGGCCATGAGTATTAACCCCTCAATCACCTGTCACATACCATATGTGTCTATCCTCTTGCCATGTAGGTGTTAATGGTGTGTCGGTAGCATTCCCAGTTTAACTCCTTGGGTGCCTGTACACTGCTCCCTGGTACTTACAGCGTTAAAGGGCCAGCTGCCCTCCTGGCTGTGACACACAGTATCTCTCTCTGTATACAGTGTATATTACAGAAAGTCCCCCCCCTCTCACCCCACCCCCTGCATGGAGGTGAATGGGGCAGTCAAGGAGCTGGTTTAATGCAGAGAGCAGGTTTATGCTAATCAGGCTTGCAAGGGGAGGAGGAGGAGGAGAGGAGCAGCTCAGGGTGAGGGGGTTGGAGCCATTTTGAAATCACTTTTTAAAGTTACCGTGGAAAATAAAGTGAAGTTTTGGAGCTGTTGGCATGCCGCCCCCCAGCCCGGTGTGAGGACGGCCAGTGGTCGGTACCGTTGGATAGAGGACATGTGGGCACTGTGCATGGTGGTCACTGCGCTGAGGGTGCTGCAGCCGGCTGGGGGGCTGGAGGTGCACCTTTACCCGGGGAGCCAAGCTGGAGCAACCAACCTATCTGTGGGACATGGCTGGTCCTACCGTCTGCAAGGTTCCCCCCAGGTGATGGAGGCTGTGGAGGTCACCAAGCTGGGGCAGCTGAGACTGAGCTCCGGAGCCACCTGTGAGGGTCTCCCAAGCCTCCCCCAGCCCCTGTCCCTGGTACTTACTTCCCGGGGAGCACTGATATCCATGTCCCTGCGGCTGGAGGTCTATGTCCATGGCCAGGACTGTTATACCAAGCGCCGGAGGAAGGGTCCTTGGAAAAGGCTGTGGGAGCCCGATGTGGATATTGAGTTCAGGGTCCCTGGGGCCCCACATTGTCCCCCCAATCTATGGAGCAGGACCCAGGAGTTGGTGGGCACAGTGCTGGGGAGCCCTGCTTGCAGACTGCTGGACACCGTCTCTTCTTCTGGTTGCCTGGACCCTGGTGGGACCCTGGGGCTCCTGGGATGTGCGGCAGAAGAAAAGCAGGTGCTGGTTCTGGTCAGACTGAGAGTTCGGTTGGCCCCTAACTTCTCCAGCAGGAGGAAGAGGAGCACCAACAGCAGCCCCCAATTCCAGCTCCACAACTACCAGGCTTCGGTACCGGAGAACGAGCCTGCAGGGACAAGGGTCACCTCTCTGAGGGCCACAGACCCGGACTCGGGGGAGGCAGGGAGGCTGGAGTATTTCATGGAGGCTCTGTTTGACAGCCGGTCTAATGACTACTTCGAGATCGACCCAGAGACCGGCACCGTCACCACCACCCAAGCCCTGGACAGGGAGACCAAAGACACCCACGTCCTCAAAGTCACGGCGACCGATTTCGGCTCTGCGAGGAGATCGGCCGCCACTTTCCTCACGGTCACGGTAAGTGACACCAACGACCACGAGCCGGTGTTCGAGCAATCGGAGTACCGGGAGAATATCCGGGAGAACCTGGAGGTGGGCTACGAGGTTATGACCATCAGAGCCACGGATGGAGATGCCCCATCCAATGCCAACATGCTCTACCGGCTGGTCAATGGCCTAGGGGTGAACCAGGTGTTTGAGATAGATCCCAGGTCAGGGGTGGTCAGGACCAAAGCCCTGGTGGACAGAGAGTCAGTGACCGACTACCAGCTCATAGTGGAAGCCAATGACCAAGGCAAGGACCCAGGACCCAAGAGTGCCACAGCCACTGTCTACATCTATGTGGAGGATGAGAACGATAATTACCCCCAGTTTACAGAGAAGCGATATGTGGTGCAGGTCCCAGAGAACATCAGCCCCAACACCCAGGTCCTGCAGGTCCAGGCCACCGATAGGGACAAGGGCAACAACGCCATAGTGTATTACAGCATAGTGAGTGGGAACATAAAGGGCCAGTTCTACATCCACTCATTGACCGGGAACATTGATGTCATTTACCCCCTGGACTATGAGGTCATCAGGGAATATTCCCTCAGAATTAAAGCTCAAGATGGTGGCAGGCCCCCTCTCAGTAACACCACAGGCATGGTGTCAGTTCAGGTGGTGGATGTCAATGACAATGCCCCCATTTTTGTCAGCACCCCCTTCCAAGCCACTGTCATGGAGAATGTGCCTATAGGCTACTCTGTGGTCCACATCCAAGCCAACGATGCGGACTCTGGAGACAATGCCCGAATTCAGTATAGTCTGACCGATATCCCACCAAATTTCCCTTTCCTGATCAACAACAGCACTGGCTGGATTACTGTGTCCTCTGAGCTAGACAGGGAGGCTGTGGAGTTCTACACTTTTGGGGTGGAGGCCAGGGACCATGGAGACCCAGTGATGACCTCCTCAGCCAGTGTCACCATAACCATCCTGGATGTCAATGACAACAACCCAACCTTCACCGAGAAGGTCTACCAGCTGAGGCTCAATGAAGATGCTGCAGTGGGTAGCAGTGTCCTCACCATGACTGCAGTGGACAAGGATGTCAACAGTGTTGTCACCTACCAGATCACCAGTGGGAACACCAGGAACCGGTTTGCCATCACTAGCCAGAGTGGAGGTGGGCTAATCACCCTGGCTCTGCCTCTGGACTACAAGCAGGAGAGACAGTATGCCCTCACCGTAACAGCCTCTGATGGCACCAGATCTGACACTGTCCTGGTCTTTATCAATGTCACCGATGCCAACACCCACCGGCCAGTGTTCCAGAGCTCCCATTACACGGTGAGTGTGAGTGAGGACAAGCCCATAGGCACGTCGATAGTTACCATCAGTGCCACAGATGAAGACACTGGGGAAAATGCCAGGATAACCTACATCATGGAAGATAACATCCCCCAGTTTAGGATAGACCCAGACACTGGTACCATCACCACACTCATAGAACTGGACTATGAGGACCAGGCTTCCTACACCCTGGCTATCACAGCCAAGGACAATGGCATCCCCCAAAAATCTGACACTACCTATGTGGAAATCCTAATTCTAGATGCCAATGACAACATGCCCCAATTCATGAGGGACAGATACCAAGGGACTGTGTTTGAAGATGTCCCTCTGTCCACCAGTGTTCTCCAGATCTCCGCCACAGACAGGGACTCTGGCCTCAATGGGAGAGTAATGTACACTTTCCAGGGGGGAGACGATGGAGATGGGGACTTCTACATCGAGCCCACCTCTGGGATCATCAGGACCTCCCGCAAACTGGACAGAGAGAACGTTCCCATCTATAACCTGAAAGCTTATGCTATAGACCGGGGTAACCCACCCTTAAAAGCCCCCGTGGACATCAGAATCACAGTGCTGGACATTAATGACAACCCACCTGTCTTTGAGAAGGACGAGTTGGACATCTTTGTGGAGGAGAACAGCCCTGTGGGCTCTGTGGTGGCCAAAATTACTGCCACTGACCCAGATGAAGGGACGAATGCCCAGATCATGTACCAGATCGTGGAAGGAAATAACCCTGAGGTCTTCCAGCTGGACCTCTTTAATGGGGACCTTACAGCTTTGGTGGACCTTGACTATGAGCTGAAGACTGAGTACACCATTGTGGTCCAGGCCACCTCTGCCCCTTTGGTGAGCAGGGCCATTGTCCACATCAAACTACTGGACAAGAACGACAATGACCCAGTGCTCCAGGACTTTCAGATCATATTTAACAATTATGTGACCAACAAGTCCAATAGCTTCCCATCTGGAGTGATTGGGAAGATACCAGCCTACGATCCTGATGTGTCAGATACTCTTCACTACAGTTTTATCCAGGGTAACGAGCTGGATCTTCTCATCCTGGACTCTGCTACTGGGGAGCTGAAGCTGAGCAGGGACCTGGACAATAACCGACCCCTGGAAGCCCTGATGAGGGTCTCTGTATCTGGTAAGTGGAGTCACTTTTTCTGTTTCTATGTTTGGAATGGCCAGTAATAGCCCTGCAGCCTCACAGCATTCTCAGCAATGTGATCTTATCTGCTTAGCTGTCTATTAAAAAAGAGTAATTATGTAAAAATCAGGAAGTGCTGTATAAATCTGCCTGACACAATTCTCAAACTACTTCAAATTATCTTTCTATGAAACTGTAACTGTTCTAATAACTGCAAACGTTGTGGATTAATGGGGCAGGAGACCTTGATCTGCAGTGAAACATTGAGATAAAATAATTAGTTTCACCATTTAAGTGGCCACACATCATTGTTTCTTGCAATGAAGTATTACTGTGTCAGGGTCTGTGTGTGTTAGCATGTTGTGTCAGGGTCTGTGTGTTAGCATGTTGTGTCAGGGTCTGTGTGTTAGCATGTTGTGTCAGGGTCTGTGTGTTAGCATGTTGTGTCAGGGTCTGTGTGTTAGCATGTTGTGTCAGGGTCTGTGTGTTAGCATGTTGTGTCAGGGTCTGTGTGTTAGCATGTTGTATCAGGGTTTCTGTGTTAGCATGTTGTGTCAGGGTCTGTGTGTGTTAGCATGTTGTTTCAGGGTCTGTGTGTGTTAGCATGTTGTTTCAGGGTTTGTGTGTGTTAGCATGTTGTT